>NW_027411755.1:16106622-16486057 GCF_047663935.1 Musca autumnalis | reverse complement strand
GTTTATTGTTGGGATGTTAAGTGAAAAAATATTCTTTAAAAATCCACGTTTATTGTTGGGATGTTAAGTGAAAAAATATTCTTTAAAAAATCCACGTTTATTGTTGGGATGTTAAGTGAAAAAATATTCTTTAAAAAATCCACGTATATTGCTGGGATGTTAAGTGAAAAAATATTCTTTAAAAAATCCACGTTTATTGTTGGGATGTTAAGTGAAAAAATATTCTTTAAAAAATCCACGTTTATTGTTGGGATGTTAAGTAAAAAATATACTTTAAAAAATCCACGTTTATTGTTGGGATGTTAAGTGAAAAAATATTCTTTATAAAATCCACGTTTATTGTTGGGATGTTAAGTGAAAAAATATTCTTTAAAAAATCCACGTTTATTGTTGGGATGTTAAGTGAAAAAATATTCTTTAAAAAATCCACGTTTATTGTTGGGATGTTAAGTGAAAAAATATTCTTTATAAAATCCACGTTTATTGTTGGGATGTTAAGTGAAAAAATATTCTTTAAAAAATCCACGTTTATTGTTGGGATGTTAAGTGAAAAAATATTCTTTAAAAAAATCCACGTTTATTGTTGGGATGTTAAGTGAAAAAATATTCTTTAAAAAATCCACGTTTATTGTTGGGATGTTAAGTGAAAAAATATTCTTTAAAAAATCCACGTTTATTGTTGGGATGTTAAGTGAAAAAATATTCTTTAAAAAATCCACGTTTATTGTTGGGATGTTAAGTGAAAAAATATTCTTTAAAAAAATCCACGTTTATTGTTGGGATGTTAAGTAAAAAAAATATTCTTTAAAAAATCCATATTTATTGTTAGGATGTAAAGTGAAAATTTTTTCCTTAAAAAGTCCACGTTTATTGTTGGGATGCTAAGTGAAAAAATATTCTTTAAAAAATCCACGTTTATTGTTGGGATGTTAAGTGAAAAAATATTCTTTAAAAAATCCACATTTATTGTTGGGATGTTAAGTGAAAAATATTCTTTAAAAAATCCACGTTTATTGTTGGGATGTTAAGTGAAAAAATATTCTTTAAAAAATCCACGTTTATTGTTGGGATGTTAAGTGAAAAAATATTCTTTAAAAAATCCACGTTTATTGTTGGGATGTTAAGTGAAAAAATATTCTTTAAAAAATCCACGTTTATTGTTGGGATGTTAAGTGAAAAAATATTCTTTAAAAAATCCACGTTTATTGTTGGGATGTTAAGTGAAAAAATATTCTTTAAAAAATCCACGTTTATTGTTGGGATGTTAAGTGAAAAAATATTCTTTAAAAAATCCACATTTATTGTTGGGATGTTAAGTGAAAAAATATTCTTTAAAAAATCCACATTTATTGTTGGGATGTTAAGTGAAAAATATTCTTTAAAAAATCCACGTTTATTGTTGGGATGTTAAGTGAAAAAATATTCTTTAAAAAATCCACATTTATTGTTGGGATGTTAAGTGAAAAAATATTCTTTAAAAAATCCACGTTTATTGTTGGGATGTTATGTGAAAAAATATTCTTTAAAAAACCCACGTTTATTGTTGGGATGTTAAGTGAAAAAATATTCTTTAAAAAATCCACGTTTATTGTTGGGATGTTAAGTGAAAAATATTCTTTAAAAAATCCACGTTTATTGTTGGGATGTTAAGTGAAAAATATTCTTTAAAAAATCCACGTTTATTGTTGGGATGTTAAGTGAAAAAATAATCTTTAAAAAATCCACGTTTATTGTTGGGATGTTAAGTGAAAAAATAATCTTTAAAAAATCCACGTTTATTGTTGGGATGTTTAGTGAAAAAATATTCTTTAAAAAATCCACGTTTATTGTTGGGATGTTAAGTGAAAAATATTCTTTAAAAAATCCACGTTTATTGTTGGGATGTTAAGTGAAAAATATTCTTTAAAAAATCCACGTTTATTGTTGGGATGTTTAGTGAAAAATATTCTTTAAAAAATCCACGTTTATTGTTGGGATGTTAAGTGAAAAATATTCTTTAAAAAATCCACGTTTATTGTTGGGATGTTTAGTGAAAAATATTCTTTAAAAAATCCACGTTTATTGTTGGGATGTTAAGTGAAAAAATAATCTTTAAAAAAACCACGTTTATTGTTGGGATGTTTAGTGAAAAAATATTCTTTAAAAAATCCACGTTTATTCTGGGGATGTTAAGTGAAAAAATATTCTTCAAAAATCCACGTTTATTCTGGGGATGTTAAGTGAAAAAATATTCTTTAAAAAATCCACGTTTATTGTTGGGATGTTAAGTGAAAAAATATTCTTTAAAAAATCCACGTTTATTGTTGGGATGTTAAGTGAAAAAATATTCTTTAAAAAATCCACGTTTATTGTTGGGATGTTAAGTGAAAAAATATTCTTTAAAAAATCCACGTTTATTGTTGGGATGTTAAGTGAAAAAATATGCTTTAAAAAATCCACGTTTATTGTTGGGATGTTAAGTGAAAAAATATTCTTTAAAAAATCCACGTTTATTGTTGGGATGTTAAGTGAAAAAATATTCTTTAAAAAATCCACGTTTATTGTTGGGATGTTAAGTGAAAAAATATTCTTTAAAAATCGACGTTTTTATATGGACGGTGGTTGAAATAAAATAAAATAAAATAAAAAAATAAAATAAATTAAAATAAAATAAAATATAACATTCATCTCCCCACTAATTACTTTAGCTAAGTAAAATTTCTATCATTTATAATAATCAAAAATTTTCACGTACTTTGCGAATGGAAAAATGTCATTTTTTATTTATTTTTTCATTAAAAAATTTTCAATTTTTTTTTGTGACCTTTGCTAAATTTTCATCAACTACTTGTGAATTAAACTAAATTTATCATCGCCAGCAAAAATCAGCATCACCATAGCCCAAGCAACATTATATTTTATGCATTATCATGGACGTCCATTAAAAGGACACTTTGCACTTTAAATGTTAATATGTGTGAACAATGTATGTATGTTCGTTTGGGTGTGTGTGTGCTTCACATATACTTTGTATTGTGGCCACAATAAATGAAAAACACGTGCAACCGACGTGGTCTTCTGTTGATAATCTATCTAAGGCTACATCCACCCTACACACCTCTCCCCCAATCCCCTTAAACGTTGGTTTCTTTTGGGGGTTTTCTCTAATTTTCATCTAATTTGACTAAAAATTTAATTAATTGTTCTCTTCACATTTCAGCAACAAAGCAAAGCAACAGAGCACAGATTTTCACAAGTTTCACAACGTCAAAACGTGACAACAATGATGGCAATAAAAATGGTTCGCCACCATGGGGAGAACCGTTTCTCTAAGGACTAACAATGTCTATGGCAAATATAAAGGAGTCGTCTCTGGCTATGGCTATTGCGATGATGATGACGACGACTACGACGATGCCATTGATGACGATAAACCATCATCATGATTTATCACACAATTCTACTGTGTCTCTCTTTCTTATATTTCGTGTTGATGGTGTTATAAAAGTTGAGCTTTGTTGTTGCTATCTTCTCTCTGGTCTTCTGGTTTGTCGTTAAATGTTTCTGTGGTCCAGGTGCTGACGATAAAAAAGAGATAATTTGTCATTGAATTTTAAAAGGCTGACAGATGTTTTAACGGCAGCATCAGCCACGAAGAGAGATTTTGAGCAGTGATTTGTCCACAAACAAAAAAATTGAAATTGGAAAGGATGTTACATGGAAAAACAATTAATAGATAATTTTGGAATTAATAGAAAATTAATTACTCTGGAATGACGGGCATAACGAGGAATGACAGATATAAAAGTAAGAAGAGAATTAAGGCAACCCCGCTAAGGGCCTTATAAATTTTTAATATTTTCTTAAACTCATATTATTGTGAAAATAAATCGCAACATTCCACTGCCCTCATTATGTCAACTATTTCCTTTTAACTTTCCCTAGCAATATTTTCCTGACCACATCTAACGCCAGACATTAACATGCAATTCGTTTAACCCAACAATTATAAATTGTCTCATTTAACATTTCCTGACCTTAGAGAAACAAGCTACACGATAGAAAGTTCAAAGCATTTTAGTTCATCTCGACTCCATATTGATGTGATTTTAAAATGTCCTTGTATCCTGTTGTTGAAATTCGAATCCAAATTGTGAACTTTGCTCTCTAAGAACAACCCGTTTTGGGGGTTGCAGTGGAGGGGGTTTAAATAAATGTCAAACGAATTGTTGTTGAACGACGATACAATGACGACAATGTCACCGTGTTCGACATGGATACAGGGCACCACAGGAGATCTTTATCTATACACAATGTTAAGGATATTTATTGACGACTTTAATAAGAGATTTCAAAATGAGTTTCATCTTTAAAAATGTTAAAAGTAGTGTGTCGTAATTGGTTTTATATTCTTTAAAGACTATTTTTTCAACCACTTTCAGAGCTATAAACGTGGATTTTTAAAGAATATTTTTTCAAACACCTTCCCTACAATAAATGTGGATTTTTTTAAAGAATATTTTTTCAACCACCTTCACAGCAATAAACGTGGATTTTTTAAAGAATATTTTTCAACCACCTTTAAAGCAATAAATGTGGATTTTTTAAAGAATATTTTTTTAACCACCTTCCCAGCAATAAACGTGGATTTTTTAAAGAATATTTTTTCAACCACCTTCACAGCAATAAACGTGGATTTTTTAAAGAATATTTTTTCAACCATCTTCACTGCAATAAATGTGGATTTTTTAAAGAATATTTTTCAATCACCTTTAAAGCAATAAACGTGGATTTTTTAAAGAATATTTTTTCAACAATCTTCTCAGCAATAAAGTGGATTTTTTAAAGAATATTTTTCAATCACCTTCACGAAAATAAACGTGGATTTTTTAAAGAATATTTTTTTAACAACTTCATAGCAATAAACGTGGATTTTTTAAAGAATATTTTTTCAACCAACTTCACAGCAATAAACGTGGATTTTTTAAAGAATATTTTTCAACCTACTTCACAGCAATAAACGTGGATTTTTTAAAGAATATTTTTTCAACCATCTTCGCAGCAATAAACGTGGATTTTTTAAAGAATATTTTTCAACCATCTTCACATTAATAAACGTGGATTTTTTAAAGAATATTTTTCAACCATCTTCACATTAATAAACGTGGATTTTTTAAAGAATATTTTTCCACCATCTTCACATTAATAAACGTGGATTTTTAAATAATATTTTTCAACCATCTTCACATTAATAAAAGTGGATTTTTTAAAGAATATTTTTCAACCATCTTCACATTAATAAAAGTGGATTTTTTAAAGAATATTTTTCAACCATCTTCACATTAATAAAAGTGGATTTTTTAAAGAATATTTTTCAACCATCTTCACATTAATAAAAGTGGATTTTTTAAATCCTCACTTATCATCCCAACAATAAACGTGGATTTTTTAAAGAATATTTTTTCACTTATCATCCCAACAATAAACGTGGATTTTTTAAAGAATATTTTTTCACTTATCATCCCAACAATAAACGTGGATTTTTTAAAGAATATTTTTTCACTTATCATCCCAACAATAAACGTGGATTTTTTAAAGAATATTTTTTCACTTATCATCCCAACAATAAACGTGGATTTTTTAAAGAATATTTTTTCACTTATCATCCCAACAATAAACGTGGATTTTTTAAAGAATATTTTTTCACTTATCATCCCAACAATAAACGTGGATTTTTTAAAGAATATTTTTTCACTTATCATCCCAACAATAAACGTGGATTTTTTAAAGAATATTTTTTCACTTATCATCCCAACAATAAACGTGGATTTTTTAAAGAATATTTTTTCACTTATCATCCCAACAATAAACGTGGATTTTTTAAAGAATATTTTTTCACTTATCATCCCAACAATAAACGTGGATTTTTTAAAGAATATTTTTTCACTTATCATCCCAACAATAAACGTGGATTTTTTAAAGAATATTTTTTCACTTATCATCCCAACAATAAACGTGGATTTTTTAAAGAATATTTTTTCACTTATCATCCCAACAATAAACGTGGATTTTTTAAAGAATATTTTTTCACTTATCATCCCAACAATAAACGTGGATTTTTTAAAGAATATTTTTTCACTTATCATCCCAACAATAAACGTGGATTTTTTAAAGAATATTTTTTCACAACAATAAACGTGGATTTTTTAAAGAATATTTTTTCACTTATCATCCCAACAATAAACGTGGATTTTTTAAAGAATATTTTTTCACTTATCATCCCAACAATAAACGTGGATTTTTTAAAGAATATTTTTTCACGTTTCATCCCAACAATAAACGTGGATTTTTTAAAGAATATTTTTTCACATATCATCCCAACAATAAACGTGGATTTTTTAAAGAATATTTTTTCACGTTTCATCCCAACAATAAACGTGGATTTTTTAAAGAATATTTTTTCACATATCATCCCAACAATAAACGTGGATTTTTTAAAGAATATTTTTTCACGTATCATCCCAACAATAAACGTGGATTTTTTAAAGAATATTTTTTCAGTTAACATCCCAACAATAAACGTGGATTTTTTAAAGAATATATTTTCACTTATCATCCCAACAATAAACGTGGATTTTTTAAAGAATATTTTTTCACTTATCATCCCAACAATAAACGTGGATTTTTTAAAGAATATTTTTTTCACGTATCATCCCAACAATAAACGTGGATTTTTTAAAGAATATTTTTTCACTTATCATCCCAACAATAAACGTGGATTTTTTAAAGAATATTTTTTCACTTATCATCCCAACAATAAACGTGGATTTTTTAAAGAATATTTTTTCACGTATCATCCCAACAATAAACGTGGATTTTTTAAAGAATATTTTTTCACTTATCATCCCAACAATAAACGTGGATTTTTTAAAGAATATTTTTTCACTTATCATCCCAACAATAAACGTGGATTTTTTAAAGAATATTTTTTCACTTATGGATTTTGTGGATTTTTTAAAGAATATTTTTCACTTATCATCCCAACAATAAACGTGGATTTTTTAAAGAATATTTTTCACTTATCATCCCAACAATAAACGTGGATTTTTTAAAGAATATTTTTTCACTTATGGATTTTGTGGATTTTTTAAAGAATATTTTTCACTTATCATCCCAACAATAAACGTGGATATTTTAAAGAATATTTTTTCACTTATCATCCCAACATTAAACGTGGATTTTTTAAAGAATATTTTTTCACTTATCATCCCAACAATAAACGTGGATTTTTTAAAGAATATTTTTTCACTTATCATCCCAACAATAAACGTGGATTTTTTAAAGAATATTTTTTCACTTATCATCCCAACAATAAACGTGGATTTTTTAAAGAATATTTTTTCACTTATCATCCCAACAATAAACGTGGATTTTTTAAAGAATATTTTTTCACTTATCATCCCAACAATAAACGTGGATTTTTTAAAGAATATTTTTTCACTTATCATCCCAGCAATAAACGTGGATTTTTTAAAGAATATTTTTTCACTTATCATCCCAACAAAAAACGTGGATTTTTTAAAGAATATTTTTTCACTTATCATCTCAACAATAAACGTGGATTTTTTAAAGAATATTTTTTCACTTATCATCCCAACAATAAACGTGGATTTTTTAAAGAATATTTTTTCACTTATCATCCCAACAATAAACGTGGATTTTTTAAAGAATATTTTTTCACTTATCATCCCAACAATAAACGTGGATTTTTTAAAGAATATTTTTGCACTTATCATCCCAACAATAAACGTGGATTTGTTCACTTATCATCCCAACAATAAACGTGGATTTTTTAAAGAATATTTGTTCACTTATCATCCCAACAATAAACGTGGATTTTTTAAAGAATATTTTTTCACTTATCATCCCAGCAATAAACGTGGATTTTTTAAAGAATATTTTTTCACTTATCATCCCAACAATAAACGTGGATTTTTTAAAGAATATTTTTTCACTTATCATCCCAACAATAAACGTGGATTTTTTAAAGAATATTTTTTCACTTATCATCCCAACAATAAACGTGGATTTTTTAAAGAATATTTTTTCACTTATCATCCCAACAATAAACGTGGATTTTTTAAAGAATATTTTTTCACTTATCATCCCAACAATAAACGTGGATTTTTTAAAGAATATTTTTTCACTTATCATCCCAACAATAAACGTGGATTTTTTAAAGAATATTTTTTCACTTATCATCCCAACAATAAACGTGGATTTTTTAAAGAATATTTTTTCACTTATCATCCCAACAATAAACGTGGATTTTTTAAAGAATATTTTTTCACTTATCATCCCAACAATAAACGAGGATTTTTTTAAAGAATATTTTTTCACTTATCATCCCAACAATAAACGTGGATTTTTTAAAGAATATTTTTTCACTTATCATCCCAACAATAAACGTGGATTTTTTAAAGAATATTTTTTCACTTATCATCCCAACAATAAACGTGGATTTTTTTAAAGAATATTTTTTCACTTATCATCCCAACAATAAACGTGGATTTTTTAAAGAATATTTTTTCACTTATCATCCCAACAATAAACGTGGATTTTTTAAAGAATATTTTTTCACTTATCATCCCAACAATAAACGTGGATTTTTTAAAGAATATTTTTTCACTTATCATCCCAACAATAAACGTGGATTTTTTTAAAGAATATTTTTTCACTTATCATCCCAACAATAAACGTGGATTTTTTAAAGAATATTTTTCACTTATCATCCCAACAATAAACGTGGATTTTTTAAAGAATATTTTTTCACTTATCATCCCAACAATAAACGTGGATTTTTTAAAGAATATTTTTTCACTTATCATCCCAACAATAAACGTGGATTTTTTAAAGAATATTTTTCACTTATCATCCCAACAATAAACGTGGATTTTTTAAAGAATATTTTTTCACTTATCATCCCAACAAAAAACGTGGATTTTTTAAAGAATATTTCTTCACTTATCATCCCAACAATAAACGTGGATTTTTTAAAGAATATTTGTTCACTTATCATCCCAACAATAAACGTGGATTTTTTAAAGAATATTTTTTCACTTATCATCCCAACAAAAAACGTGGATTTTTTAAAGAATATTTTTTCACTTATCATCCCAACAATAAACGTGGATTTTTTAAAGAATATTTTTTCACTTATCATCCCAACAATAAACGTGGATTTTTTAAAGAATATTTTTTCACTTATCATCCCAACAATAAACGTGGATTTTTTAAAGAATATTTTTTCACTTATCATCCCAACAATAAACGTGGATTTTTTAAAGAATATTTTTCACTTATCATCCCAACAATAAACGTGGATTTTTTAAAGAGTATTTTTCACTTATCATCCCAACAATAAACGTGGATTTTTTAAAGAATATTTTTTCACTTATCATCCCAACAATAAACGTGGATTTTTTAAAGAATATTTTTTCACTTATCATCCCAACAATAAACGTGGATTTTTTAAAGAATATTTTTTCACTTATCATCCCAACAATAAACGAGGATTTTTTAAAGAATATTTTTTCACTTATCATCCCAACAATAAACGTGGATTTTTTAAAGAATATTTTTTCACTTATCATCCCAACAATAAACGTGGATTTTTTAAAGAATATTTTTCACTTATCATCCCAACAATAAACGTGGATTTTTTAAAGAATATTTTTTCACTTATCATCCCAACAATAAACGTGGATTTTTTAAAGAATATTTTTTCACTTATCATCCCAACAATAAACGTGGATTTTTTAAAGAATATTTTTTCACTTATCATCCCAACAATAAACGTGGATTTTTTAAAGAATATTTTTCACTTATCATCCCAACAATAAACGTGGATTTTTTAAAGAATATTTTTCACTTATCATCCCAACAATAAACGTGGATTTTTTAAAGAATATTTTTTCACTTATCATCCCAACAATAAACGTGGATTTTTTAAAGAATATTTTTTCACTTATCATCCCAACAATAAACGTGGATTTTTTAAAGAATATTTTTTCACTTATCATCCCAACAATAAACGTGGATTTTTTAAAGAATATTTTTCACTTATCATCCCAACAATAAACGTGGATTTTTTAAAGAATATTTTTCACTTATCATCCCAACAATAAACGTGGATTTTTTAAAGAATATTTTTTCACTTATCATCCCAACAATAAACGTGGATTTTTTAAAGAATATTTTTTCACTTATCATCCCAGCAATAAACGTGGATTTTTTAAAGAATATTTTTTCACTTATCATCCCAACAATAAACGTGGATTTTTTAAAGAATATTTTTTCACTTATCATCCCAACAATAAACGTGGATTTTTTAAAGAATATTTTTTCACTTATCATCCCAACAATAAACGTGGATTTTTTAAAGAATATTTTTTCACTTATCATCCCAACAATAAACGTGGATTTTTTAAAGAATATTTTTTCACTTATCATCCCAACAATAAACGTGGATTTTTTAAAGAATATTTTTTCACTTATCATCCCAACAATAAACGTGGATTTTTTAAAGAATATTTTTTCACTTATCATCCCAACAATAAACGTGGATTTTTTAAAGAATATTTTTTCACTTATCATCCCAACAATAAACGTGGATTTTTTAAAGAATATTTTTTCACTTATCATCCCAACAATAAACGTGGATTTTTTAAAGAATATTTTTTCACTTATCATCCCAGCAATAAACGTGGATTTTTTAAAGAATATTTTTTCACTTATCATCCCAACAATAAACGTGGATTTTTTAAAGAATATTTTTTCACTTATCATCCCAACAATAAACGTGGATTTTTTAAAGAATATTTTTTCACTTATCATCCCAACAATAAACGTGGATTTTTTAAAGAATATTTTTTCACTTATCATCCCAACAATAAACGTGGATTTTTTAAAGAATATTTTTTCACTTATCATCCCAACAATAAACGTGGATTTTTTAAAGAATATTTTTTCACTTATCATCCCAACAATAAACGTGGATTTTTTAAAGAATATTTTTTCACTTATCATCCCAACAATAAACGTGGATTTTTTAAAGAATATTTTTTCACTTATCATCCCAACAATAAACGTGGATTTTTTAAAGAATATTTTTCACTTATCATCCCAACAATAAACGTGGATTTTTTAAAGAATATTTTTTCACTTATCATCCCAACAATAAACGTGGATTTTTTAAAGAATATTTTTTCACTTATCATCCCAACAATAAACGTGGATTTTTTAAAGAATATTTTTCACTTATCATCCCAACAATAAACGTGGATTTTTTAAAGAATATTTTTCACTTATCATCCCAACAAAAAACGTGGATTTTTTTAAAGAATATTTCTTCACTTATCATCCCAACAATAAACGTGGATTTTTTAAAGAATATTTGTTCACTTATCATCCCAACAATAAACGTGGATTTTTTAAAGAATATTTTTTCACTTATCATCCCAACAAAAAACGTGGATTTTTTAAAGAATATTTTTTCACTTATCATCCCAACAATAAACGTGGATTTTTTAAAGAATATTTTTTCACTTATCATCCCAACAATAAACGTGGATTTTTTAAAGAATATTTTTTCACTTATCATCCCAACAATAAACGTGGATTTTTTAAAGAATATTTTTTCACTTATCATCCCAACAATAAACGTGGATTTTTTAAAGAATATTTTTCACTTATCATCCCAACAACAAACGTGGATTTTTTAAAGAGTATTTTTCACTTATCATCCCAACAATAAACGTGGATTTTTTAAAGAATATTTTTTCACTTATCATCCCAACAATAAACGTGGATTTTTTAAAGAATATTTTTTCACTTATCATCCCAACAATAAACGTGGATTTTTTAAAGAATATTTTTTCACTTATCATCCCAACAATAAACGAGGATTTTTTAAAGAATATTTTTTCACTTATCATCCCAACAATAAACGTGGATTTTTTAAAGAATATTTTTTCACTTATCATCCCAACAATAAACGTGGATTTTTTAAAGAATATTTTTCACTTATCATCCCAACAATAAACGTGGATTTTTTAAAGAATATTTTTTCACTTATCATCCCAACAATAAACGTGGATTTTTTAAAGAATATTTTTTCACTTATCATCCCAACAATAAACGTGGATTTTTTAAAGAATATTTTTTCACTTATCATCCCAACAATAAACGTGGATTTTTAAAGAATATTTTTTCACTTATCATCCCAGCAATAAACGTGGATTTTTTAAAGAATATTTTTTCACTTATCATCCCAACAAAAAACGTGGATTTTTTAAAGAATATTTTTTCACTTATCATCCCAACAATAAACGTGGATTTTTTAAAGAATATTTTTTCACTTATCATCCCAACAATAAACGTGGATTTTTTAAAGAATATTTTTTCACTTATCATCCCAACAATAAACGTGGATTTTTTAAAGAATATTTTTTCACTTATCATCCCAACAATAAACGTGGATTTTTTAAAGAATATTTTTTCACTTATCATCCCAACAATAAACGTGGATTTTTTAAAGAATATTTTTTCACTTATCATCCCAACAATAAACGTGGATTTTTTAAAGAATATTTTTGCACTTATCATCCCAACAATAAACGTGGATTTGTTCACTTATCATCCCAACAATAAACGTGGATTTTTTAAAGAATATTTGTTCACTTATCATCCCAACAATAAACGTGGATTTTTTAAAGAATATTTTTTCACTTATCATCCCAGCAATAAACGTGGATTTTTTAAAGAATATTTTTTCACTTATCATCCCAACAATAAACGTGGATTTTTTAAAGAATATTTTTTCACTTATCATCCCAACAATAAACGTGGATTTTTTAAAGAATATTTTTTCACTTATCATCCCAACAATAAACGTGGATTTTTTAAAGAATATTTTTTCACTTATCATCCCAACAATAAACGTGGATTTTTTAAAGAATATTTTTTCACTTATCATCCCAACAATAAACGTGGATTTTTTAAAGAATATTTTTTCACTTATCATCCCAACAATAAACGTGGATTTTTTAAAGAATATTTTTTCACTTATCATCCCAACAATAAACGTGGATTTTTTAAAGAATATTTTTTCACTTATCATCCCAACAATAAACGTGGATTTTTTAAAGAATATTTTTTCACTTATCATCCCAACAATAAACGTGGATTTTTTAAAGAATATTTTTTCACTTATCATCCCAACAATAAACGTGGATTTTTTAAAGAATATTTTTTCACTTATCATCCCAGCAATAAACGTGGATTTTTTAAAGAATATTTTTTCACTTATCATCCCAACAATAAACGTGGATTTTTTAAAGAATATTTTTTCACTTATCATCCCAACAATAAACGTGGATTTTTTAAAGAATATTTTTTCACTTATCATCCCAACAATAAACGTGGATTTTTTAAAGAATATTTTTTCACTTATCATCCCAACAATAAACGTGGATTTTTTAAAGAATATTTTTTCACTTATCATCCCAACAATAAACGTGGATTTTTAAAGAATATTTTTTCACTTATCATCCCAACAATAAACGTGGATTTTTTAAAGAATATTTTTTCACTTATCATCCCAACAATAAACGTGGATTTTTTAAAGAATATTTTTTCACTTATCATCCCAACAATAAACGTGGATTTTTTAAAGAATATTTTTTCACTTATCATCCCAACAATAAACGTGGATTTTTTAAAGAATATTTTTCACTTATCATCCCAACAATAAACGTGGATTTTTTAAAGAGTATTTTTCACTTATCATCCCAACAATAAACGTGGATTTTTTAAAGAATATTTTTTCACTTATCATCCCAACAATAAACGTGGATTTTTTAAAGAATATTTTTTCACTTATCATCCCAACAATAAACGTGGATTTTTTAAAGAATATTTTTTCACTTATCATCCCAACAATAAACGAGGATTTTTTAAAGAATATTTTTTCACTTATCATCCCAACAATAAACGTGGATTTTTTAAAGAATATTTTTTCACTTATCATCCCAACAATAAACGTGGATTTTTTAAAGAATATTTTTCACTTATCATCCCAACAATAAACGTGGATTTTTTAAAGAATATTTTTTCACTTATCATCCCAACAATAAACGTGGATTTTTTAAAGAATATTTTTTCACTTATCATCCCAACAATAAACGTGGATTTTTTAAAGAATATTTTTTCACTTATCATCCCAACAATAAACGTGGATTTTTTAAAGAATATTTTTCACTTATCATCCCAACAATAAACGTGGATTTTTTAAAGAATATTTTTCACTTATCATCCCAACAATAAACGTGGATTTTTTAAAGAATATTTTTTCACTTATCATCCCAACAATAAACGTGGATTTTTTAAAGAATATTTTTTCACTTATCATCCCAACAATAAACGTGGATTTTTTAAAGAATATTTTTTCACTTATCATCCCAACAATAAACGTGGATTTTTTAAAGAATATTTTTCACTTATCATCCCAACAATAAACGTGGATTTTTTAAAGAATATTTTTCACTTATCATCCCAACAATAAACGTGGATTTTTTAAAGAATATTTTTTCACTTATCATCCCAACAATAAACGTGGATTTTTTAAAGAATATTTTTTCACTTATCATCCCAACAATAAACGTGGATTTTTTAAAGAATATTTTTTCACTTATCATCCCAACAATAAACGTGGATTTTTTAAAGAATATTTTTTCACTTATCATCCCAACAATAAACGTGGATTTTTTAAAGAATATTTTTTCACTTATCATCCCAACAATAAACGAGGATTTTTTAAAGAATATTTTTTCACTTATCATCCCAACAATAAACGTGGATTTTTTAAAGAATATTTTTTCACTTATCATCCCAACAATAAACGTGGATTTTTTAAAGAATATTTTTTCACTTATCATCCCAACAATAAACGTGGATTTTTTAAAGAATATTTTTTCACTTATCATCCCAACAATAAACGTGGATTTTTTAAAGAATATTTTTTCACTTATCATCCCAACAATAAACGTGGATTTTTTAAAGAATATTTTTTCACTTATCATCCCAACAATAAACGTGGATTTTTTAAAGAATATTTTTTCACTTATCATCCCAACAATAAACGTGGATTTTTTAAAGAATATTTTTTCACTTATCATCCCAACAATAAACGTGGATTTTTTAAAGAATATTTTTCACTTATCATCCCAACAATAAACGTGGATTTTTTAAAGAATATTTTTTCACTTATCATCCCAACAATAAACGTGGATTTTTTAAAGAATATTTTTTCACTTATCATCCCAACAATAAACGTGGATTTTTTAAAGAATATTTTTCACTTATCATCCCAACAATAAACGTGGATTTTTTAAAGAATATTTTTCACTTATCATCCCAACAAAAAACGTGGATTTTTTAAAGAATATTTCTTCACTTATCATCCCAACAATAAACGTGGATTTTTTAAAGAATATTTGTTCACTTATCATCCCAACAATAAACGTGGATTTTTTAAAGAATATTTTTTCACTTATCATCCCAACAAAAAACGTGGATTTTTTAAAGAATATTTTTTCACTTATCATCCCAACAATAAACGTGGATTTTTTAAAGAATATTTTTTCACTTATCATCCCAACAATAAACGTGGATTTTTTAAAGAATATTTTTTCACTTATCATCCCAACAATAAACGTGGATTTTTTAAAGAATATTTTTTCACTTATCATCCCAACAATAAACGAGGATTTTTTAAAGAATATTTTTTCACTTATCATCCCAACAATAAACGTGGATTTTTTAAAGAATATTTTTTCACTTATCATCCCAACAATAAACGTGGATTTTTTAAAGAATATTTTTCACTTATCATCCCAACAATAAACGTGGATTTTTTAAAGAATATTTTTTCACTTATCATCCCAACAATAAACGTGGATTTTTTAAAGAATATTTTTTCACTTATCATCCCAACAATAAACGAGGATTTTTTAAAGAATATTTTTTCACTTATCATCCCAACAATAAACGTGGATTTTTTAAAGAATATTTTTTCACTTATCATCCCAACAATAAACGTGGATTTTTTAAAGAATATTTTTCACTTATCATCCCAACAATAAACGTGGATTTTTTAAAGAATATTTTTTCACTTATCATCCCAACAATAAACGTGGATTTTTTAAAGAATATTTTTTCACTTATCATCCCAACAATAAACGTGGATTTTTTAAAGAATATTTTTTCACTTATCATCCCAACAATAAACGTGGATTTTTTAAAGAATATTTTTCACTTATCATCCCAACAATAAACGTGGATTTTTTAAAGAATATTTTTCACTTATCATCCCAACAATAAACGTGGATTTTTTAAAGAATATTTTTTCACTTATCATCCCAACAATAAACGTGGATTTTTTAAAGAATATTTTTTCACTTATCATCCCAACAATAAACGTGGATTTTTTAAAGAATATTTTTTCACTTATCATCCCAACAATAAACGTGGATTTTTTAAAGAATATTTTTCACTTATCATCCCAACAATAAACGTGGATTTTTTAAAGAATATTTTTCACTTATCATCCCAACAATAAACGTGGATTTTTTAAAGAATATTTTTTCACTTATCATCCCAACAATAAACGTGGATTTTTTAAAGAATATTTTTTCACTTATCATCCCAACAATAAACGAGGATTTTTTAAAGAATATTTTTTCACTTATCATCCCAACAATAAACGTGGATTTTTTAAAGAATATTTTTTCACTTATCATCCCAACAATAAACGTGGATTTTTTAAAGAATATTTTTTCACTTATCATCCCAACAATAAACGTGGATTTTTTAAAGAATATTTTTTCACTTATCATCCCAACAATAAACGTGGATTTTTTAAAGAATATTTTTCACTTATCATCCCAACAATAAACGTGGATTTTTTAAAGAATATTTTTCACTTATCATCCCAACAATAAACGTGGATTTTTTAAAGAATATTTTTTCACTTATCATCCCAACAATAAACGTGGATTTTTTAAAGAATATTTTTTCACTTATCATCCCAACAATAAACGTGGATTTTTTAAAGAATATTTTTTCACTTATCATCCCAACAATAAACGTGGATTTTTTAAAGAATATTTTTTCACTTATCATCCCAACAATAAACGTGGATTTTTTAAAGAATATTTTTTCACTTATCATCCCAACAATAAACGTGGATTTTTTAAAGAATATTTTTCACTTATCATCCCAACAATAAACGTGGATTTTTTAAAGAATATTTTTCACTTATCATCCCAACAATAAACGTGGATTTTTTAAAGAATATTTTTTCACTTATCATCCCAACAATAAACGTGGATTTTTTAAAGAATATTTTTTCACTTATCATCCCAACAATAAACGTGGATTTTTTAAAGAATATTTTTTCACTTATCATCCCAACAATAAACGTGGATTTTTTAAAGAATATTTTTTCACTTATCATCCCAACAATAAACGTGGATTTTTTAAAGAATATTTTTTCACTTATCATCCCAACAATAAACGAGGATTTTTTAAAGAATATTTTTTCACTTATCATCCCAACAATAAACGTGGATTTTTTAAAGAATATTTTTTCACTTATCATCCCAACAATAAACGTGGATTTTTTAAAGAATATTTTTTCACTTATCATCCCAACAATAAACGTGGATTTTTTAAAGAATATTTTTTCACTTATCATCCCAACAATAAACGTGGATTTTTTAAAGAATATTTTTTCACTTATCATCCCAACAATAAACGTGGATTTTTTAAAGAATATTTTTTCACTTATCATCCCAACAATAAACGTGGATTTTTTAAAGAATATTTTTTCACTTATCATCCCAACAATAAACGTGGATTTTTTAAAGAATATTTTTTCACTTATCATCCCAACAATAAACGTGGATTTTTTAAAGAATATTTTTCACTTATCATCCCAACAATAAACGTGGATTTTTTAAAGAATATTTTTTCACTTATCATCCCAACAATAAACGTGGATTTTTTAAAGAATATTTTTTCACTTATCATCCCAACAATAAACGTGGATTTTTTAAAGAATATTTTTCACTTATCATCCCAACAATAAACGTGGATTTTTTAAAGAATATTTTTCACTTATCATCCCAACAAAAAACGTGGATTTTTTAAAGAATATTTCTTCACTTATCATCCCAACAATAAACGTGGATTTTTTAAAGAATATTTGTTCACTTATCATCCCAACAATAAACGTGGATTTTTTAAAGAATATTTTTTCACTTATCATCCCAACAAAAAACGTGGATTTTTTAAAGAATATTTTTTCACTTATCATCCCAACAATAAACGTGGATTTTTTAAAGAATATTTTTTCACTTATCATCCCAACAATAAACGTGGATTTTTTAAAGAATATTTTTTCACTTATCATCCCAACAATAAACGTGGATTTTTTAAAGAATATTTTTTCACTTATCATCCCAACAATAAACGAGGATTTTTTAAAGAATATTTTTTCACTTATCATCCCAACAATAAACGTGGATTTTTTAAAGAATATTTTTTCACTTATCATCCCAACAATAAACGTGGATTTTTTAAAGAATATTTTTCACTTATCATCCCAACAATAAACGTGGATTTTTTAAAGAATATTTTTTCACTTATCATCCCAACAATAAACGTGGATTTTTTAAAGAATATTTTTTCACTTATCATCCCAACAATAAACGAGGATTTTTTAAAGAATATTTTTTCACTTATCATCCCAACAATAAACGTGGATTTTTTAAAGAATATTTTTTCACTTATCATCCCAACAATAAACGTGGATTTTTTAAAGAATATTTTTCACTTATCATCCCAACAATAAACGTGGATTTTTTAAAGAATATTTTTTCACTTATCATCCCAACAATAAACGTGGATTTTTTAAAGAATATTTTTTCACTTATCATCCCAACAATAAACGTGGATTTTTTAAAGAATATTTTTTCACTTATCATCCCAACAATAAACGTGGATTTTTTAAAGAATATTTTTCACTTATCATCCCAACAATAAACGTGGATTTTTTAAAGAATATTTTTCACTTATCATCCCAACAATAAACGTGGATTTTTTAAAGAATATTTTTTCACTTATCATCCCAACAATAAACGTGGATTTTTTAAAGAATATTTTTTCACTTATCATCCCAACAATAAACGTGGATTTTTTAAAGAATATTTTTTCACTTATCATCCCAACAATAAACGTGGATTTTTTAAAGAATATTTTTCACTTATCATCCCAACAATAAACGTGGATTTTTTAAAGAATATTTTTCACTTATCATCCCAACAATAAACGTGGATTTTTTAAAGAATATTTTTTCACTTATCATCCCAACAATAAACGTGGATTTTTTAAAGAATATTTTTTCACTTATCATCCCAACAATAAACGTGGATTTTTTAAAGAATATTTTTCACGTATCATCCCAACAATAAACGTGGATTTTTTAAAGAATATTTTTTCACTTATCATCCCAACAATAAACGTGGATTTTTTAAAGAATATTTTTTCACTTATCATCCCAACAATAAACGTGGATTTTAAAAAAAAAAATATTTTTTCAATGGAGAAACTTGCAATAGGCGTTGATGTCCACATGGACGTATACTTTTTTCCATTATAATGTATATGTTCCACATACGCTACGTAGATCAAATCTATGGACATTTGCTATTCGAGGAAACTAAATTTTCTTGGGATAATAGACTTGAAAATAAATCTTTAAGGTAAGTATAGCATATGAACGCATGTTTATCTCATTGAGAAATATGTGTTTGTGTATTAATGTCAACACATGTATCTGATATATATTTGTACATACTGTGTTTATGTTTGTGGTTGTATTTGCGTCTTTGCTATAATTCAGTACTAGAATTGATGAAATCATTTAGATATGCAGCTGATACACCAAACAAATTAATGGCTAAGAGATTCGTTATTATCGATATTTACAAAATTGGTCATGTTTAAATGAATTGAAATCTGTAGATATAGACAGACAGAAATTGAGAAGCACAATAGACAAACATTCAACTGCAGCAATATTTATGTGTGGGTTTAACAACATTTGTTATTTATGTTTGTGATAATTATTTGAAAGATGGAATTACATTAGATTGTTGAGGATTACATGGCGACTATCTACGTTATTAGATTGAAAATGGGATTCAGAGATAGAGATTGTTAAATAAAGATTTAAGTAAAATTTGAGGAGTTGTTTATACGGTAGACAATCTCAAAGCAGGGAGTAAATCACTTAATAGTTAAGGGGTTATAGTGATATTCACCCCTGACATTTTATTTGCATCTTCATTGCCGTCCACTTTTTTTTTGCACTTTACTTTTTTTTTCTTTCACAACAATTTAAAATTTGACCTCCATCAATTATTAATTAATCTCTCAATTGCAACTGTCTAAATGTTGCTAATATTGCACAGCTAATTTTGCATAATTATGGCTAAATTTTATCATTATTTTATTATTAACTTTTGAGACCTCTAATTACACTGTGCAACACTGGAAATGCAAACAACTTCTAATGGGCATTTTCTGAAAGTTCATATTGAGACTACAAAAACCTTAATTGGGTTTTGTGTTCTTAGATCGGGTTTAGATTTTATGGCCTCATCTAAACCGACCTAAAATGAGCCTTTTTTCCAGTGATCGGACCTCTATCTCCGAAACTTATAAGAATTTTGCTTTGCAGTCTTCAGCAATATTGTAGCCCTAAAGTAGTAGATTTTATGTGTCAAACATATATACTAAGAAAAGCTGCATCTAGCGCATCAAACTCGTTAAAATATAGAAAAGTTTACATAATTTCTGAAATTCTGGTCAGTAACAACTAAACTGTTGGCAGTTGAAACAAGCAACCATTTTAAAAATTTTCCAAATAATGTGACCATCAATTCTTCAGAACATTCTGAAACTCTAAAATTGTTATTTCACGTTGTTTAAGGGGCATTTCATAACATACCTTTTACAAAACTTATTTCAAACAATGTTCACACAGGCTGTTTACTCTCATGTTGGGGGTTTCAATGCATTATTGAAATATTTACCAAATTGTTGTTGAACAATTTGTTATAAACAAGGCGATAGAGGCATTTTACAACAATATAATGTTCTGAAGAGTTGTGTATTACATTCAAGAGAATACTTTCCCAAAAGGTAATATTAAGATGAATTTAAAATTTTGGGAGATACGCTGCGAAATATACACAAATTATAGAATTTTTAGATATATTATAAAATTTGAGGCAATAAATGCAATTTTTCGAGTTCACTATTCCTCTAAATATTTTCTACTTGCTCTTATCTACAAGTTTGCTGCAGATGTCAAAACAAGATCCGTATTGGTTTCAGAGATACAGCCCCGATTTGTTTTAAAAATTCGATCTTTAACCATGTTTAGATGAGGCCATAAAAACCGAACCCGATCTAAGAAAACAAAACCCAAATATGGTTTTTGCCTATTGGTCCTCTACTTTCAGAAAATTCTGGAGAGAAGTTGTTTGCACGCAATTGGCTCAAAAATGTTGCACAGTGTTATTTTCCACCTAAAACCAAACCTATAAAAAACTTTTTTCGAAAAAAATTCAATAATTCAAACTTATTATAGGCGGCTGGCTGGCTGTCATTCGATATTTTCCATTAGCCAGCCAACAACCAACAAAAAAGTTTAACAAGGCAAAATTAATCGGATTTTATTGTTAGCTGTTGGCCGTTATTATTAGTGTTGTTGTTGTTACTTTTTGTGGTTTGTCTTGATTGGTTTGAATTATTAATAGGCCGACGGAAATTTTTGTGCGTGTCACTGGCAATTAAACTAAATCATTACCTAGTTTGGCATTTCATGAAAAATGACACAACCATTTTGCAATAAAAGTGAAATGTTGGCCAAAAGCTGTCAATAGAAGTTAGAAAAGATTGGGAAAGAGAGAGACAGACCGCGGACACAACATTATTGAAAATTTATAAAACCTATAAAAATATTCATTTCGATCCTTTATTTTAATAATCATGGTAATATTTAGATTTTGTTGTTGGTTTTATTGTGAGTGGGTTTTTGTTGGTTTTCACAACCCAATGGCTATTTTATATTATTTTAATTAAAAAATAAATATGAAAATTTTCAAATGACTTAACCAAAATTATTGAATTTGGACAAATTAGGTTTCGTTTTTTAATTTGTTGCAAAAATGTAAGTAAACAAAAATATTTTCCACAGGACATTAAGAAAGAGACAAGGAAAGACGTCCTTAATATCAAAGAGGTCAGTACAATTCTAATTGTAGAATATAGCTATAGGACGTCACTTAAAGATACAATTTTTAAGGCTGAGGCTTTAAGAGGTCTTCAGTTGTCTTTTAGGTCTTCTGGAGACCTCAAGCACTATGTTGTGGATTACAAAATACGTCAAGTGATCTTTTGTCATTTATGGCATACCTTAATATGTCTCCCTTCGTCTATCGAAGAAATCAAGAGATACCCTGTTGTCTGTAAAGAAAGGCGAAAGAAAGAAGGAAGACTTCAGAATTTTCAATATGTCTCCTGTTGTCTATAGAAACCTCAAGTGGGCTTCTGATATCTTTGAAGACCTTCTGTTGTCTATAGCAGATCCTAAAAGCTCTTCTGGAGTCTACAGAAGCAAAATATTTATAAACAAGTAAAAAAGTATCAGTCGGCTTTGCCGACAGAGATATACTCTCAGCCTATGTGAATTGAAACTTTCATCACAGATAGGTCGAATGTATTTAGGGTCTTTTCAGAATTTTGTGGACCTTTTTGGACATTTGAACTTGCCGACAAAAATGTGGAATAGGACTGAAGTTCAAAAATGTTGCGGAGGAGTTACTTGAAGGAATGGACCTACATACTCCATTATGGAAGTGGATCTTTTTTTGGGAGTCATATCTTTTCGATAGATATCGCGCCTACTAGTCATTTCAGTGGGTCATCGCACAACTATTCGACCTGTATGCCAGGAAGCATGGACTTGTCCACGGAAAACATAATATCGCAGTAAATAGGACCATACCGAACAGCATCGGTATACATTTCCAAAGGATCGTCGAACAGACCCTAAACTGCTCTTAGATACAAATGTTAAGCATTTGGAAAAAATATTAGGAGATCCAAAGTTTGGACCAAATTTGTTCAATAGATATCGTGCATACCATTTAAGTGACATTTTTTTAAATATTCCGGGGAAGTACTGGGAGTTGTGGACCGGTATTGCCTATCATCGAACTGAAACTATGACTAAATATGACGAAGGTCAACTTTTGGATCAACCACTACATATGGAGCCATTGGAGTTTTGAAGTTTTTTTACATCTTTCGCACTGTTTTCTCAAGAAGTATGGACTTTCCCCTGAAAAAAACTTTTACCGTCGTAAATGAGACAGCGAATGCAAGTTGCTTCAACAAAAATCAAAGTGATTCCAGAGCAGGCCTTAAAGTGAACTTATCCGTAATTTTGTGTGATAGGCACTCGTAGCAGTGGACAAATATAGTCCATATTCGAATCTGATCTATGTCTGAAAGATATATTAGAATGTATAAAGTATGGACCAAATCGGTCACTCCCTTCAAGAGTTATCGTGCAAACAATTTTTCCGAAACTTTTTGAACTTTTGTGCGGGAGGTACCTGAAGAAGTGGACCGATATGGCTTATCTTCGAATCTAAACTATGTTTTGACAAAATATAACGAAGACCACATTTTGGACCAAATCTGATGATCCGTTCGAGAGTTATCTTGTGCTCCAACCACTACACGGTACATTGGGGCTTTTTGCATAGTTCAGGCTATTAACTCAGGAAGTATGGACGTGCCCCTGGTTAAACTTTTACCATCGTAAGGGGGAAAGCGAATACAAGTTGCTACAACAAAAAAAAAGAGATTCGAGAGCAGGTCCTAAACTGAACTTTTCCGAAATTTTGTGTAGGAGGTACCAAGGCTTCGAATTCGAGCCATTTTTGGGCAGACTCCGACTCCGACTCCAGTCCAATTTTTTTCTCGACTCCGACTCCAACTCCGGAGTCGACTCCTAAAAAAGATAAAATAAAATTCACAAATTACAGTCATTTCAGTTTGAACTTTCAAGATACATTACATTGGGAGGATACCAAAACATAGTTGTTCGTTTTTTTTTTTTTCGTTGACAATACAGAATACAAAGTAACAAGCACTTCAGTATACTTCACACTTCAGAACATGTAGCAAACCCCTTCAAAGCAACTGCAATCGGACGGTATCGTTACAAGGTTTTTCTACCTAAACACCAACATACGAGTATATTTACAATTTTCCGAATTTGACTTATGTACCCAATGAGACTCGAAATATCAAATTACCATAATTACGGTCCGGTAACACTCTTTGTAATTTTTTGAGTTATGGAAAATAAACGATATTTTAACACCGCATCGTGATAGAAGACCAAAATGGCTATTTCCCTTTAACATACACTTTCGTGGTTAAGGTTACTTGAAGTTCACATTTTTAGGGTTTTTTATGTTTTCACGATTTTGCTGGAAAAGGGTAAGTCCTATCGAAATAGGGCTAACGAAAATATTGTTTCTTCAAAAATTCACTAGAGGATTGACCTTTACAATTTCGTAGGTTTTAATATTTTGAGATATAGAAGTTTAGGTCACATTTTTAGGTTTTTATTATTAGGTTTTCACCATTTTGCTTGGGAACGGCAAGTTTTATCGAAATGGGACTGGAGAAAATCATATAGCAGTGGAAATTCTCTACAATACTGACTTTTAGGTTCTACCATTTTTGAGATATATAGGTTGGTAAATTGTAGTCATGACATAGTTTTATAAAGAGGCGATACAGTCAGTGCAGAGACACTGCTACAACATTTTCTTTACATCATTTCCATAGGACTTGCGGTTTTCAAGCAAAATCGTGAAAATTTAAAAAAAAAACCCTCACAAGTATATTTGGAGCATGCAAACATTATTTCAATCAATTCACCCAAAAATGCTTCCGATATGCATTTTGTAGTCAAAATAGAGATTAAGAGTTTTTTTTAAACTATGATCATTTAAATAAATTAAATTGAATTGACAAATTTTGATAAATGTAGAACAGATTGTTGCTCGGAGTCGGAGTCGAGCTTTTTTTCACGACTCCGGCTCCGACTCCGAAGCCCTGGGAGGTACCCGAAGGAGTGGACCGATTGAGTCGATACTGGAACCTCATCTAAGTCTGGTAGATATTTCACGATGTGCAAAGTATAAACCAAATCGGCTACTCCCTTCAAGAGTTATAGTGCGCACAAATTTTTTGAACGTTTTCGAAGGAGTGGACCGATATAGCCCATTTTCGAACTTAAACCAAGTTTGGACAAAATATTACGAAAGCCAAAAATTGAACCGAATCGGTTCATCCGTTCCATAGTTATCGTGCGCTCCAGCCAGACAGACAGACGGACGGACATTGCTCAATCGACTCCAAAATGTCTGAAACACATTTCGTCCAAACATACTTGGGGTCTAAAACCATTATTTCGATGAGGCACATTTTGCCCGTATGAAAGTGTATATACCCTACCTTAGCATAAATGCTGAGGGTATAAATACACAAAAAAATTAAATTGAATAGGGATTGTTTATTATCATTTGAAAGAACATTCGATGACATTTATTTTTTATATCTAACAACTATTGAATCCAATTTGCAATGACTAGTTTAAGATTCTCGACTCTTAACTGGCTAATGGCACGTCTGATGTTTTCCTCCAAGACCGGAATCGAAGCGGTTTATCCGCATACAATTTTGACCTTACATATTTTCACAGGAAAAAGTCTAAGTCTATGAGACGATCTTGGTGGCCAATTGACTGGTCCAAAACATGCTCACCGAAGTGTTCTTTCAATAAATCCATTGATTGATGTGATGTGTGTTAAGTTGCGCCGTTTTGTTGAAACCAAATGTCGTCGAGATTACGAGCTTCAATATTAAACACCAAATAGTCGGTTATCACGGCGCAATAACCGTCGCCATTGACCATGAAGTCCTAACTGGCATCATTTTGACGATTCCACCGACTCACAAACCTTTTTTTGTCTGGATGAAGTGGCAGCTCATGAATCTCTTTAGGTAGCTCTTCTTCCAAAATGTGGCAATTTTGCTTCTATACGTACCTATAAAGCCTCCTCTGAACAAAATTAGTTTCAAAACACGCTCCCCAGATAACTCGAAATTTCGTAATAAAGTTGAACGATTTGTAAACGTTGTAGAGGCGTAAGCTTTTCCATGATAAAATTTCAAACAATACTAACCAAAAATAACATGTACGCTTGACACGACTCAGGCGTGATCTGTCAAAAAAAGGCTGTTGAAAACTACCTCTTGATGGATCACTTGTTATATGGACCCGAGGCAAATTAAATTTTTTTAATTTATATATATATTTTTTTATACCCTCAGCCTTTAGGCTAAAGAGGGTATTTACACTTTGATACGACCAAAAATGTGCCTCATCGAAATAATGGCTTTAGACCCCAAGTATGTTTGTACGATATCCGTTTCAGACAATTTTGAGTAGATCTAGCAATGTCCGTCCGTCTGTCTGTCTGTCCGTCTGTCTGTCTGTCTGGCTGGTGCGCACGATAACTCTCGAACGAATCAATCGATTCGGTTCAAATTTTGGGTATCGAAATATTTTGTCCAGATTCGATTTAAGTTCGAAGATGGGCCATATAGGTCCACTCCTTCCGGTACCTCCCCCACAAATGTTCAAAAATTGTCGCAAAACTTGTGCGCACGATAACTCTTGTAGGGAATAACCGATTTGCTTCATACTTTGCACATCGTGTAATTTCTACCAAACTTAGATGAGGTTCCAATATGGACTCAATCGGTCCACTCCTTCGGGTACCTCCCACACAAAATTTGGGAAAAGTTCAGTTTAGGACCTGGTCGCGAATCGCTTTGATTTTTGTTTACGCAAGTTGTATTCGCTGTCCTCTATACGACGCTGTAAGTTTCATTAGGGGCAAGTCCATACTTCCTGAGAAAATAGCCTGAAAGTTACAAAAACACTATGACACCGTGTGTAGTGGTTGGAGCGCAAGATAACTCTCGAACGGATTTGCCGATTCGGTCCAAAATTTGGCTTTCGTAATATTTTGTCCAAACTTAGTTCAAGTTCAAAGATGGATTATATCGGTCCACTCCTTCCGGTACCTCCCCCACAAAGTTTCGAAAATGTTCGGAAAATTTGTGCGTACGATAACTTTTGAAGGGAGTAACCGATTTGGTCCATACTTTGCACATTATGAAATTTCTACCAGACTTAGATGAGGTTCCAATATGGACTCAATCGGTAAACTCCTTCGAGTACCTCCCACACAAAATTTCGGAAAAGTTCAGTTTAGGACCTGCTCTCGAATCGCCTTGGTTTTGGTTGTAACATCTTGTATTCACTGTCCCCTATACGAAGGTACCTGAAAAAATAGCCTGAAAGTTGATAAACAAACCCTATGACACCATGATTGTGGGTGGAAGCGCAAGATAATTCTCGAACGGATATGCCGATTCCGGCCAAAATTTGGCCTTCGTAATATTATTTCCAAATTTAGTTTAAGTTCCAATTTTAGTTGAAGCAAGTCCATACTTCTTGAGAAGCAGCCTGAAGGGTGTAAAAACCCCCTATGGCACCCCCATGGTCAATGTCAGTCCATTCGTTTAAGTACCTTTCCGCAAAATTTTTGAACTTTAATCGTAATCAATATTTTTGTCGGTTCATACGACCAAAATTTTGAAACCCCCCTAAATACATAAGTTTTTTGTGAAAAAAAGTGTTTCAATTTGCACAGGCTAAGGGTATATCTCTGTCGGCAAAGCCGACTGATACTTTTTTACTTGTTAAATATTTATTATGATTTTAAAATTATCCATTTTTTATACCCTCAGCCTTTAGGATAAA
Source organism: Musca autumnalis (assembly GCF_047663935.1). Lineage (NCBI taxonomy): Eukaryota > Metazoa > Arthropoda > Insecta > Diptera > Muscidae > Musca > Musca autumnalis. Next base: position 16,457,967 of record NW_027411755.1, on the reverse strand, counting down.
GAGGGTATATACACTTTGATACGATGAAAATGTGCCTCATCGAAATAATGGTTTTAGACCCCAAGTATGTTTGGACGAAATGTGTTTCAGACAATTTGGAGTCGATCTAGCCATGTCCGTCCGTCTGTCTGTCTGTCCTGCTGGCTGGAGCGCACGATAACTCTCGAACGGATTAACCGATTTGGTTCAAATTTTGGCTTACGTAACATTTTGCCCAAACTTAGTTTAAGTTCGAAGATGGGCCACATCGGTCCACTCCTTCCGGTACCTCCCCCACAAAAGTTCGAAAATGTTCGGAAAATTTGTGCGCACGATGACTCTTGAAGAGAGTAACCGATTTGGTCCATACTTTCCACATCGTGAAATTTCTACCAGCCTTAGACGAGGTTCCAATATGGACTCAGTCGGTCCACTCCTTCGGGTACCTCCCACACAAAATTTTGGAAAAGTCCAGTTTAGGACTTTAGTTTGATTTTTGTTGTAATAGTTTGTATTCACTGCCCCCATACAATGGTACAAATTTCGTCAGAGGCAAGTACATACTTCCTAAGAAAATAGCCTTAAAAGTGCAAAAAACTCCTATGACACCGTTGGAGCGCAAGATGACTCTCGATCGGATCTTCCGATTCGGTCCAAAATGTGGCCTTAATAATATTTTGTGCAAACTTAGTTTAATTTCGAAGATAAGCCATATCGGTCCACTCCTTCAGGTACCTCCCCAAAAAAGTTCAAAAATGTTCGCAAAAATTGTGCGCACGATAACTCTGGATGGAAGTTACCGATTTGGTCCTTCTTTTACACATCCTAATATATTTACCAGATATAGATCAGTTTCGAATATGGACTATATTTCTTTTGTTCACTCCTTTGGGTACCTCCCACACAAAATTTTGGATAAATTCACTTTAAGACCTGCTCTCGAATCACTTTGATTTTTGTTGAAGCATCTTGCATTATCTGCCTCAATTACGCCAGTAAAAGTTTTTTCAGCGGCAAGTCCATACTTCTTGAGAAAACAGCCCGAAAGGAGTAAAAAACCCCTATGGCACCATATGTAGTGGCTGTAGAGCTCGAACCGAATACTGCGTTCGTCCACACTTTGGATATCGTAATATTTCTTCGAATATTAGATGAAATTCGAAGGTAGTGCTTAAAGGTCCACTGCTTGCGTTACCTCTCCCACAAAATTTCGAAAATATTCGCTAAAATGATAAGCGCAAATTCTCAAATGTCCAAATTTTTGATCTCGAAATTTTTTGTCCAAGCTTAGTTTATGTTCAAAATTGGGCCCTATCGGTCCAATACTTGGGGTACCACTCATACAAATGTTCAACACATTTTTGTAGTTGAGGGTCTGTTTGGGGATGCTTTGGACATTTTTACTGAAGGTTTCCCTAGTGGCCCGATATTATGCTTTTCATAGGCTAGTATGGTACAAAAGCCCTATCTATCGATATCCCCCGCAAATTTTTGAGCTTTATTCCAATCCATATTTCTGTCGGTTCATAAGCCCATACATTTCTTTTTTTTGGAAAAAAAAGTATTTCAATCCACACAGGCTGAGGGTATATCTCTGGCGGCATAACCGACTGATACTTTTTTACTTGTTTTGTCGACAAGTTGATACGCCCCAAAAGTTCCATAAAATCTGAAAACCTCCCAAAAACATAATTATTGTGGAAGAGGATTTTGGTTGGGTAGTCGGTATTGGATTCGATATTGTCAATAGATGGAAGTTTCAATTCACACAGGCTGAGGGCATATCTCTGTTGGCAAATCTGACTGATACTTTAATACTTGTTTTTTTATAACATTTATTATTTATACTTATTATAAAAAAATTCAATAAAAATATTTTTTTTTAGTTATATTATTTCAATTTTTATAAGTTCAATTTTAAAATTGACTAATACATTTTCTTATTGTCAAAGTATTAAAAAATGTATTTAAATTTTTTATAAAATTTTGCATATATTACCTTTTTATATAAAATCCACTATTTATTTTTTTTATAAAAAAACTTTAAGAGAAAAAAAAAAAACTTTTTAGCATTTATCAATTTAAAATTATCCCTTTTTATTAATTTTCAAATGACAAAGATTTTTATACCCTCAGCCTTTAGGCTAAAGAGGGTATTTACACTTTGATACGACCAAAAATGTGCCTCATCGAAATAATGGTTTTAGACCCCAAGTATGTTTGTACGATATCCGTTTCAGACAATTTTGAGTAGATCTAGCAATGTCCGTCCGTCTGTCTGTCTGTCTGTCTGTCTGTCTGTCTGTCTGTCTGTCTGTCCGTCTGTCTGGCTGGTGCGCACGATAACTCTCGAACGGATCAATCGATTCGGTTCAAATTTTGGGTATCGAAATATTTTGTCCAGATTCGATTTAAGTTCGAAGATGGACCATATAGGTCCACTCCTTCAAGTACCTCATCCACAAATGTTCAAAAATTTTCGCAAAACTTGTGCGCACGATAACTTTTGAAGGGAATAACCGATTTGGTCTACACTTTGCACATCGTGTAATTTCTAGCAAACTTAGATAAGGTTTCAATATGGACTCAATCGGTCCACTCCTTCGGGTACCTCCCACACAAAATTTCGGAAAAGTTCAGTTTAGGACCTGGTCTCGAATCGCTTTGATTTTTGTTTACGCAAGTTGTATTCACTGTCCTCTATACGACGCTGTAAGTTTCATAAGTGGCAAGTTCATACTTCCTGAGAAAATAGCCTGAAAGTTACAAAAACCCTATGACACCGTGTGTAGTGGTTGGAGCGCAAGATAACGGATCTGCCGATTCGGTCCAAAATTTGGTCTTCGTAATATTTTGTCCAAACATAGTTTAAATTCAAAGATAAGCCATATCGGTCCATTCCTTCAGGTACCTCCCCCACAAAAGTCCAAAAATGTTCGGAAAAATTGTGCGCACGATAACTCTTGAAGGGAGTGATCGATATAATCCATACTTTGCACATCCTAATATATCTACCAGATATAGATCAGATTCGAATATGGACTATATTTGTCTACTCCTTCTGGTACCTCTCACACAAAATTTCGGATAAGTTCACTTTAACACCTGCTCTCGAATCACTTTGATTTTTGTTGAAGCGATTTGCATTCGCTACCTCCATTACGACCGTAAAAGTTTTTTCAGGAGCAAGTCCATATTTCTTAGGAAAACAGCCCGAAAGGTGTAAAAAATTCTCGAACTGTTCAACCGATTTGGTGCAACATTTGGTCTTCATCATATTATATCGAAATAAAGTTTCATGGGGCAATACCGGTCCACAACTTCCGGTACTTCTCCCCAATATTTAAAAAATTTCACTAAAATGCTAGGACGATATTACTTGAATGGGACAACCAATTTGGTCCAAACTTTGGATCTCCTAATATTTTGTCAACATTTAGTTTAATTTCTAAAATGGCCCATATCGGTCCTCCCTAAGGGTACCTCCCCCACAAAGGTTCAACATTTGTGTCTTAGTGCAGTTAACTCCTAATCCACATTTTTGTCGGCAAGTTCAAATGTCCAAAAATTCTGAAGAGACCTTAAATACATTCGCTCTGTCCGTAGGTGAGAGTTTCACTTCACATTGGCTGAGGGTATATATCTGTCGGCAAAGCCGACTGACACTTTTTTACTTGTTTTATAAAATACCGATTTTTATACCCTCAGCCTTTAGGCTAAAGAGGGTATTTACACTTTGATACGGCCAAAAATGTGCCTCATCGAAATAATGGTTTTAGACCCCAAGTATGTTTGTACGATATCCGTTTCAGACAATTTTGAGTCGATCTAGCAATGTCCGTCCGTCTGTCTGTCTGTCTGTCTGTCCGTCTGTCTGTCTGTCTGGCTGGCTGGTGCGCACGATAACTCTCGAACGAATCAATCGATTCGGTTCAAATTTTGGGTATCGAAATATTTTGTCCAGATTTGATTTAAGTTCGAAGATGGGTTATATCGGTCCACTCCTTCAGGTACCTCCCCCACAAAAGTTCAAAAATTTTCGGAAAAATTGTCCGCACGATAACTCTTGAAGGGAGTAACCGAATTAGTCCATGCTTTGCACATCGTGACATTTCTACCAGACATAGATGAGGTTCCAATATGGACCCTATTGGTTCACTCTTTCGGGTACCTCCCACACAAAATTTTGCTTAAGTGCAGTTTAAGGCCTGCTCTCGAATCGCTTTGATTTTTGTTGCAGCCACTTGTATTCACTACCCCCATTACGACGATATAATTTCTTTCAGGAGCAAGTCCATATATCCTCAGAAATCAGTGTGAAAACTGTAAACAACCCATATAATACCATGTGTCGTAGTTGGAGTGCACGATAACTCTCGAACGGATCAACATATTTGGTTAACATTTTGGGTCTTTCAATATTTTGTCCAAACTTTGTTTAAGTTCAAAGATAGGCCATATCGGTCCACTCCTTCCGGTACCTCCTCCACAAAGGTTCAAAATTTTTCGCCAAGATTGTGGGCATGATAACTCTAGGAGGGAATAACCGAATTGAGCCAAACTTTGCTATTGGTAATATTACTTGGAGGCATAGATCGAGTTCTAATATGGGCTATATCGGTCCACTCATTTGAGTACCTCCCACACAAAATTTGGAAAAAGTATAGTTTAACAAGTCCTCTCTGATCTTATTAATTTGTGACGCAGCAGGTTGCACTTGCGGCCCCTGTTACAACGTTGTAATTTTTTTCGTGGGAAAGTCCATACTTCCTGAGATAATGACCAAAAAAGGTCCAGAAAATCCTACCGGCACCACCTAAACTGGCTAATGTGTAAAATAACCCTTTAGGAGAGAAATCGAAAAGTAAAATTGTAATATATTTAAATTCAGAAAATTAAGTACAACATATTTAATTATATAGTCTGTAAGGAAAATATCTATAGACTAATAAAGAAAAAAAAAAATATTTCCTACAGATTTGTATTAGGTCCGAATATGTACTACATCGGATCACTCCTATGGGTACACCCTACCCAAAGTTTTGGAAAAAATGCAAAATGCTCGTCTTGGATCATTCTGAATTGTGTTGCAACATGTAGTTTTTTGCGGCCCTTTCCATCCTGGAAAATTTTCCCAACAGCTAAAAAACCTACGGAAGTATTGTGTTAACTTTTTTTCTTCGGGTACGTGGCTGAGGGTATATCTCTGTCGGCTTAGCTGACTGATACTTTCTTACTTGTTTATAAACATTTTTTTCAAATGTTTTTAATTATTATAATTTTTCAAATATATTTTTTTTATAAAATAACATCTAGATGTCCCCACGTTTTATACAATATTATTTAAATGTTAATTTTTTATATTTTTTAGAAAATTTTTCATTTAACTAGGTTAAGTTATTTTGTAACATATTGAATAAAATGTTTCCATTTTTTATTTTAAAATTATTTGTTATAAAATTTGTAATTCTATTGAGAACCAAACTTTTTATTTTTTAGTATTTTTGAATTTTATTTATAATATTTTTCCTTTTGTTTATAAGACTTTTAAAAATATTTTTAAGCTTTAAAAAATCGCGTTCATTTTTTATAAAGATTTTAAATTTATTTTATATTACAATATAAAATTAATTTAAAATCTTTATAAAAATTTGAATTTTAAAATATTAAAAGTATTTTTTAAACAACTTTATTTTTTTATAAAACCTTTCAAACGTTTTATTGTAGATTTGTTGCGTAAAATTTTTTCAAATTATTATTTCAATTTGTTCTTGTAAATTGTGCTCATGTTTTAATAATTGTAGTATTTTTTTAAATTAAATCACTTCTACAGGTTGCTTATTCTGCCCGTGCATGGCCATGTATTCGACACACATTTTTACAAACAAAACTCTTTCCATTTTTTTAACTTTTTTAGTGTTTATATAATTTTTTGTTTTATATTTTTTGGATGTTTTATAATTTTTTTACAATTGTTTCAGTTTTTTATAGATTTTTTTTCAATTTTTTATACAATTTTTAAATTTTTTAAAATTATTTTTTTATTAAAAAAAAATGTAAGTTGTTTTCAAATTTAAAAAGCAACAAATATGAGAGGCTTTTTTAAAAAATGATAAGTTAGCACACATCTCAACAAAACTGCCAAAGTGAATTTAAAAAAATATAGAAAAATTAATGAATTTTTAAATAAAATTTTTCGATCGATTTAAGCTTAAAAACGAAATCAAAATTTCCATAACAAAATATTGATTTTTTTTAATTTTTAAAATACTTTTTATAAAATTTTTAATTTTTTATAAAATTTTTCTTTTTTTATTCAATTTAAATTTTTGTTTTTTAAAATTATTTACATATGTATATAAATAAGTTTTTATTTTTTCAATTTTTTTTTATAAGATTTTTCAGTATTGTAAAAATATCTAATTTTTTACAAAATTCTTAGAACATTTGTAAGAAAACTGCCAAAGTGAATTTAAAAAAAAATATATAAAATTTATGAATTTTTAAATAAAATTTTCCGTTCGATATTGATTTTTTAATTTTTATAATACTTTTAATAAAATTTTTAAATTTTTTATAAAATTGTTCCTTTTTTATTCAATTTAAATTTTTGTTTTTTAAAATTATTTACATATATAAATAAATTTTTATTTTTTCAATTTTTTTATAAGATTTTTCGGTATTGTAAAAATATCGAATTTTTTACAAAATTTTTAGAACATTTGTAATAAAACTGCCAACGTGAATTTAAAAAAAATGTATTAAATTTATGAATTTTTAAATAAAATTTTCGTTCGAACTATGCTTAAAAACGACATCAAAATTTCCATAACAAAATATTGATTTTTTTTAATTTTTAAAATACTTTTTATAAAAAAAAATTTGGTTTTGTTTGCAAGTGAAGTTGCTAGAGTGTAGGTAGTGCCAAAGAAATTCTCGATCAGAGTGTTTCTTTGCGCACGTATCTATTTGAGCTAGCAATTGACACTTGGGTATAAAAAGTTTCTTGTTGAAAAACAAGAAATAAGGGAACTGATGAAGATCTGTGGCGAGATCTGAAACTATAGTATTCCCTGCCTTACCCCCTTGGTAAACACCGCCAATTTTTTCCCACTAATAAATTAAAGTTGTTTTAATAAAATATTAAAACAACGACTATGGGATTAAGCCTGACTATTTTGAAAAACAAAATAGAAGTCGTCATCCCAAACAAAAAACGCCAACCCTCCTTTTTACAAAATTTTTCTTCTTTTTATAAACATTTTCTAACTATTTCTTAATTTCTGAATTGTTTTTTTCCAAATTTTTGAATTTTTTATACATTATTTATATATTACATTATTTATATAAAATCACGTTCTACAGGACACTGGCAATGTTGCAACAAATATAACTGTACTTAGTACTTGGTAAGTTTGTGGGAAAACATACTCCAAAGATCTACGGGCCTCTCAAAATTTTGATGATGATAACTATGTCAGGTCACGAAAAATGTCTGAAAAATGTTATTTAAAAAATTTCTCAGCAAGTCATCATAGGCGAAGTAGCAGGAAACTCAGTTTTTTTTCACTAATTCAGGTCCTATTACTGGTCTCAATTACCACTCAAAAACTGAACAATTCCCCTAAATACTTAATCCAATTTATAAGAAAAACGTAACTATTTTCTTAAGATTAACATTTAATGTCAATTGGATTGGTGGTGCTAACAATGATTCGAGATAAAATTGTAGTTCCATTGAAACTTCTGCGCCAGAGTTTGGTCAACAAATTGTCGCCATCAGACTAAAGAAAATGAAAAACAAAAGAAAAATATTTTAAGCTGAGTCAGAAAGAAAAACACCAAAACGAGCCAACAACTTGTGGCTTTTTGCAATAAAAACAAGAACAACAACCCTAAACTCAATGCCTACATTTCTTACAGGCAAACCCCAGCAGGATGAACTTGGCCAAGAGCACAAGCAAATGAAGACGATGAAACAACAAATAACCAACAGCAAACACCACAAGTCAAAAGAAAAAAACAAAAGTCAAAAGAAAAGAAAACGAAGACACTAAAAATAAAACCGTGAGCTAGTCAAGAAGTTAAAAAACAAACCAACAACAACAAGAAAGATACTAAAGAGTTGTTGCACCAGACCAACCAAACTTCTTGGAGAGACATTGCATATTAAGGACCACAAAGATGCGAAAAACCTTAACGAAAAAAGACTTTGATGGTCATTCAAGTTGACAGCGATGTTGTGATGTGCTCGCAATTCCATGAAACACCAAGCACAAGTGCAACAACACCAAGCAACCGCTACAACAACAAAAACAATTGACTACAACCACGACATCATGAGAAAGTTAAACTTTTTTGTTTTTCTAACTCAATTTTGTGAGTTTTTATTGGTGATGTTGTTGTTGTTGTCCTAGACATTTTCTTTTTTACTTTTTCTTGATGTTCTTACATCGTCTATGTGGTCGGCCAGAAGGGAAACAAGCATTTAATGTGACAGGTAAGATGACGGATACAATGCACAGACAAAGGTATGGTCGGATATGGAAGTGTGGGTTTGCTTAGGATAAGCATTTTAAATGAAGTGAAGAAATAATTCGAAAAAAGCTTACTTAAAAATTGTGTAGAAAATTATATCAATATTGGTTTGAAATAATAGTTTGATCGGAAAGATACTTGCGGGTAGTAAAAGTTAAGCATGTGACTATAATAACAACTGTCTATTAGTTTTCCTCTATGACATGTATGCTGGTAAATATACGAAACCCATGCCATGCTGTGAATAAAGCCATGCGAGCATTTCTATATTTTATGAGGATTTTAAATAGGATGAATGTGTAACACTCATGGAGCAGATTAGACTGATGCGAATAGGCAAGGTTCTTTCATCCACCAGAGAGAATGTAGTGGTGAGATGATTTAGCCTTCAGCCGACTACTAAGCCAATTTCTTGTCTTATTTTGTGGTAGCTTTAATACAGTACACAATGGATCCACTTGTATGGAGAAAGTGGCCAAAAATATTTCCCGTGTAAATATCAATCCAATGCTTTGTGCTGCTGCTAAGATTCTTATACGAAACCATGATTCTTATACGAACCCCTCTGGAGGGGGTGTATGGTATAAATTGTTTTATGCTCTTAATACAATATGTCTTGAACAGAAGTACCGATTATCTTATGATGCAAAAATAGGCAAGGGGAAACAAAACAATCTGCAAAACAACATAAAAACCAACCAATTTAGCAAGTTGAATAGGCCAACATTTTTGTCTGAAAATTGGTAATTTTTTTTAAAAAATGTCTTACAGCGTTCATCCCTTAAGATTCGTACCGCCCTTTCCATTGGTACAACATAAGTAATGTACGTGGTCAGATAACAGATATATCCATAGAAACCATATTCTGGGGCAGCTTTATTCTGCGGCCCACCATTTAAAGTCTGGCACTAAATGGCAGCTCATAATAATAATTGCTAATCTTAAAAGAATGGCCTACATTGGTATATTATTCCCGAGGAGGACACTCTTGGCATCATATTTTTAAAAAGTTCCATGTCATAGCTGTGTGAGTTGCCAGATGTTGTACCAAAAAATTTACATTCGTTTTTATACCCTCCACCATAGTATGGAGGGTATATTAAGTTTGTCATTCCGTTTGTAACACATCGAACTAATCATTTGCGACCCTATAAAGTATATATATTCTTGATCAGGATAAAATTCTAAGACGATCTAGCCATGTCCGTCTGTCCGTCTGTTGTAATCACTCTAGCGTCCACAATAATTGAGATAGAGTGCTGAAATTTTGCACTCGAGGGTCTTTTTCCATAGGCAGGTCAAGTTCGAAGATGGGCTATATCGGTCCACTTTTTGGTATAGCCCCCATATAACGGTACCTCCGGATTTGATGTATTTTGACGCTATTCGCCACATTTGCAGACCGAATTAGCTATAATTTGGCACTTAGTGTTCCTAGTGATCAACAAACTTATATCCCAAAGGATATGGGCATAGGTCCATGTTTTGGTATAGTCCCCATATAACGGTACCTCCCGATTTTCGGTATTTTGAGAATTTTAGCCACAATTTTTTAACCGAACTATCTGCAATTTGACATTTGAGGTTCTCAGTGGTTATAAAATATATCCACGAAACATCGTCAACATAGGTCCATGGTTTGGTATAGCCCCACATATCGGTACCTCCCGATTTTCGGTATTTTGAGATTTTTAGCTACAACTTTTAACCGAACTAGCTGTAATTTGACATTTGAAGTTCTCAGTGGTCATGAAATATCTCCACCAAACATCGTCAACATAGGTCCATGTTTTGGTATAGCCCCCATATAACGGTACCTCCCGATTTTCGGTATTTTGAGAATTATAGCCACAATTTGTAACCGAACTATCTGTAATTTGACATTTGAGGTTCTCAGTGGTCATGAAACATCACCACGAAACATCGTCAACATAGGTCCATGTTTTGGTATAGCCCCCATATATCGGTACCTCCCGATTTTCGGTATTTTGAGAATTTTAGCTACAATTTTTAACCGAACTAGCTGTAATTTGCCATTTGAGGTTCTCAATGGTCATGAAACGTCTCCAATAAACATCGCCAACATAGGTCCATGTTTTGGTATAGCCCCCATATAACGGTATCTCCCGATTTTCGGTATTTTGAAAATTTTTGCTGCCATTTTTAACCGAACTAGCTGTAATGATCGGTATTTTGAGAATTTTAGCTACAATTTTGTCTTTTCAAAAATAATCGTCAATATACATACATAGGTCCATGTTTTGGTATATTCCCCCATGTAACTGTACCTCCCGATTTTCGCGAATTTTCAGTGGTCACGAAATTTCTTCACTAAAATTCGTCAACATGGGTCCATTTTTGAGGGTCTACATTGTTTTGATGAAACTACCCTCAATTTGACTCTTGAAGTTCTCTGCAGCTATAAAACTTTTCGACAAAAAATTTAAAGATATGTTGACTCTTTGATATAACCCCGTAGGTGGTACCTTTCACCTAGCTGAACACAAATTTTTTTTAGATTAGATTAGATAACAATGTGCAACAAAATGGAGGTGAAAGTCTGGGGCACAGAAAATTCCTCTTGGGGAAAAAAGGCCTTGGTGAGTATATTATGAACCCCGAAGGACAGATCCGCCGTGAGTCGAACTTCCGCGTTATGGCGTGATGAAATTTTTGTTAGAGACCCTGTGGGCTATCAGGAATTAGCGTTATATCTTTGTTCACTTTTGCTTAAGTGCTCCACAAAAACAACAAACAAAGATATAATGCTAATTCATGGTGGCTTACAGGGTCTCTTGCAAAAACTTCATCACTCCATAACGCGGAAGTTCCACTCACGGCGCATCTGTCCTTCGGGGTTTTTAATATACACACACCAAGGGCTTTCATCTTTAAAAGGAATTATCTCTGCCCCAACATTTGTGTTCACAGTGTAATTTAAGCAATAGTGGGAGGCAGTAGGCGCCTATCCATTGTCGAAAAGTTGTTCCACCTAAATTGTGAAAGGACCCTAATTATTCCATTTTAATTAAGACTATTTTATGGTGGAGGGTATAAAAAGTTCGGCCCGGCCGAACTTAACGACTTTTTACTTGTTTTTAGTTTTGGCCAATTGGTGGATCCACTGTGCAGTGTGTTAAGTAACCCCGTATCATGGTTTTACTCCTTTTGCCACCGTCTCATCTATCCTATGTCGGTGTCGATGAGATGCACCGGATGCAACGAATTTGTAAATTTCAGGAATTGTTCAGGCCTGAACTGCCTGAAGGAGTATAGCGTTAGAGTTTTTATAGATTTTTTCTGCGCTAACTTGATCCCCAGTAAGACTTCGTCATCGTCATAATCAGATTGTGATGATCTCCCCAACAGCAGTACCAGCCGCAGTCACTAACACCGAGTATTAATGTTCCAGTTCCTGAAAATATGACATTCCAGCAGTTTAACCTGTGATGGTCTTTGAAGGAAGATTAATGAAATTGTGGATTTTATGAGCCGGAGAAAGATAATGCTAGCGGCAATGTCAGAGATGCAGATAAATTACATTTTAAGCCCTCGGGTTTGTAATGGTTACAGCGTACTGCACCACTTAGATCGTACGAGAAGTGGAGGTAGTTGATCTGCAATCCTTTTGCACCAGCCTGTTCAGTACAGGCCTATCTCACTTGATCTTCACTCTAGTGACCCATACCTTGAGTGTATGGGTATAGCGGTCAAACATTTAAACACTGATATAGAATTACAGAATTTGTATAATCCGCTGATTACGCCGATGTATAATAATAATTGTTCCCCAAACATCCCATAAGGGACAAGGGAGACTTCTCTCATATCAATGAGTGCACCCGATTCATATTAGCTCAATGATATTGGACCTACTGTTAATCGCCGAGTCCGAACGGCGTGTCTTAAGACACCACTTTTGTAGAGAAGTTTTACATGGCTGAAATACTCAGGAAATGTCGCCAACAGTACTGAATGGTATTTTGCCACCGTTGAAAAGTGTTTTGATGTTGCCTGGCCGGGGAATCGAACCCACAACCTTATATGTGCAAGGCGGTTGTGCATACCATTGCACCACGGTGGCAGCCGATATATTATTCCGAGTTATTCGTCTGACATCAGGCCACTTCTTCTCGGTTTTTTTCCGCTTAACTCCTTGAGAACCATTGGGTCTCAAGAGGTATCTGAAACACTGCCTAAACATGAAGTGCCCCTTCCAGAGCTTGCCACAGTGTGACCTCCTGAGAGAATTAAATTTCTTTCGGTTCTTTCTTTCATATTTAGGTGACAAAATACGTCAGGATTTCTCTTTGCCTGTGAGCACAAGGAAGAGCATAGAAGTCTGGCACTCAACAACGTCTAAGCATGAGCGTAAACTTCTTGGAAGCCTGTGGGTGCCACCGCTGACCTCTATTGGCTCATCCGCTGTCATACCTACTACCTTGTCCTCCATAACGACGCAGATATCTGTAGACTCTATTCCCCAAGTACTTCGATATGACCAGAGATGCTTCACAGTTAAAAAGCTCAAAATTTTGCACCCTAAACGGGGACGCTCCCAACCAGGATTAGAGTATACTGCCATAGTTCGCCAGACATATTCAACGTGTCACCTGATCTGACGATAACGTGAATTGAGAACCCGTCGTATCACTTGTATCAGATCATCTTCCTATCCTCATTTCCATCAATAAACCACCCGACTTCATATTCTCTGAACGCCGTACTTTTCTTAAGCATGGTGGAACAATTGGCAAAGATTCAGAGAATCCACCAGCCAACCCACTCTTCAAAGAACTGTCCAATTCATTTGATGTTCATTTCCGAAACATTCTCACTGTTTCTGCTGCTTCCAATATTCCTATTTGTCAAATACCTGAAATAATACATAATTCCCTAGCAGAAGCGCGGGATTAGGATATTAACTTGATGGTCTTCACCATACGGACCCTATCCACCCCGAAGCTCTGTCTAACATTGGAAGGCCATGGTTCATTCGGTGAGTACAAACGGAAAAAGTGGTTGGGGCATCAGAAGTGCTGCAACATTGGTGGACAACGGTTAACGCGTTATCAAACCATGGAAAATATTATGATAAGACGTCTGTCGTATTTAATGGCGTGGTTGTGACAGATTCGAGCGGTGAGCGGATTATTTTAATGAACAACAATATTGAGCAGCGATCGGGCGAAGAGAAGTGTTTTATCGTCTTATAATAGTTCCAAAAAGCCTGGAAAATAGGCAGGGTGGTCCGCTACTAAAGATGCCATCGAAGGTGAATCATACATGTAGATCTTCTTTTGTCACCAATAGAAAATATTTTTAAGGCGTTACTCCTTCCCAGCATCAGATCGTGCTATTCAGTAAGGGATCATCGTCGTCATCAACGCGGTTTTCGGAAGCCTTCCAATGTTAGACATAGTACCAATGTTAGACATAGTACCACAACATCACCATTTCCACACATATTAGCCGTGGTATCAACCAGAAGAGGCAGTGTCACGAAACAGCGATGGTAGCATGTTAAGCTGTTCGAAGACGTTGGAAGCACTATCATCCAGCCAAAGGTGGAATCCAGAAGCAAAAAATTCAAACCGCGTATAGTGAAACAGGGAGTTTCTTAAGGAGGGGTGATATATCCGGAACTGTTTATCCTCTGTCTTTTAATTAAGATAATTCCGTACTGGCGTGCGCCAAAAAAAAAAACCACTTACAACTGGGAAGTTTTTGCAGATTCTGAAACAGCAATGTTCATAGGTGGGTGACGTAAGGGATGGAAGATACAAAGGAACGGTCCTGACCGGCTTTAACATGGTAAATCCCAGGATTTCTCTTTCATCTCAAGTGGACACTGACCTCCCCGTGGTGTCACTTGGGGAACTGCATTTAACACCCGTTAAAGGTAGTGAGCTAACATGTGCCGCGCGTTCACCCATAAGAACGTTAAAAACTTGGGTTTGGGCGTCGGGTTAGTAACCCTCCCCTAGAAAAAACAGTCTACTATGAAAAAACAGAAGAAAAGAAAAACAAACCCCTCTAAAGTTGACGAACCCCGCAACCGTTTTAGGGACCATGATCTGCGAATCTGCACCTGGAATGTTAGCACTCTTTATGGAAAAGGTGCAGTTCAGGTATTGGCAAATGTACTTGAAAAGTACAAGGCCGATATTACTGCCATACAGGAAATACGATGGAACGGGAAAGGCGTCACAAAAACACCTAAAGGTGGCGCACTGTATTATAGCTGCCATGACACAAAGCATGAGTTTGGTTGCAGATTTGTAGTTGGTCGGAGGTTAGAACATCTGGTCTCCAGCTTAACCCAAGTGAATGAAAGACTCGCTGCAATTCGATTAAAAGCAAAATTCTTCAATATCAGCTTTATTTGCACACATGCTCCCACTCCCAAGGAGTCTGTCCCACACACAAGTACGAACAGACCAATGATATGTTTTAGAAGAAACTTATGACCGTTGCCCTGCCCATGACATTAAAATTATACTAGGCGATTTTAATGCCAAAATTGGAAAGGAGAATATCTTTGGCCCAACAGTCGGGAAACTCAGTCTCCACAGTGAAACATCTCACAATGGTATGAGGCTGATAGACTTTGCTGCTGCAAGAAACATGATAGTTAGCAGTACCAGATTTAAGCATCTCGATATTCATATGGGCACCTGGCTGTCGCCAGATCAAAGAAAAAGAAATCAAATTGATCACGTTGTGATAGATGGAAGACATGCATCAAGCGTGTTGGATGTACAAACATAGACTCGGACCACTACCACTACCTCGGACCGCTACCTTGTTGCAGCAAAGGTACGTACCAGATTAAACGTAGCAAACAAAGTGCGAAAAGACACAACACGGAAGTTGGACATCGGTAAGCTGCAATCACAACAGCATATTCCACTCAACTGGCCCAACTGCTTAATCAAAGCACTCCTAGTCCCGATAACATATCAGGAAAATGGCAAAACATTGCCCACTCCATGCAAACAGCCGCAAAATCAGTACTAAGATACCAGAGACCTCCACCGAGGAATCCATGGCATGACCAGGAGTGTCGTACTGCTACCGAAGAAAAAAATGCGGCATTTAGGGCTACTTTACAATCAGTAGCTACGCGTAGCGCACGAGAGAGGTATCGGGATAAAAGGAGAGAGGAGAAACGTCTTTTCCGCAGGAAAAAGAAAGAGATGGAAAGCGGGAGTTTGAACAAATCGAGATGTACAGGAGGCAGAATGAAGTCCAAAAATTCTACCAAAGAGTGAAACATCAAACTGATGGCTTTGAAACTGGCACATCCTCCTGTAGAGGACAGAGCATTTTTCCAAACGAAGTCGACGAAGATACCACAGATCCAGTCCCAGAAGATGGCATTGAATGTGTACCACCCGGCCAAGATGAGGTAAAAACAGCAATAAACCGGCTGAAGAATAATAAGGCAGCTGATGGCCTACCAGCCGAGCTGTTCAAAACCGGTGGCGACACGCTGATATAGTGTATGTATCACCTAGTTAGCTCCATCTGACAGGAATAACGCGTACCCGACATTTGGAACCTGAGCATCCTGTGTCCCGTCCATAAGAAAGGAGATAAGACTTTATGCTCCAACTATAGGGGCATAAGTCTTCTCCCTATCGCCTACAAGAAAGTGTCAGGGATATTGTGCGAACAACTAAAGCCCATGGTCAACGAAATAATTGGACCATACCAATGCGGCTTTAGACCTGGCAAGTCCACCATTGACCGGATATTTACGCTGCGGCAAATCCTGGAGAAGACCCAAGAGATGCAGATCGACACCTACCACCTTTCTGTCGATTATAAAGCAGCCTTCGACAGCCCGCTACGTTCAAAGGTATTCCAAGCAATGTAAAATGACTCTAACTGACACAAGATCTTCAGTTAAAATAGGAAAAAAACCTCTCCGAAGAGTTTTGTACCAAAAGAGGTTTCAGGCAAGGAGACAGCCTTCCGTGTGACCTATTCAACATTTTGCTGGAAAAGGTAATACAATCTACACCAATAGCCCTATGTTACTTGCTTATGCCGATGATATAGACATCATGGGACGATCAGTAAAGGAAGTAACTGATACCTTTGAACAAGTCGAAAAGGAAACTTCTAAAGTGGGTCTGGCGGTAAACGGCGAGGAGACCAAGCTGATGGTGTCGACGCGCAATGCGTCCATTGAGATCGGACCAACTATAAGTTTGAGGTAGTAAAAGACTTCGTCTACCTCGGCACCTCCGTAAGCATAACAAACGACATCACTTGTGAAATAAAAAAAGAATTGTATTGACCAACAGATGCTACTTTGGTTTAAGTAAGCAGTTTAAAAACAAAGCCACATCTCGTCAAACAAAAATAACGCTCTACAAAACACTGATACTACCCGTGCTGATGTATGGCTCCGAAGCCTGGGTACTTGCGCAAGCAGATAAGGCAGTGCTTGGAGTGTTTGAGAGAAAAATTCTTCGAAAGATCTACAGACCGATCTGCATTGACGGTGAATATCGACGTCGTATGAACCACGAGCTGTATCTGCTATACAACGATATCAATGTAGTTAAACGTATCGAGATGCAGCGATTGCGTTGGCTAGGCCATATAATAAAAACGAGCGATGATGAACCCCCTAAAAAGGCGTATATATACGAGCCACATGGCGGCGCACGCAGAATTGGCAAGCCAAAGAATAGATGGCGCAAACAAGTGGATGAAGAGATGACAAGGAGCGGTATTCCAAAAAAGCGAAGCACTAAACAGGGAAAATTGGAGATCTTTTCTTAGTTCGGTCTATGGAACAAATGTTCTGTAATGGGCCAGCTAAGTAAGTAAGTAATATTCATAGGTGGGAAATATCCAAAAACACGAAAAAAATCGCTGGAGGGATTTTTAATTTTAGCAATTTTTTTTAACAATTTTAGGTTTATTTTAGGTTTTCGCGACTTTGCTGGGAAGCCGCAAGTCCTATCGATATGGGACTAAAGAAAATATTGTAACAGCAAAAATTCTCTACAAGATTGACCTTTATGATATTTTCGTAGGTTTTACCATTTTTGAGATATAGAAATTCGAATTGGGACAATTTACTGACTGTATCGTCTACTTATAAAACAGTGTCATGACTGCAATTTCTTAACTTAAACTTATAAATATGTGTCAAAATGGTACAACCTAAGAAAAAATTATAAATGTCAATCATGTAGAGAATTTTGACAGCTATAAGATTTGTTCCAGTCCCATTTCGATAAAACTTGCCGTTTTCAAGCAAAATCGTTGAAATATAACAAAAACAAGTAAAAAGTCGTTAAGTTCGGCCGGGCCGAACTTTTTATACCCTCCACCATAAAAAAGTCTTAATTAAAATGGAATAATTAGGGTCCTTTCACAATTTTAGGTGTAACAACTTTTCGACTATGGTGAGTATATTAAAAACCCCGAAGGACAGATGCGCCGTGAGTCGAACTTCCGCGTTATGGCGTGATGCACAGTGTTATCTAATCTAAAAAATGTGTTCAGCTAGGTGAAAGGTACCACCTACGGGGCTATATCAAAGAGTCAACCTATCTTTACATTTTTGGCGGAAAAGTTTTATAGCTGCAGGGAACTTCAAGAATCAAATTGAGGGTAGTTTCATCAAAACAATGTAGACCCTCAAAAATGGACCCATGTTGATGAATTTTAGTGAAGAAATTTCGTGAAGAAAATTCCCGAAAATCGGGAGGTAAAGTTATATGGGGGATATACCAAAACATGGACCTATATTGACGATTATTTTTGAATAGACAAAATTGTAGCTAAAATTCTCAAAATACCGATCATTACAGATAGTTCGGTTAAAAATTGCAGCTAAAATTCTCAAAATACCGAAAATGGGGAGATACCGTTATATGAGGGCTATACCAAAACATGGACCTATGTTGACGATGTATCGTTGGAGATGTTTTATGACCACTGAGAACCTCAAATGGCAAATTACAGCTAGTTCGGTTAAAAATTGTAGCTAAAATTCGCAAAATACCGAAAATCGGGAGGTACCGTTATATGGGGGCTATACCAAAACATGGACCTATGTTGACGATGTATCGTTGGAGATGTTTCATGACCACTGAGAACCTCAAATGTCAAATTGCAGATAGTTCGGTTACAAATTTTGGATAAAATTCTCAAAATACCGAAAATCGAAGGTACCGTATCTATACCATATCTATACCAAAACTTGGACCTATGTTGACGATGTTTCGTGGAGATGTTTCATGACCACTGAGAACCTCAAATGTCAAATTGCAGGTAGTTCGGTTAAAAATTGTGGCTAAAATTCTCAAAATACCGAAAATCGGGAGGTACCGTTATATGGGGACTATACCAAAACATGGACCTATGCCCATATCCTTTGGGATATAAGTTTGTTGATCACTAGGAGCCCTAAGTGCCAAATTATTGCTAATTCGGTCTGCAAATGTGGCGAAGAACGTCAAAATACCTCAAATCCGGAGGTACCGTTATATGGGGGCTATACCAAAGAGTGGACCGATATAGCCCATCTTCGAACTTGACCTGCCTATGGAAAAAAGACCCTCGGGTGCAATTTCAGCACTCTATCTCAATTATTGCGGACGCTAGAGTGATTACAACAGACGGACATACGGACGGACAGACGGACATGGCTAGATCGTCTTAGAATTTCATCCTGATCAAGAATATATATACTTTATAGGGTCGCAAATGATTAGTTCGATGTGTTACAAACGGAATGACAAACTTAATATACCCTCCATACTATGGTGGAGGGTATAAAAACTTAAAAATTTGACCTGATCTTCTATATCTCAAAAATGGCAAAATCTAGGAACAAATCATGAAGGTCAATCCTCAAGAGAATTTTCACAGCTACAACATTTTCTTTAGCCCTATATACCTAAAATTGTGAACTTTGACCGCGATTTATTTAAAAATCCCTCCAGCGATTTTTTCTTGTTTTTGGATTTTTCTCACCTATGAACATTGCTGTTTCAGGATCCGCAAAACTTTCCAGGTGTAAATGGCTTTTCATAGTATTTTATAAAGAGGCGATAAATTTGAACTTCTATATTTTAAAAAATGGTAAAACCTACGAAAATATCATAAAGGTCAATCTTGCAGGGAGTTTTTCCTGCTACATCATTTTAATCTTATTTCCATAGGACTTGCGGTTTCCGAGCAAAATCGTAAAAACTTAAAAAAAAAACCAAAAAATGTGAACTTTGATCGCGATTTATTTAAAAAGCGCTCCGGTGACTTTTTTAATTTTTCTCATCTAGAAACATTGTAGTTTCAGAATCCGCAATAACTTAACAGGTGTAAGCACCTTCCATTCAAAATTGGTTCAAAAATTCTGGATTCAGTCCAGTTTAAATGCTGTTCGAAGATAGTTTTAAAAATGCCATTTAAGGATATTTGGAGTATATTATACTGTCGGCAAAGCCGATTGATTCTTTTTTGTTCTTGTTGATGTAGCCGTATTAACATTAAAAAGCAGTTGCTGTTCTTTGCAATTTCATATTACAGATGTTAATTGTATGTAACATATTTTTTCTCTACAAGTTAATTTTAAAGAACTGTTAGTTTTAAATTCCATTCAATCAATAAGAATGTTTGTAACAGGATATTATGTTATGTTAACATCCTGTAGTCTTTGCTATAAAATAAACATTTGCCTTTTTTGGAATTATAGTAAACAACATAAATCTGCTGAACATAATAATATGTAATGTTATATGCGAAAAGTGTTATACAATTTTAATTCTTTTTAACAGATGTAAAGAATAATTTCACTGTTCGTTTACATTGAACGGGCATGAAATATTTATAGAAGAATGTCTCCTACAGCTGTTATATGATAATCTTGTAACAGATTCAGATGCCGTGCTCAGGATATGGAAAGAACATTTTCCAATACTAACGAAGACTACTAAGATACCTACCGATTCTATCCCAGATGATGGTACTAAGTGTATACCGTCCGTCCAAAATGAGGTAATAAACGGCTGAGGAATTAACCCTAACTTTTCAAGGCAAGGATGATAAGGTGCTAACTAGCTTGTTTGGACCTTATGACAGGAGGAACGCGTGTGCGATAATTGAAACGGCAGATCCTATACATCGACCACAAGCTGTGATATAAGACTATGTGCGGCAAATTTAGATTATATTTGTAATTGACTTTATTACTGGCAAATCTATCATTGACCAGATATTTATTTTGCGGCAAATCCTGGAGAATACTTAAGATATGCAAACGGTCCATATTCTTGTTAATTATAAGACTTGTTTCAGAACACTTTCTACCTTCAAATTCATACCATGTCATGTCTAAATTTGGTATTTCTTTTAAGTTTATTTTGTTTTGTAAAATAACAGTGATTGATACAGAGTCTGTAGAAATTCCGATAAATGCGTATGGACTTAAAGGGGTTCTACATTTACAGAGTAGTTTTAAAACCGAAATTAATTGTTGTCCAATTAATATACTTATACTTAGCTGGCCCATTACAGAACATTTGTTCTATAGGCCGAACTAAGAAGAGATCTCCATTCCTCTCTATTTGTTGCTTCGCACTCTGAAGTATCGCGCCTTTTCATCTCATCATCCACTTGTTTGCGCCATCTATTCTTTGGCCTGCCAATTCTGCGTGTACCGCCATGTGGCATGTATTCATACGTCTTTTTAGCGGGTTCATCATCGCTCATTCTTATGATATGGCCTAGCCAACGCAATCGCTGCATCTCGATACGTTTAACAATATTGATGTCGTTGTACAGCAGATACAGCTCGTGGTTCATGCGACGTCGATATTCACCGTCAACGCAGATTGGTCCGTAGATCTTTCGAAGAATTTTTCTCTCAAACACACCAAGCACTGCCATGTCTGCTTGCGCAAGTACCCAGGCTTCGAAGCCATACATCAGCACGGGTAGTATCAGTGTTTTGTAGACCGTTATTTTTGTTTGACGAGATGTGGCTTTGTTTTTAAACTGCTTACTTAAACCAAAGTAGCATCTGTTGGCCAATACAATTCTTCTTTTTATTTCACAAGTGATGTCGTTTGTTATGTTTACGGAGGTGCCGAGGTAGACGAAGTCTTTTACCACCTCAATATTATAGGAACCACAGTCCACAGTCGGTCCGAGCTCAATGGATGCATTGCGCGTCGACACCATCAACTTGGTCTTCTCACCGTTTACCGCCAGACCAACTTTAGCAGATTCTCCTTCGACCTTCATAAAGGTATCAGTTACTTCTTTTACTGATCGGCCTATGATGTCTATATCATCAGCATAAGCAAGTAACATGTGACTATTGGTGTAGATTGTGCCACTTCTTTTGACGTTTGCCTCTCGTATAACCTTTTCTAGCAGGATGCTGAAGAGGTCACACGAAAGGCTGTCTCCTTGTCTGAAACCTCTTTTGGTACAAAACTCTTCGGTGAGGTTCTTTCCTATTTTAACTGAGGACCTCGTGTCATTTAAAGTCATTTTACAAAGCCGGATGAGCTTTGCGGGGATACCAAATTCAGACATGGCTTGGAATACCTTTGAACGCAGCGGGCTGTCGAAGGCTGCTTTATAATCGACAAAAAGGTGGTAGGTGTCGATCTGTATCTCTTGGGTCTTCTCCAGGATTTGCCGCAGGGTAAATATCTGGTCAATGGTGGACTTGCCAGGTCTAAAGCCGCATTGGTATGGTCCAATTATTTCGTTGACCATGGGCTTTAGTTGTTCGCACAATATCCCTGACACGATCTTGTAGGCAATAGGGAGTAGACTTATGCCCCTACAGTTAGAGCTTGCAGTCTTATCTCCCTTCTTGTGGACGGGGCACAGGATACTCAGGTTCCAATCGTCGGGTACTCGTTCTTCCTGCCAGATGGTGCTAACTAGCTGATGAATACACCTTATCAGCGTGTCGCCTCCGGTTTTGAACAGCTCGGCTGGTAAGCCATCGGCCCCTGTTGCCTTATTATTCTTCAGCCGATTTATTGCTGTCTTTACCTCATCTTGGCTGGGCGGTATACATTCAATACCATCTTCTGGGATTGGGACTGTGGTATCTTCGTCGTCTTCGCCGCTATTGGATACCAACAAATTTGAAAAATGTTCTTTCCATATCCTGAGTACACTATCTGTATCAGTTACCAAATTACCTTGCTGGTCTCTACAGGAGGATGTGCCTGTACCAAAGCCATCAGTTTGATGCTTGACTCTTTGGTAGAATTTTCGGACTTCATTCTGGCTCCTGTACATCTCGATTTTTTCACACTCCCGCTTTTCCATCTCTCTCTTTTTCCTGCGGAAAAGACGTTTCTCCTCTCTCCTTTTCTCCCGATACCTATCTCGTGCGCTACGCGTTGCTACGGATTGTAAAGTAGCCCTATATGCCGCATTTTTCTCTTCGGTGGCAGCACGACACTCCTCATCATACCATGGATTCCTTGGTGGAAGTCTCTGGTATCCAAGCATGGGTTTTGCGGCTGTTTGCATGGAGTGGGCAATGCTTTGCCATTGCGCTGATATGTTATCGGGATGAGGAGTGCTTTGATTAAGCAATTGGGCTAGTTGAGTAGAATATGCTGTGGCTATCTGTTGTGATTGCAGCTTACCGATGTCTAACTTTCGTGTTGTGTCTGTTCGTACTTTGTTTGCTACGTTTAGACGGGTACGTACCTTTGCTGCAACAAGGTAGTGGTCCGAATCAATGTTTGCGCCTCGGAACGATCGTACATCCAACACGCTGGATGAATGTCTTCCATCTATCACAACATGATCAATTTGATTACCTGTTCTTTGATCTGGATACAGCCAGGTGCCCTTATGAATATCGAGATGATTAAATCTGGTACTGTTAACTATCATGTTTTTTTGCAGCTGCAAAGTCTATCAGCCTCATACCATTGTCAGATGTTTCACTGTGGTGACTGAGTTTCCCGACTGTTGGGCCAAAGATATTCTCCTTTCCAATTTTGGCATTAAAATCGCCTAGAATGATCTTAATGTCATGGGCAGGGCAACGGTCATATGTTTCTTCTAAGCGCTCGTAAAATATATCTTTGGTCTGTTCGTCCTTTTCTTCAGTCGGAGCATGAGCGCAAATAAAGCTGATGTTGAAGAATTTAGCTTTTATTCGAATTGCAGCAAGTCTTTCATTCACTGGGGTGAAGCTGGATACCAGATGTTTTAGTCTCCGACTAACTACAAATCCGCAACCAAATTCATGCTTTACGTCATGGCAGCTATAATACAGTGCGTCACCTTTAGGTGTTGTTGTGACGCCTTTCCCAATCCATCGTATTTCCTGTATGGCAGTAATATCGGCCTTGTACTTTTCAAGTACGTCTGCCAATGCGAGGACTGCACCTTCTCTATAGAGAGTGCGAACATTCCAGGTGCAGATTCGCAGATCATGGTCCTTAAAACGTTTGCGGGGTTTGTCAACTTTAGAGGGGTTTGTTTCTCTTTTCTTTCGTTTTTTCATAGTAGGCCGTTTTTTCTAGGGGAGAGTTACTAACCCGACGCCCAAACCCAAGTTTTTATACCCTCCACCATAGGATGGGGGTATATTAAGTTTGTCACTACGTTTGTAACTACTCGAAATAATCATTGTAGACCCCACAAAGTATATATATTCTTGATCAGCGTGCAATTCTACATCGATATAGCCATGTCCGTCCGTCTGTCCGTCTGTCCGTCTGTGGAAATCACTCTAGCGTCCGAACGGATTGACGTAGGTTGATGAAATTTTGGGAAAATATGTTATATTTACGTAGGACTTTTGGTATTGAAAGTGGGCTATGTAGGTCCACGCTTTCGTATAGCCCCCATACAAAATGACGCGTGACGCGTCGTCGTTTTAAGGAATTTTTAAGATATTTGGCCCATTTTACCACCGAATTGGTTGTAATTTGGTACTTTGTGTCTCCCGAGCCCAAAAAATATTCCTACCAAAGTTGGGTTATATACGTCCACGTTTTGGTATATGGGGGCTATAAGGCCCCTTATAAAGTACGCGTCATTTTAATATATTTTGAATGTATTAGACCCATTTGACCAAAGAATCAGTTGTAACTTTGTATTTTGTGTTTCCAGAGGCTAAGAAACATTTCTATTATAAAATGTTTATATAGGTCCACGTGTTGATATAGCCCCCACAATACAATATCTCCCGATTTTCGATATTTTGAACGTTTTAGCCTCATTATCACACCGAGATGGCTGAAATTTGGTATTTAGTCTTCTTTAGGCGTATAAAACTTTCCCCCAGAAATTTGTAGGTAAAGGTCCACGCCATCATATAGCCCCCATAGAACGGTACCTTCCGAATTTCGGTATTTTGAAGGTTGTGGCCACATTAATCCACCGAAATGGCTGAAAATTGTGGTGGAGGGTATAAAAAGTTCGGCCCGACCGAACTTAACGCTTTTCTTACTTGTTAACGTTCTTATGGGTGATGCTTCCTGGCATACTGATCCAAATGTTATACTATGACCCACTAAAGTGACTGGTGGGCGCTATATCAATCGAAAAGATATGACACCCAAAATAAGATCAACTTCCATAATGGACTATGTCGGTTCACTCCTCCTCAACGTTTATAACTTTAATCCTAATCCACAAAATTCTGTACGTAGATGAAAGTTTCGATTCATATAGGCTGAGGGTATATCTCTGTCGGCAAAGCCGACTGATACTTTTTACTTGTTTTTTTTTTAACATCTTCTTTTAAAGTTCTTTAATATTATTTTTGTAAAATAACTTCTTCCTCCCCTTAATACCCATCTTTACTTGGTCATTATCGTCTTCTTCTTCTCTATATGTTGCAGTAGTTTTTCGCTTTAAGTCCATAACAATACCAAAAAATAATGTAATTGTGTTTTGTTATTATCTCTAAATAGAGTTGTGTCGTTTTCGCTTCGAATTAAAGTAGATTTTTTGTTTCGTAGCTGGTATTAAAAGAACATTGTCTCTGAACTATTTACAATTGTCGGAAAATAACACAAAAAGGTTTTTGTTTAAAATTCTCCAAATGCTAGAAATTTTGCGCAGTTATTGTGACATCTTGCATAGTAAGTTTTTGTTTTTGTTTAATGTAAATGTATTATTTTGTAATCAGGCGGGGAATGCGGGAAATTTGCAACTTTTTATGGAGTAGAATTTGTTAAAAATATTCACTATTTATTTTATAAATTTATTCTTTATATTGTGAATCTTAAATGTGCATTTGAAAGAAATTTTAGAGTTGAGACTCTGTCCTATAAATAAGGATTTTAAAGAAACTTTAAAGGCTACACTCTACCCAACAAACGTGGATATATTTTCAAGTAAGTTTAGAGGCCTCACTCTGCCCTGCAAAGAAAATAATAAATGTAATTTTCTGCCTTAGAACTATAATTATTATTTTTGACAAAATATTTTTTATCAACGTGAAATTAAAAAAAAAATATTTTTTCAATGAACGTGGATTTTTTAAAAAATATTTTTTCAATAAACGTGGATTTTTTTAAAAAATATTTTTTTAAAAAACGTGGATTTTTTTAAAAAATATTTTTTTAAAAAACGTGGATTTTTTTTAAAACTAATTGTTCATTAAACTTGGATTTTTTGTAAATTTGTTTGCAATAGACGTGGATTTTGTTGAAAATATTTTAGCAATAAATGTGGATTCTTTAAAAAATATTTTTTCAAGAAAATGGATTTTTAAAAAATATTTTTGCAATAAACGAGGACTTTTTAAAAAATATTTTTGCAATAAACGAGTACTTTTTAAAAAATATTTTATCAATGAACGTGGTTTTTTATAAAAATGTTTTTGCAATAAATTTGGAATCGTCTAAGTCTGGAGTTTCCCCCATTGGCTTAACTTCATCACTTTCCTCTTTGCAGAGAAAAATGTTTACAAAACGCACTGACAGCTTGCAAAATTTACTGATCCGCTACCAATATCATGATTTCATCCCGGCGAAGGGAATTATCAATTGGCTTTTCAGTTTTTGAAATGATGATTTTTTTTAGTGAAAACCTGAACTCTTTAAGCATCGAGTATTCTCATGTTAATGAGAATGATGCTCACTTTTCGGCTTTCCCAAAAAACACCAGAACAAAATATTTGCAAGCTGACAGCACGATTCAACTAAGAAATCATCGATTTCTGTTAAGTTGAAATAACATCAACACAGTTACCTGTGAGTATGTCGTTGGAATTTTATTTACAAAATTCCGTTTTGCGCGAGCCTTCGCTGTTTTTTGTTTGTTTTGTTTTAGTTGAAGATTCAATCATATGATTGTCTAAGTCTGGAGTTTCCCCCATTGGCTTAACTTCATCACTTTCCTCTTTGCAGAGAAAAATGTTTACAAAACGCACTGACAGCTTGCAAAATTTACTGATCCGCTACCAATATCATGATTTCATCCCGGCGAAGGGAATTATCAATTGGCTTTTCAGTTTTTGAAATGATGATTTTTTTTTTTAGTGAAAACCTGAACTCTTTAAGCATCGAGTATTCTCATGTTAATGAGAATGATGCTCACTTTTCGGCTTTCCCAAAAAACACCAGAACAAAATATTTGCAAGCTGACAGCACGATTCAACTAAGAAATCATCGATTTCTGTTAAGTTGAAATAACATCAACACAGTTACCTGTGAGTATGTCGTTGGAATTTTATTTACAAAATTCCGTTTTGCGCGAGCCTTCGCTGTTTTTTGTTTGTT
Organism: Musca autumnalis; assembly: GCF_047663935.1. NCBI lineage: Eukaryota > Metazoa > Arthropoda > Insecta > Diptera > Muscidae > Musca > Musca autumnalis. The sequence goes on along the minus strand of NW_027411755.1, from coordinate 16,430,695 downwards.
TTGTTTTAGTTGAAGATTCAATCATATGATTGTCTAAGTCTGGAGTTTCCCCCATTGGCTTAACTTCATCACTTTCCTCTTTGCAGAGAAAAATGTTTACAAAACGCACTGACAGCTTGCAAAATTTACTGATTTTGGGAAAGCCGAAAAGTGAGCATCATTCTCATTAACATGAGAATACTCGATGCTTAAAGAGTTCAGGTTTTCACTAAAAAAAATCATCATTTCAAAAACTGAAAAGCCAATTGATAATTCCCTTCGCCGGGATGAAATCATGATATTGGTAGCGGATCAGTAAATTTTGCAAGCTGTCAGTGCGTTTTGTAAACATTTTTCTCTGCAAAGAGGAAAGTGATGAAGTTAAGCCAATGGGGGAAACTCCAGACTTAGACAATCATATGATTGAATCTTCAACTAAAACAAAACAAACAAAAAACAGCGAAGGCTCGCGCAAAACGGAATTTTGTAAATAAAATTCCAACGACATACTCACAGGTAACTGTGTTGATGTTATTTCAACTTAACAGAAATCGATGATTTCTTAGTTGAATCGTGCTGTCAGCTTGCAAATATTTTGTTCTGGTGTTTTTTGGGAAAGCCGAAAAGTGAGCATCATTCTCATTAACATGAGAATACTCGATGCTTAAAGAGTTCAGGTTTTCACTAAAAAAAATCATCATTTCAAAAACTGAAAAGCCAATTGATAATTCCCTTCGCCGGGATGAAATCATGATATTGGTAGCGGATCAGTAAATTTTGCAAGCTGTCAGTGCGTTTTGTAAACATTTTTCTCTGCAAAGAGGAAAGTGATGAAGTTAAGCCAATGGGGGAAACTCCAGACTTAGACAATCATATGATTGAATCTTCAACTAAAACAAAACAAACATAAATTTGGAATCATTAAAAAATATTTTTTTTTTTTTGAGGAAATGGATTTTTAAAAAATATTTTTGTAAATATATGGATTTAAAAAAAATATTTTTTTCAAAGATAAACGTGCATTTTTTAAAAAATATTTTTTCAATAAACAATGTTTTTTTAAAAAAATATTTTTGCAATCAACTGTATTAAAAAATATTTTTTATAGTTTTGAAATAAATGTGGATTCTTTAAGAAACATTTCTTCAAGAAAATGGATTTTTAAAAAATATTTTTCAAAAAAATAGACTTTTAAAAAATACTTTTGCAATAAACGAGGATTTTTTTTAAAAATATTTTATCAATGAACGGGGATTTTTTTTAAAAAATTTTCTGCAATAAATGTGGATTTTTCAAAAATATTTTTTTCAATAATGTGTATGCTTAAAAAATATTTTTTTTTTTTGATGAAATGTATTTTAAAAAAAATATTTTTTCAAAGATATGGATTTACAAAAAATATTTTTTTCAAAGATATAGATTTAAAAAAATATATATTTTTAAGGAAATGGATTTAAAAAAATATCTTTTCAAGGAAATGGATTTTTAAAAAATATTTTTTGCAAGAAAATGGAGTTTTAAAAAAAATTTTTTTAAGGAAATGAATTTTCAAAAAAATATTTTTTCAAGGAAATGTATTTTTAAAATTTTTTTTCTAGGAAATGGATTTTTTGAATAATAATATTCAGGGAAATGGATTTTTAAAAAAATATTAGGAAATTAATTTTTACATTCTTTCAAAAAAAATTTGTTTTAAAAAATATTTTTTCTAGGAAATCGATTTTTAAAAAAATATTTTTCAAGGAAATGCATTTTTTAAAAATATTTGTCAATGAAATGGGTTTTAAAAATATTTTTTTATTTAAAAAAAAATATTTTTTCAATGAACGTGGATTTTTTTATTTAGGCATTTTTAAAAGACATTTTTCAATAAACGATGATTTTTTTAAAAACTAATTTTTTATCGAACGTGAATTAAAAAAAAATTCAACAATTTTTAAAAAATATTTTTAAAAATTTTCGACCGAATTTGTATTCATTAAAAAATATTTTTTTTTAGGAAATGTATTTTTAAAAAATATTTTTCAAAGATATGGATTTAAAAAATATTTTTTTAAAAGGTATGGATTTAAAAAAATATCTTTTTAAGGAAATGGATTTTAAAAAAAATATCTTTTCAAGGAAATGGATTTTTAAAAAATATTTTTTTTTGAAGAAAATTTTAAAATTTTTTTTAAGTAAATGAATTTTCAAAAAGTATTTTTTCAAGGGTGCCACCGTGGTGCAATGGTATGCACGCCCGCCTTGCACGCAGAAGGTCAGTGGTTCGATTCCCCGGCCAGGCAACATCAAACATTTTTCAACGGTGGAAAAATACCCCTCAGTAATGTTGGCGACATTTCCTGAGTATTTCAGCCTTGAAAAACTTCTCTACAAGTGGTGTCTTAAGGCACGCCGTTCGGACTCGGCGATAAACAGTAGGTCCCATATCATTGAGCTTAATATGAATCGGGTGCACTCATTGATATGAGAGAAGTCTCCCTTGTCCCGTATGGGATGTTGTGGAACAATGTTTTTGTTTGTTTTGTATTTTTTCAAGGAAATGTATTTAAAAAAAAATATTTTTTCTAGGAAATGGATTTTTAGAAATTATTAGAAATTGAATTTTTATATTTGTTCAAGAAAATTTGTTTTTAAAAAATATTTTTTCTAGGAAAAGGATTTACAAAAAAAAAATTTTTCAAGGAAATGCATTTTTACTATGTTTTATTTAACTTGCTTCGTTGTCTGTTTAGTTCAAATCTGGTAACTCATTTTTCACACAGTTGCGGTTGAACAATCCAACTAAAACTTTGTACACTTTTCAGATTTGGATGACAATACATGAATATGAAACCAAAACCAATATGGGTCAATTTTTTCCTATAGCCCCCTTTAGCAGCAACACACAATTTCAGGTATTTTGAGGATTTTATATCAATTTTTAGCCCGAATTGGCTGTAACATGGCATTTGGAGTCCCCAATGGCACAGAAACTTCCCCAGCAAATATGTTGGTCATAGGTCAAGGTTTTGGTATAGCCCCCATATAGCGGTGACATTAGATTTCTAGCATTTTAATGTTTGTATTCACATTTTCGCCCTAAATTGGCTGTAATTTGGTTATGGGGTTCCGTTGAAAGTGAAAAGGCCATGTTGAGAGGGGGAAGTTCGGAGGAGGGATATTCGGAAGAGGTTGTTCGGGGGAGGTTGTTGGAAGTTTGGAGAAAGGACGTTTGGTGGAGGTTGTTCCCATACGCATTGTGGTATGGGATGGTCGTATTTTCTTCCAAAACTCGTACACCTCAAACAATCGTACTCCCAAGAACAAAATACACATAAACATGAAATATGTCTTATTTGTTTTGTTTGTCAAATTGAAACGTGTCGGTAATTGCAATAGTTTATTGAATTGATTTATTCGAATAAGTGAATTAAAACGCCATTGTTTGGAGGACAATAACTGAACATGAAACAAAAAGCAAACCAAACCAAAAAAAATGCAACTGCTACTCAACGGAAACGAAAACTACAAAAGGCAAGAGAAGTATATCAAGAGAAACGACTGAATGAAACTGAGGAAGACAAAGTTGTGAGATCTGTTAAAAGGAGTAAGTATTTAGAAAATGAAACAAGAGAGCAACGTAATGCAAGATTGGATAAATGTCGTGCAAATATGGAGCATTTGAGGAGGACCAAATCATACGAGCAACGTAACGCTACACTAAGGCAAGATTCATTACGCCATGCATCACAAAGGCAAATGGAAACATCCGAAGAGCACGCATATAGATTAATAGATAATCTATCTAGAACCTCAGCAAAGAGTGCATCAAAATTAGGCTTTGAAAACTCTATAAATGTTTTCAGTAATCATGTTTGTGACGTATGTAAAAAATCTTGCTATCCGAATCAAGTTTCGACAATGCAGTGTACCAAGTCATATTTTCCAGCTGAATTGTCTCATAAGCAATCACTTACCCTGTGCTGTCGATGTCGCAAACATTTATCTAGTAAGAAGAAAACGACCCCTCCATCAAAAGCATACTGGAATAATTTGGAGCCTGGTGATATTCCTGAAGAAATACGAATTCTATCTCAAACAGAACAAAGGCTTCTTTCAAGAATAATACCGTTCATAAAGATCATTAAATTCAATGGCATGTTTGGACAATATGGTTTCCGTGGGCAAGCAGTTCTCTTTGCCCAGGATATATTTGAAGTTACCGATAAACTACCAAATATGTTACCAAGATCGACTGATATAAACATAACACGTGAGTTCACAATATCTCGTGAACGAGTTTTCAATGCTCTAAGGTGGTTAATTGCTAATAACCCTCTTTACAAAGATGTAACGGTTAATGAATGTGTAAATTTAAACGAACAAGATGTAATCCAATTAGTCAACCAAAATAGAATTGAGCCAATCGAAAATCAATCTGAAGTAGTTGATGCCTACATACCAATAAATGATAATGCAAGAATACTTCGAGCATCTTGGCATCAGGGGAACACTGACGTGTTTGTAGACTTTGCAGGTGTTCAATGTACAGCAATGACTGTAGCTAATATAGTGAGATCAACTATTATTCACCCAAACAGATGGTCTACTATGATACTGGATACAAATTTGTTAGAAGGTGATAAACTTTACAGAACTATACGTCAAATCACACCTGCCGATCAAATACCGATTAATGGCTACTTGGAAATACAGAACATTGATTGTGTCAAGAGTAATATCGTAGTGTTCAATAGAACATTCCAAATAGATTATGATGCAAATACACTTCTATTTGGTAGTTTAAAAGACAGCGTGAATAGAGGCAATATTGGTAAAACGTTGCATGAATCCCTTGAAGAACTATTCAGATCATCGGCAGCAGGAATTTTAACAGCAGCATCAAGATCTGTAGGAGTAATACATTCTGAAAGTAAATATTACTTTGCAGATTCTCATTCTTGTGGTCCAAAAGGAGCTAGTGCAGCTAGCGGAAGAGCATGTATAATCGAATGTGATAGTATAGAAGAACTTCATCGTATATGTAAGCGGTCAACTGGGTCAAATAACACTCAGTATACTATCACCTACGTTGATGTCTATTCATTAAGTCAAGATAATCACAACGTATCTAATACAACTGAAATTCAACAATTAGCGCAGATAGGCAATGAACAACATACCCAAATTCAAACATCAGTAATAATTCCTATTGATGATCATACAAACGTATCTAATACAACTGAAATGCAACAATTAGCTCATATAGGCCAAGTACAACATACCCAAATTCAAACATCAGTAATGATCCCTATTGATTGTGTACAGCCAGATGTTGAAGATGAAATTGAGGTATCAGATAATGCGAATGAAATAAGACGCAAGACGAAGGATAATATTGTTAATGAAGCATACGAACTGAAAGCTGAAGAGTTTGCTTGGTATTATCTGTTCCCATATGGTATAAATGGATTGAAAGAAAGTAGACCTGTTAAAATTACACCATTGGATTATTATCAGTTCAGAATATTAGGTAATGATAAACAATTTCAGCGGAATGATTATCTTTTCTATGCTTTGTCTATGTTTGAGTATTATCGTGTAAAATCTAATATAGCTGCATGTGGAAGAAAGATTGAAGGTCAACATGGTACCAAAGTAGAAGATGTACACCTCTATATAAAGAACCTTAGAGGCTCATCTGCATATTGGCGCACCGCATTGAATGATCTCATAGCACAAATAAGGTGTCTTGGCCCACCAACCTACTTCCTGACTTTCAGTTGTAATGATCTTCATTGGCTTGATATGCGTAAAGCGCTACTAATAGCTGATGGAAGACCAAATGAAGATCCAATGAACATTGCTATCAATGAAATACAACGGCTCGTTGAACTCCATCCGGTAGTTGTAAGTCGCCACTTCATGGTACGAGTAAAAGCCCTAATGAAATTTTTGAAGAACAACAACGAAGTACTAGGAGGTAGACTTATCGACTACTGGTGGCGTATCGAATTTCAGAATCGTGGAAGTCCACATTTGCACATGGTAGTATGGATCGAAGGGCATCCAGCGATTGAAACACCTGCTGGAATTGATCTTATCGATAAAATATGTTCATGTGAAATGCCAACTGAAGGAACTGAATTGTATGAAATAGTAAAGAAGTGTCAGGTTCATCATCATACACATACGTGTAAAAAAAATCATACGACTTCTTCAGTATGTCGATTCAACATGCCAAGACCAGTTTGCTCACAAACGCACATAGTAGATGCTTCAACCGATGAATTCATACAAAACGGTGGTCGGATATGCCTGTTAAAACGAAGAGCTGATGATCGATGGATTAACAACTATAATCCAACTTTACTTGAGCTTTGGAAGGCTAATATGGATATTCAACCATGTGGATCGAACGAATCAATCGCATACTATGTTGCAAAATATATATCCAAATCAGAGCCAACAGATTTGGACGCTGGCATAAGAGAAGCAATACAACAAATTAGACGAGACGAAACCAATGTTTCAACGAAAATGTTCAAAATTTGTATGAGATTAATGAAGGAGCGACAAGTATCAGCATGTGAATGTGTCTTTCGACTGTGTCATCTCAATTTACGAGAAAGCTCTAGAAAAACGGTGTTCCTGAATTCTCGTAAACCGGAGCAGCGATATAAAGTGATTAAATTCGATGAAACAGGTCAAGCTAATGGATACTTTGCAAATGTATTTGAGAGATATGAAAAGCGCCCTACTGAACATTTAGAATTCAACTTTACAGACATGAGCCTTATGGAGTTTGCAATTCGCTTCGAACCATACTATACGAAGCCAGTAGGCAACGATGATGAGAATATTGATGAAGATGCCTATGAACAAGATGAACCAATGAGAAAGATAATAATCAAGTTATCCGACAACACAAGAATTGTTGCAAGAAAAACACTAGCTGTAATCCGAGTGCCTTACTTCGTAGCAGCTACTGATCCAGAGAACTACTACTACAGCCTCCTACTACAATATTTACCATATCGTAATGAGGAAGAGCTGCTGCTAGGTTTCGACAGTGCCCAGGAAGCATTTTTAGCACGAGAACAAACATTGAAAGAGATAAATGAACATATGGAGTTATTGCGTCAACGAGATAGACAACTTGAAAACGCCTTTCATCAAGTGCATGCTTTCCAGATTTTGGAAGAAGCAGATCCTCTCGAAATTGACGAAGAAGAAGAAGGACCACTTCAGCCTATAAATGAGAACGAGTTTCAGGCAGCACAGCGTGCAATGAATTCTGGACAACGAGAAATATTCTCTCACATTACTCGAAGTATTCAATCACAGTCGACAGGCAATATAGAAAGACTGAAAATATTCTTTACAGGTGGAGCTGGTGTAGGCAAAACGTTTTTATTAAACTTGTTACGTTATCAAATTAATAGATGCTATGCAAAAAATGCAGTTAAAGTATGTGCATTAACAGGAGTTGCAGCTCGCTTAATCAGTGGCTCAACGATCCACACTACGCTAAAGCTGCCTGTTCAAAAAGATGGTAGAATTACGGGATTGTCACCACTAACTGGAAACTATCTAAGAATTATGCGACAGCAATGGAGAGATATAGAGTTTATCATAATAGATGAAATATCTATGGTATCTTACCAAATGCTTTGTATGATAGATTTTCGATTAAGGCAGTTGAAAAATAAGGATGACGAGTTTTTTGGTGGTGTAAATATTCTTCTCTTTGGAGATTTAATGCAGTTACCGCCTATCAAGAGGTCAGGTAATCCCGTGTATAAACAACCTCAACATCTAGAGCCAGCAACAAATCTGTGGCACCTCTTTACGCTCTGTGAACTCACAGAAAACATGAGTCAACAAGGGGATAATACATTTGCAGAGCTACTAAATGCACTACGCATTGGAGAAATGAAAGCAGAACATTTCGAAATATTGTCAGAAAAAATTTTAAAAGAAGCAACGGAAGAATTTGCAATTGAAAAGGCGTTAAGAGTATATCCAACAAATAAGCAAGTTGAAGATCACAACACAGCTGTACTGCAATACTTCAAAAACCAAAATGTTAAAATATATACAATCGAAGCACAAGATCGATTAGTAGACGCAACACGCCAATTGGAAAACAGAGATTTGAATGAAGTCATACCCACTGACATCAATAAGACCGCCGGATTACCAAAAACTTTGGAAATTTTTGTTGGAGCAAAAGTGATGCTCCGATCCAACATAGATCAAACAAAGGGATTAGACCGCAGAGAACAAATGTACTTAACAGATATACCATCAGTAAGGGTTGACTTTGATAGAGTTGGTACTCATATAATACAACCAAAAACAATACAATTTTCGGCTAAGTTCAGTTACGGAACTGCTGAAAGAAGAATGCTTCCACTGATATTATCATGGGCCTCAACTGTCCATAAATTACAAGGGTCAACCGTAGACTACGCAGTGGTGTATCTGGGATCAAAGCTTTTCGAAGAAGGGCAGGCATATGTGGCATTGAGTCGCGTAAGATCGCTGGATGGATTGAGAATAGAAGAATTAGATTGCTCAAAGCTAACTGGAAAGAAGCCATGCAATAACGAAGCGTTAACAGAAATTAATAGGATGAGAAACTACCAACCTAAATAAATGTTTATTAACATTATAAATATAAACTCTTCATTAAATATCTGTTATAATTTCATGTATGTACAATAAAAACTTAAGATCTCAAAAATTTGTTAACTAAAAACTTAAAAATAAAATATAATTAAAAAAAAATTAAGTTACAATGTTTTATTTATAAGTGCACCAAAAAATTATAAAATAATTGTTCGCGTAGCCTTAGTAAGTATATTCTTCTTCATGATGGAATCTCTCAAATAAAACACTTGCCGTTTAATTTTGTTCCCATTTTTAATTTGAAGGCAAGTGTTTTATTTGAGAGATTCCATCATGAAGAAGAATATACTTACTAAGGCTACGCGAACAATTATTTTATAATTTTTTGGTGCACTTATAAATAAAACATTGTAACTTAATTTTTTTTAAATTATATTTTATTTAAAAATATTTTTCCAAGGAAATGGGTTTTTAAAAAATATTTTTTTATTTAAAAAAATATGTTTTCAATAAACGTGGATTTTTTTTATTTCATAAAAATTTTTTTTTTTAATAATCGACGATTTTTGAAAAAAAAGTTTTCAACAATTTTTAAAATTTTTAAAATTTGTTGACCGAATGCGACGGTCACATATATTCTTAAGCACGAGTCGTCATAAAATTAGGGAAGAGTTCTTTGTTTCAATACAAAGAACTAAGGGAACTGACGAATCCAAGTGGCGCTGGACGAAACTTGCCATCTCTGCCTTACCCTAAAGTAAATCAATTTTAACTACACCCAATTTAAAACTTGTTATTTTTGTATTTTTAAAACAATATTTTTCAATAAACGTGGATTGTTTAAAAAATATTTTCAATAAAGTGGATGATTAAAAAATATTTTTGCAATAAACGTGGATTTTTTTAAAAAATATTTTTTTTTTTTTCAATAAACATCGATTTTTTGAAATGTATTTTTATTTATATTTTTTTCAAAGATATGGATTTAAAAAAAATTTCTTTTTAAGGAAATGGATTTTAAAAAAATATTTTTTTAAGGAAATGAATTTTCAAAAAATATTTTTTGCAAGTAAATGGAGTTTTAAAAAATATTTTTTGAAGGAAATGGATTTTTAAACATTTTTTTCAAGAAAATAGATTTTTAAATTTTTTTCTAGAAAATGGATTTTTAGAAAAATATTTTTCAGGGAAATGGATTTTTAAAAAAATATTAGAAAATGAATTTTTTTATTTTTTCAAGAAAATTTGTTTTTAAAAAATATTTTTTCTAGGAAATGGATTTACAAAAAAAAATATTTTTTCAAGGAAATGCATTTTTTAAAAATATTTTTCCAAGGAAATGGGATTTTAAAAAATATTTTTTATTTAAAAAAAATATTTTTTCAATAAACGTGGATTTTTTTATTTCATAAAAAATATTTTTTTAATAAACGACGATTTTTTTAAAAACGATTTTTTAACGTGGATTTGAAAAAAAAGTTTTTCAATAATTTTTAACAAACATATATTCTTAAGCACGAGTCGTCATAAAATTAGGGAAAAAAGTTTTCAATAAGCATGGATTTTTTAAAACATATTTTTTCAATAAACGTGGATTTAAAAAAAAATGTTTTTAATAAGCATGGATTTTTTAAAACATATTTTTTCAATAAACGTGGATTTTTAACAAACATTTTTTCAAATAAACGGGGATTTCTGCCTTAAATTTATAATTATTGTACCTACATAGTAATTTGTAATTCTCGAACCAACAACTATGGATTTTTAATTTTAAAGGTCCTAGTCTGACATTTTTATTTTGGATCGATAAACCAAAATTCTATAGATCATATTGCAAACTAAATTAGTCAATATTTATAGCAATTTGAAATTACTATCCTCCTATCAAATTCAATATCCTTTCATGACAAATTAAAATCCAAAATAGCCACTTAAAATCCCATCAATCTTTATGCCAATCATATTCATAAAATTAATGACAACCCTTTTTGCTCCCCAATCTGATAATTATTATTAAGACATATTTCCGAAATTATTGCCGTTTTACCTTTTTTGGCTTTTGTTTTATGGCGGCAATCATTGTCACCATCATCATCATTATTAAATATTTCAATTTATATTTTATAATAACATTAAATTAAATTTTCTATTAAACGTTGTCATACACCAGCAGCAACCACGACGACCCAAAATGAACCACACCGACCGACACACTCACACCCGTTCTCCACCACGCATAGAAACCTAATAAATCTCTTTATCTACTCAAGAAGCCTCTTTAAAAACCTATTATGTTATAACAATAATTTTATGATTATTACCGCCATCTACCCACATAATTTTTAAAAAGGCACCATACTCCCCCGCCCTCCTAGGTGGTAGTTATCCTACGCTGGTTGGGTTCCTAGCTAATTTTACAGTAAATTGATTTTGGGTTTTAAAACAGACATCAAAAAGTTATGACTGACAGACACACAGACATCGAAAGCCAGTAAGGCAGTCATACACCCTTCTCGTACTATGTTTTATGGCCTATATCATGATTTACGAGTAGATTTCTTGTAACATTTTATAACCCCTCATACCAATTGCGGATATTATTCGAATGTTCGACACAACTTTCGAAAACGATATCACATTCGAAGAATTGGCAATTGTTTTTCGGGTGTACACAAGCACGTTGTTCTTTTGTTCGTCAAAAGTTTAAAAACGATATCGTTTTCGAACATTTGGCGAATGTTTTTTCTTCACAAGAAAAATAGTTTCGAGAAACATTTTTTACTTTGAAAATTTTTTTGTTTCAAAAAAAAATTTACGTTGTTTGTAAAAAATTCCCATTTGCTTTTTTCAAATAATTTCGATATAACCCCCCATACCATTGCTATCGAAAACGATATCGTTTTCGAATGTTTCTCGAGAGTTTTGCGGATATTTTGTTCGAGAACGACACACGAGAATGAATTAAAAACGATTCACTCGTCGCTCAGTTTGTGGCAGGAAATCCTTCGATTTCGAATATCGTTAATAATATTATTAGCGAATGATTGACGATAGTTTTACGATAGTGGCGAAAAACATTTTTTGTGGAGTTTCTGTTATGTACCTTTTCCGTTTTTATTTCTTTATGTTTGCGACGCGATATTTAACTGTTGATAAACATTGTTGTCTTGTGTTTGGCAACCTACCCATATGTTGTCTTTATCAACACTTATTGTCTATATTATACGTAGCATTTATATCGAAATTATTTGAAAAAAGCAAATGGGAATTTTTTACAAACAACGTAAATTTTTTTTTGAAACAAAAAAATTTTCAAAGTAAAAAATGTTTCTCGAAACTATTTTTCTTGTGAAGAAAAAACATTCGCCAAATGTTCGAAAACGATATCGTTTTTAAACTTTTGACGAACAAAAGAACAACGTGCTTGTGTACACCCGAAAAACAATTGCCAATTCTTCGAATGTGATATCGTTTTCGAAAGTTGTGTCGAACATTCGAATAATATCCGCAATTGGTATGAGGGGTAAATGCTACGTATAATATAGACAATAAGTGTTGATAAAGACAACATATGGGTAGGTTGCCAAACACAAGACAACAATGTTTATCAACAGTTAAATATCGCGTCGCAAACATAAAGAAATAAAAACGGAAAAGGTACATAACAGAAACTCCACAAAAAATGTTTTTCGCCACTATCGTAAAACTATCGTCAATCATTCGCTAATAATATTATTAACGATATTCGAAATCGAAGGATTTCCTGCCACAAACTGAGCGACGAGTGAATCGTTTTTAATTCATTCTCGTGTGTCGTTCTCGAACAAAATATCCGCAAAACTCTCGAGAAACATTCGAAAACGATATCGTTTTCGATAGCAATGGTATGGGGGGAATAGAAGAAACCAAACCCAACCAACCCCAACCGTATTATCCACATGCTGCTGCAAGCAATGGCCAATGTCAGCCCCAAAACACCATCACTGTCATTGTCGTCGTCACAAGCCTGTTGCAAAAAATCCCTTCAATTGACAAACAACAATACATGTGTTACACACATACATATGTACGTACATGTGTATGTTTTTAATGTCATTATGAGACATAACATAAACAAACACATCCATCTACAGCTCCACCATGGCCACCAAACACAAGTTGCATATTTTTTCCAAGTGTATGAGGGGAGGGGGTGGAGGCTGCTGTTGAACACACATGACCACGTTGTGATGAAAGTAATTTCCTTTAGCAGGCATAAGGCCGTTTGCCTTTTGTTTTATATTTTGTGACTTTGACATTTAATGTGTGTGCCTGAATTTCTTTGTATTTGTTCTGTGTGTGCCATCACATCATTTTCCATCATTCGCTGCCACAGTATTCTTTATTTTTTTTTATAATTTTGGGGTTTTGCTTCGTAATTTTGTACCATTATTAAATTAAATAATATTAAATTAACAAAAATAAAGATAAACGTTTCTTGTTGAAATTTAATTTTTAATATTATCAAATTTTTAATATTCAAGTCTTTTCAAGGGATAACATGATTTTTTCATTGAAACTATTTTTTAAAACAAATATTAACAAACGTGGATTGTTTCAACAAACCGTTTTTTTTTACAAATATTTTTTCATCGAACGTGTTTTTTAAAATTATGTTTCCAAATAACATATTATTTTTAATTTGTTTTTCAAAACGTGGATTTTTTTGTAAATATTTTTTTCAATATACCTGGATTTTTAAAGAAAATATTTTCTCTATTAAAAAATAATTTCGTCCATTTTTAAAAAAATATTTTTTTCAATAAACGTGTAGTTAAAACAAATATTTTTTTTTTAATTAATTTTAAAAAATATTCTTTTGATTAAACATGGTTTAAAAATATATATTTAAAAATATATATTTCAATTAAATTAAATAATTTTCAATAAACTTGGATTTTTTTAAAAAATATTTTTTCAATAATAGGTGATTTAAAAAAAAAAATTCAATAAACGTGGATTAAATAAAAATATTTTTTTCAATAAACGTGGATTGAATAAAAAATATTTTTCAATTAACGTGGATTGTTTAAAAAAATATATTTTTTTTAATAAATGTGGATTTTTTACAAAAATCTATATTGTTAATAAATTTTAATTTAAAAAAATATTTTTTAATGAACGTGGATTTTTAAAAAAAATATTTTTCCAATAAATATTTGTTTAAAAAATCCAAGTCCTTTAAAAATAAATTTTTTAAAAAAATCCACGTCCTTTAAAAAATATTTTTTAAAAAATACAAGTCCTTTAAAAAATTATTTTTAAAAAAAATACAAGTCCTTTAAAAATTTTTTTTTAAAAAACCGAAGCCCTTTAAAAAATATTTTTTAAAAAAATCCACGTCCTTTAAAAAATATTTTTTAAAAAATACAACTCCTTTAAAAAATATTTTTTAAAAACAACAAGTCCTTTAAAAAATATTTTTTAAAAAATCGAAGCCCTTAAAAAAATATTTTTTTAAAAAATCGAAGCCCTTTAAAAAATATTTTTTAAAAAAATCCAAGTCTATTAAGAAATAATTTTTTAAAAATCGACGTCCTTTAAAAAAATTTTTTAAAAAAATCCGTGTTAAAAAATTTTTCAAAAATACACGTTGGTTAAAAAAGAATTCTTTAAAAATCCACCTTGGTTAACAAAATATTTTTTAAAAATCCACCGTTGTTGGAAAACAATTCTGTGAAAAATCCACGTTAGTTGAAAAAATATTCTTTAAAAATCCACCGTTGTTGGAAAACTATTCTTTGAAAAATCCACGTTAGTTGAAAAAATATTCTTTAAAAAACCACGTTGATTAACAAAATATTCTTTAATAAATCCACGTCGGTTGAAAAATTATTCTTAAAAAATCCAGGTTGGTTGAAAAATATTCCTTTAAAAATCCAGGTGGGTTGAAAATATATTCTTGACAAAAATGCACGTTTGTTGAAAAAAATATTATTTAAATAATCCTCGTTGGTAGAAAAAATATACTTTACAGAATCCACGTTGGTAATTTTTTTTTTTTAATTCCTAGTTGGTGTAAAAAATATTCTTTAAAAAATTCACGTTGTAAAAAAATATTCTTTAAACAAGTAAGCCAAGGCTATGGTCGGACGGGGCCGACCATGTAATACCCTACACCTTTACCACTGGGAAATAGCTTTTCACAAATCAAAATTTCTTTATGGAACAAATAAACTTATTGTAAGAAATAACTTTGTGGATTCTGATACCGTATCACACCAAGCTTAAATAATAATATAATAATTGCTTCACAAAAATCTCAGAAGGGTGAAGGGAGACTTCTCTCATATCAATGAGTGAGTGTACCCCGATTCATATTCGCTCAATGATATGGGACCCACAGTATATCTCCGAGTCCGAACGGCGTGTCGCAAACCTTACTGAAAGATACTTTGTCACCGTTGAAAATTTGATTTTGCCTGGCTGGGGAATCGTTTTGCAAAAAGGTGGCAAATCGAACCATGCTGCAATGTATGTATAAAAATTAGAGTTGGGCAATCTTGTTCAATTGAACGATCCGGATCACTGTCCCCGTTCAAAGACGAATGAGTAACATCATAAAAACCAACCTGTGAAATTAAGTATACGCAGTTTTGTTAAAGAATTGCAATTTGCATCAGGGGGAAGATCAGTAGTTCTATTTCCATATGTAGTCTACTTTGCCGGAATATGCCCTCCAGGAAATAAAATATAGACCAAAAATATTTTTTTTGTACTTTTAACACAAAAGTAATGGTCCATTTCACCCGCTAAATAATATCAGATCATCAATCAAAATTGTAAGCATCTTCTTCTACCTAAACTTTTACCTCGTGCAAAATTTCGTGATTCAGATTTGTAGAAAATTTATTCTTTAAACAATCCACGTTGGTAGAAAACTATTCCGTAAAAAATCCATATTAGTTGTAAAAATGATTATTTTAAAAATCCACATTGGTTGGAAAAATATTCTTAAAAAAATCAAGATTGGTTGAAAACTACTCTTTCATAATCCAATGTTGGTTAAAAAAATACTTTTTAAAAAATGGACGTTTGATGAATTTTTTTAAATCCACATTTGATAAAAATTTATTTTTTAAAAAATTCCACATTTGATAAAACGAGTATTTTTTTTAAAAAAATCCATTTTTGGTAGACATTTTTTTAAAAGTTATAAAAACTTACTTTAAAAAATCAGGGTATGTTGAAAAACTAATTGCAAAATAAACGGGGATTTTTTTTAAATACTCTAAATATAAACGTAGATTTTTTTAAAAAATATTTTCAAATAAACGTGTATGTTTAAAAAAATATTTTCAAAATGAACGTTAATTTTTTAAAAAATATTTTCAAATAAACTTGGATTTTTAAAAAAAAAATATTTTCAAAATAAACGTGGGGTTTTTAAAAAACGTTTTCGAAATACACGTGGATTTTTTAAAAAATATTTTCAAATAAACTTGGATATTTTAAAAAAATATTTTCAAAATAAACGTGGATTTTTTAAAAAATATTTTCAAATAATTTTGGATATTTTAAAAAAATATTTTCAAAATAAACGTGGATTTTTTAAAAAATATTTTCAAATAATCTTGGATATTTTAAAAAAATATTTTCAAAAAAAACGTGGATTTTTTAAAAAATATTTTCGAAATACACGTGGATTTTTTAAAAAAATATTTTCAAAAAAACGTGGATTTTTTAAAAAATATTTTCGAAATACAGGTGGATTTTTTAAAAAAATATTTTCGAAATACACTTGGATTTTTTAAAAAATATTTTCGAAATACACGTGGATCTTTTAAAAAATATTTTCGAAATACACGTGTATTTTTTAAAAAATATTTTCAAATAAAATATTTTTTTAAAAAATCCACGTTTATTGAAAATGAAAAAATATTTAAAAAAATCCACGTTTTTTGAAAAAGAATAAAATTTTAAAAATCTACGTTTATTTAAAAATATATGTTTTTTTCAAAAATTTACGTTTATTTAAAAATATATGTTTTTTTTCAAAAATGTACGTTTATTTAAAAATATATGTTTTTTTAAAAAATCTACGTTTATTTAAAAATATATGTTTTTTTTTTTAAATCCACGTTTATTGAAAAAGTATTGTTTTAAAAATCCACTCTTATTTAAAAAAAAATTTCTTTAAATCCACGTTTATTTAAAAAAATATTTTTTTAAATCCACGTTTATTGGAAAAATATTGTTTTTAAATCCACGTTTATTTTTAAAATATTTTTTAAAATGTGGATTTGTTAAAAAATATTTTCAAAGAAACTTGGATTTAAAATAATATATTTTCAATAAAAAAAATATTTTGCAAAATATTTTTTAAATAAGCGTGAATTTAAAAAAATATTTTTTTAAATAAACATGGACAACGTGGACAATGAACTTGGATTTTTAAAAAAAATCAATAAACGTGGATTTTTCCAAAAAAAATATTTTTTCAAAAACGTATTTTTTTAAATAATTTTTCAATTTACATGAATTTTTTAAAAAATAATTTGTCAATAAACGTAGTTTTTTTAAAAAATATTTCTTTAACGAAAGTCGATTTTTTTCATGGACAAACTAACGTGGATTTTTTAAAAAATAATTTTCAAGGACCAACAGAATTTTTAAAAATATTTTTTTCATTAAACTGGATTGTTTAAAAACATATTTGTTCAATGAACGTGGATTTTTTTAGAAATAGTTTTTCAATGCTTAAAGAGTTCATGTTTTCACTAGAAAAATCATCATTTCAAAAACTGAAAAGCCAGTAGCGATCAGTAAATTTTGCAGGCTGTCAGTGCGTTTTGTAAACATTACTCTCAAAGTAATGATGAAGTTAAGCCAATGGGGGAATACTCCAGGCATAAGCAATCGTTTTTCAATAAATGTAGATTTTTTAAAAAATATTTTTTCAAGGACCAACATATGTAAATTTTTTTAAAAAATGTTTTTCATGGGCAAATAAACGTGGATTTTATAAAAATATATTTTTTAATAAAAGTGGATTTTTTAAACAAATATTTTTTTCAATATACGTGGATTTAAAAAACAAACATTTTTCCAAAAAACGTGAATTTTAATAAAATTGGATTTTTTAAAAAATATTTTTCAAAAAATTTGTATTTTTTAAAATATATTAGTTCATTTAAACCCAGCAAAATTTAAGTTGTTCTATGTGAAGTAGTGATTGAATAGCTTTTTTAGAAACAGTCCACGCAGAGTCATGAAATATGCATTCCGTTCTTCACATTTTTACAATGTCCGATTTGAATCCATTTCATAAAATTTTCACATTTTAGCAATTTATAACAACTTTTTGTAAATAAAATTCTTAAGAACACAAGAAACAATTTATTTTATGGTATTTTCTTTACTCAGCAAAATGTTTGTATCCAAAAAAGATAATCATGGTGCAAGAAATGTCAGACTGCATCTTTGTTTGTAGCCAAAAAAGTAGTTGAATCATGAGTGGAAGTGACTATGTCTTTTTACGTAAAAGAAGTCATGTTTTTTACAAGGGCATGGCGCAGCTAGGATGCTATCAATTTTAGATGTTTATCATCTCTTTTGCATGACCCTATGCAAGAAGCATTTTAAGATGTTTTTTGGTATTTCTGAGCATTAAAAGCAAACCTTCTAAAATAAAAGTATTTGATTTTTATTTGCACTCAGTCGCTTTTTATAATGATTTTTGAGATTTTTTGATTTTATTAAGACGATCGAACTATTATCAAACTAAATGTTCAACAAAAACATGCGTTGGGTAGTAATTTGAACGAATTTTAATTCGAATTGTCCTAGAGAAACAGTTTTTCAACAAACGTGGATTTCTAAAAACATGTTTCATGAACGCGGATTTAAAAAAAAAAAATCAACAACATGGATTTTTTAAAAAATATTTTTCAATAAACGTGAATTTTTTTAAAGACAATTTTTTTCAATAATCTTGAATTTTTTTTAAAAATATTTTTCAAGGACGTGGATTTTTACAGTGTTTTATTTTTTAAAAAATATTTTCTAAAAATAATAAAGCTTTGATTTTTTAAAAAATATTTTTTCATTTGTTTTTTTATATTTTTAATCAAACGGGGATTTTTAAAAAACTGGTTTTTCGATGGTTTTTTAATAATATTTTTTTTATTTGATTTTTTAAATGTTTTATAATCAAACGTGGATTTTTTAAAAACAGTTTTTTAATGGATTTAAAAAAATAGTATTTTTTATTAAACGTGGTTTTTAAAAAATAGGTTTTCAACGGAGTTACAAAAAAAATTTTTTTAACGGGAGTTTTAAAAAAATTTGTTTTTCAATGGAGTTACAACAAATATTTTGAAGAACGTGGATTAAAAAAATCAAGGATGTTGATATACTGCAGACTTAAACAATCATTTATAAAAAATATTTTTATTTTTTAAAAAAATATTTTTATTTTTTAAAAAAATATTTTTATTTTTTAAAAAAATATTTTACAAGGGCTTTGGTATTTATTAAAAAATATTTTTTTAAAGACGAGGATCTACAACGCTTGATAGAAGTTAGTCCAGCAACCTGAACTGAGCTTTTATAGACGTCATTGTAGACGACTTGTAGTGCGCGTCATAAGTACTCACAAAAATACCCTTCAAAAAAAGTTCGCTATGTTTATGGCAACATTGGGCACTTGACCAAAAAGTCAATATGAATGTGTAGATCCTTTGCCCTTTATAACCTGCGTGTCATCCACCATTGCTATCTTGTTGTTGGGATAATACAATAGTCAAACGGTAAATGGCTACAACTACAACTATGTAGCGACTATGACAACAATCATCAGCAGCAGCAGCAGTTGCGGCCTTTGGCGATCACAAATATCCGATGGGTTTTACAATTGGTTTTGTTTTACATTTTCGGTCGACAAAGTTATGTGGACAATGCTGTCAGAACAAACTAGATGACACACAGACACAAACAGAGAAAGTAAAAATAATTGGAATGGAAACCTAAACAAATACATATACATTCTTACGCACACATCAGTACATTTTGGCTCCAACAAACACCAATGATGATGATGATGACGATGATTACATATTCCATAGTTGTAACATTGGACAAAGTATAACCATCGTATCATTGCTTGTTATCCTGCGCATTTGTCCTGTCTCATTTTTGAACAAAATTTTGCAGCATACCTTGAGGCTGTTTGGTTAGTTTTGGAGGTAAATGCATTTAGTTTTTAGAGTGAGTTGCAATTTTGTTTTTGTTTATGATATTTGTCGTGGTTGAGATAACTATACGACTGTTATATTCGTCGAGAATTTGCTGTTGTTGTTGCAATTGCTTGGAATATTAGTACGCTTTATAGAAATGAAATTTGTTTTCGATTGTTTGAGGAATTGATTATAATAAAATTTCATAGTCATCTAATTTTTCAGTAGAATTACGGTAGAGCTATATTGGTACGAGATGATTTTATGTTCTGGCATCGTATATTAAATGGGAACAACGTCCGTACATATACATGACATGTATTCATATTATAAAAAAATTAAATATGATTATAATGCATGTTTTTGAGTAGAAGGACTTTGAAGATTTTTGTTAATTGTATAACGGATTGGTCAAAATATTGCACGGTGGTGCAATTGGAGATTGTTTTTTCAATCGAACAATCGATGGATGATAACTGTTCAACCAAGGAATTATACGACTTAAAGGCGCCTGGTAAAGGGTCATCAAAATTTGGGAAAAAAATAAATTTTACTGTAACTAAAAATAAATTGAAGATGTTTTTCACTCCTACATTTAATATGCTAATTTTTAATTATATGAAAATGGGTAATATAGGATCAAACGTTTTTAAAAAAGAAATTTTTGACTATTAACTACGATTTTCAATGAATACTTTTCAATAGCCATCAAACATGACTTTTTTATATTTCCTCAAGGGCCGTCAAAAAAGGATTTAAAAAAATATATCTATATATATAAAATTGAAATTTGTTTGTCTGTTTGTTTGTTCGTTTGTTTGTGCCTTATAGACTCGAAAACCGCTGAACAGATCTTACTGAAAGTTTAGGGTACATTGCTACATGGCCTGGAATGAAAATAGGCTATATAATTTTTTTAAATTTCGCGTTGATCTGGAGATATAGCATCAAAACCGGAGGTACCTCCAAAAAATTTAGATTTTGTATGCAAATATCTTTAGAACTGTTACAGATACAATCTCCAAATTTTGTATGCGTGACAGAATTTGATGTAGAAATAAATTGACCAATTTATATTCAAATCGGTTCAGATTTGAATGTAGCTCCCACATACATATATTTTCGGCCGATTTCCTTATTTTATGTACCAAACATGCTATTTATGTCCAATTTCGATGAAATTTGGAATTTCTCACGGAATTTGTTTTAGAAATAAATATGCCACATTATATTGAGATTGGTTCAGATTTGGATATATTTCCCATACACATATATTTTCGGCCGATTTCCTTATTTTATGCACCAAACACGCTATATATGTCTAATTTCGCTGAAATTTGGAGGGTCTGACGGAATTTGTTCTAGAAATAAACGTGCTAAATTATATAGAGATCGGTTCTGATTTGAATATAGCTCCCATAAATATTTTCGCCGATTTCCTGTATTTTATGCACCAAGCACGCTATATATGTCCAATTTCGCTGAAATTTGAAATGTGTAACTGAATTTGGTCTAGACATAAATGTGCCGAATTATATCGAAATGGGTTCAGATTTGGATATAGCTCCCATATATATTTTCGGCCGATTTTCCGCATTTGATGCACCAAACACGCTATATACGTCCAATTTCCCTGAAATTTGGAATGTGTAACGGAATTTGGTCTAGGCATAAATGTGCCGAATTATATCGAAAACGGTTCAGATTTGGATATAGCTCCAATATATATTTTCGGCCGATTTTCCACATTTTATGCACCAAACACGCTGTATATGTTCAATTTCGCTGAAATTTGGAGGGTCTGACGGAATTTGTTCCAGAAATAAATGTGCTAACTTATATAGAGATCGGTTCAGATTTGAATATAGCTCCCATATATATTTTCGGCCGATTTCCTGTAGTTTATGCACCAAGCACGCTATATATGTCCAATTTCGCTGAAATTTGGAATGTGTTACAGAACTTGGTCTAGAAATAAATGTGCCAAATTATATCGAAATCGGTTCAGATTTGGATATAGCTAATGTATATATATTCGGCCGATTTCCTGTATTTTATGAACCAAACTCGCTATTTATGTCCAATTTCGGTGAAATTTGGAATGCGTAACGGGATTTGGTCTAGACATAAATGTGCCAAATCATATCGAAATCGGTTCAGATTTGGATATTGCTCCTATCTATATTTTAGGCCGATTTTCTGTATTTGATGCTCTAAACACGCTATATGTGTCCAATGTCGCTGAAATTTGGGATGTCTGACGGAATTTGTTCCAAATATAAATGTGCCAAATTATATCAAGACCGGTTCAGATTTGGACACACTACATATGTCCAATTTCACTGAAATTTCGTTCTAGAAATAAATGGGACAAATTATACCGAAATCGGTTTAGATTAGAATATAGCTCCCATATATATTTTCGGCTGATTTTCTGTATTTTATGCACAAAATGTGAATGTGAGACGGGATTTGGTCTAAAAATAAATATGACAAATTATATCGAGAGCGGTTCATATAGAAATATAGCTACCCATATATATTTTCGGTCGATTTCATGTTTTTGTTACGTATGTTCAATTTCAATGAAATTTTGAAGACTTAGCAGTCAGTAGAAGTCATCATCATTTACAGAAGTACTTATAGTCGGGAAGGAATTGACCAAGGCTACAGCTATTAAGTATCATGTCTTTGAGAGACTTCTTAAGATTTATGTTTTATTATGATATATCTAAATCATTAGGAATACTTATAGGTGGAAAATCTTTCGGAGGAGTGTTGCCTCCTGAAACATACAAAAATACCATAGTAGCTCCATAACAACCCTGAATAGGTATATAACCCCTTCATATCTCCTATATTTATTCGTTAAAATATTAAAAACGTTAAAATAATTCTGGCATTCCATTATATTTTATCGTAGTCGGGGCAGCAAAGCGCACCGGGTTCAGCTAGTCTTTTATAAAACCATAAAATATGGACTTAAAAAAACTTATTTTTCAAGAACCGTGAAGTGTGGACTAAAATAATATTTCTGGAAGACAGTAAAGCGTAAATAAAACAAGTAAAAAAGTATCAGTCGTCTTTGCCGACAGAGATATGCCCTCAGCCTATGTCTGGGATCTTTTCAGAATGTTGGGACCCTTTTTGGACATTTTAACTTGCCGACAAAAATTATGATTAGGAAGGAATGTACCGGCATAGTCCATTGTGGAAGTGGATCTTATTTTCAGAGTCATATCTTTGCAATAGATATCGCTCCCACTAGTCATTTCTGTCGGCCATTGTATAACTTTTGGACCAGTATGCCAGGAAGCATGGACTTGTCCACGGACAACATAATATCGCTGTAGACAGGATCACAACGAACAGCATCGGTATTCATTCCCAAAGGATCTTCGAGCAGACCCTACACTGCATTTAGACAAAAATGTTGAACTTTTTAGAGGGTGTACCCTAAGGAGGAGACCAATTTGGACCATTTTCGAAGTTAAACTAAATTTGGACAAAAAATTAGTAGACCCAAAGTTTGGACCAAATCAGTTACTGCGTTCAACAGATCGGTTGATCAGTTCGAGAGTTATAGTGCACTGCAGCCCCTACACATGCTGCCATAGGGGTTTTTAAAACTTTCGAGCCATTTCCTCATGAAGTATGGACTAGACGCTAAAAAACCTGTACCGTCGTAACGGGGGCAGCGAATACAAATAGTTACAACAAAAATCTAAGGAATTCGGGAGCAGGATTTAAACGAAAATATTTTTAAAAATATCCACGTTTATTGGTCTGACGATGGGTGAAAAAATATTCTTAAAAAATCTAGGTTTATTGGTCTGATGATGAATGGAAAAATGTACTTAAAAATCCACGTTCATTAGTCTTGTTATAGGCGAAAAAATATTCTTGAAGAAATACACGCTTATTAGTCTTATTATGGATAGAAATATATTCTTAAAAAAATCCATGTTTATTGGTCTTATAATAGGTAAAAAATATTCTGAAAAGAATCCACGTTTATTGGTCCTATGATAGGTGAAAAATATTCTTAAAGGAATCCACGTTTATTGGTCCTATGATAGGTGAAAAATATTCTTAAAAGAATCCACGTGTATTAGTCTTATGATGGATGGACAAATATTCTTGAAAAATCCACGTTTATTGGTCTGATCATATGTAAAAAATATTCTTGAAAAATCCACCTTTATTAGTTTGATGATAGGTGAAAAATATTCTTAAAAAAATATAAACGTGTATTTTAGTCTGATAATGGTTGAAAAAAAATTTAAAGTCCACGTTTATTGGTCTGATGATGGATGAAAAAATATTCTTTAAAAAATCCACGTTTATTGGTCTGATGATGGATGTAAAAAATATTCTTTAAAAAATCCACGTTTATTGGTCTGATGATGGATGAAAAAATATTCTTTAAATAATCCACATTTATTGGTCTGATGATGGATGAAAAAATATTCTTTAAAAAATCCACGTTTATTAGTCTGATGATGGATGTAAAAACTATTCTTTAAAAAATCCACGTTTATTGGTCTGATGATGGATGAAAAAATATTCTTTAAAAAATCCACGTTTATTGGTCTGATGATGGATGAAAAAATATTCTTTAAAAAATCCACGTTTATTGGTCTGATGATGGATGAAAAAATATTCTTTAAAAAATCCACGTTTATTAGTCTGATGATGGATGTAAAAACTATTCTTTAAAAAATCCACGTTTATTGGTCTGATGATGGATGAAAAAATATTATTTAAAAAATCCACGTTTATTGGTCTGATGATGGATGAAAAAATATTCTTTAAAAAATCCACGTTTATTGGTCTGATGATGGATGAAAAAATATTCTTTAAAAAATCCACGTTTATTGGTCTGATGATGGATGAAAAAATATTCTTTAAAAAATCCACGTTTATTGGTCTGATGATGGATGTAAAAAATATTATTTAAAAAATCCACGTTTATTGGTCTGATGATGGATGTAAAAAATATTCTTTAAAAAATCCACGTTTATTGGTCTGATGATGGATGAAAAAATATTCTTTAAAAAATCCACGTTTATTGGTCTGATGATGGATGAAAAAATTTTCTTTAACCCTTCTACTCTCCTTGGGTCAATTTGACCCAATTTTGTTTTTCAAACACAAAATATGCCCTTTTAACAATTAGATATGTACTTGAAACTTTTATTTATCCATTACAGGGTCAAACATTATATTTTTACAAGAAAATAAAAAAAATTGAAATTCCCCTTCCCCCTCCAAAGCCAAAAACACAATTTACTGACGTTTAGTATCCTTTGGGTCAATATGACCCAACATGCGGTATTTCAAGCTTCATTGCAATTAATAAGTTGTTTTACTATTAAATATAATTGAATAAATGTCTGCTTCACGTAGAATCTTCAATCCATAATATTTTCCAGTCAAATAATCAGTAAAATCGGTTTTATTGGATACTTTTTTATTCAAAATATTATTTTCCAATGACGAAGACGATGACATTTTTGATGACAGTGACTATGGTGAAATTTGCTCAAACGACGGCGATGAAGCAGATGAATCGTATTCTTCATCAAATAATAGCTTTGAAAGTATAGAAGTAGACGATGCAGTGAAAATTGATGACAGTAATTCAGTAACAAATTTGTCTAAGGACCAAAGCGTAGTGTGGAGAGAACAGCCAACAATTCGAACCGGCAGGTTACAAAAAAACCAAATTTTGTCGAATAAGCCTGGACCTACCAAAAAAGCAATGGTTATGGTTACAGATATAAAGTCTTCGTTCGATTTGTTTATATCACCAAATATAAAAAATTTTGTGATTCAAATGACAAATCAAATGGGTGTAGAGATATATGGAAATGATTGGCAAAACATTGACATGATCGAGTTCGATGCATATCTGGGATTACAAATAATGGCAGGAGTTTATAAATCTTATGGAGAAAATCTCACATGCTTGTGGGATGAAAAAAACGGAAGACCTATTTTTCGAGCAACAATGAGTCTCAAACGATTTGCGGCCATATGAATGTGTCTACGGTTTGATAGTTCTAAGGATAGAGAAGAAAGAAGATTTCGTGACACATTAGCACCAATAAGAAACGTTTGGGACAAGTGGAGTAATCAGCTTAAAAGTTTTACAATCCAAACGAAAATGTTACTGTTGATGAACAATTGGTTCCATTTAGAGGCCGGTGCAGTTTTAGGCAATACATTCCATCAAAGCCTGCCATATATGGCATAAAAATTCGGGCACTTTGCGATTCGACAAATAAATATGCCTGGAATATGGAAGTATACACAGGCAGGGCAAGAAAATAATTACATTTTATTATTTTTTATTTTTATTAATTGCTCAGAATAAGCCTATTTATTTTATTTTTCATCATTTTTGTTATAAAACTAAATAAAAATAAACATATAAAATGAATTTCCTTCGTTAACTATGAGATTTTGTGTATAATATCTATGTTGGGTCAAATTGACCCAAAGGATCATAAGAAGGGCACAAATCCAAGGAGTGTAGAAGGGTTAAAAAATCCACGTTTATTGGTCTGATGATGGATGAAAAAATATTCTTTAAAAAATCCACGTTTATTGGTCTGATGATGGATGAAAAAATATTCTTTAAAAAATCCACGTTTATTGGTCTGATGATGGATAAAAAAATATTCTTTAAAAAATCCACGTTTATTGGTCTGATGATGGATGAAAAAATATTCTTTAAAAAATCCACGTTTATTAGTCCGATGATTGGTGAAAAATATTCTTAAAAAAATCCACGTTTATTAGTCCGATGATTGGTGAAAAATATTCTTAAAAAAATCCACGTTTATTAGTCTTATGATGGATGGAAAAATATTCTTTAAAAATCCGCTTATATTAGTCTGATGATAGGTGAAAAAATATTCTTAAAAAATCTGCTTTTATTAGTCTGATGATGGGGAGAAAAATATCCTTTAAAATATTCACGTTTGTTGGTTTGATGATAGATGAAATATTCTTAACAAGTAAAACGGTATCAGTCGGTTTTGCCGACAGAGATATACCCTCACCCTGTGTATATTGAAACAATTATTTCCCAAAAAACCCTAACTAGGTTTTCAAAAATTTTGGGCATTTGAACCGACAAAAATGTTGATGAGGATTAAAGATCAAAAGTTTTGCGGAGGATATACTAAAAGGAATGAATCTACATTGACCATTACGGAAGTGGATCTCCAGCCACTACACATGGTGCCATAGGGGTTTTCCACCCTTCGGGCTGTTTGCTCAAGAAGTGTGGACTTGCCCCTGAAGAAACTTTGAGGTAGCGAATGCAAGTTGCTTCAATAAAAATCAAAGCGATTCGAGAGATGGTCCTAAAATGAACTTTTCCCAAATTTTGTGTGGGAGGTACCCGTTGAAGTGGACCGATTGAGTCCATATTGAAACCTTATTTAAGTCTGGTACACATTTTACGATGGGCAAAGTATGGACGAAGTCGGTTACTCCCTTCAAGAGTTATCGTGCGCACAAATTTTCCGAACATTTTCGAACTTTTGTGGGGGAGGTACCGGAAGGAGTGGACCGATATAGCCCATCTTCGAACTTAAACTAAGTTGTGTATGTGAAAGTGTATATACCCTCGTTAGCATAAATGCTGAGGGTATAAAAAAATCCACGTTTATTAGTCTGATGATAGGTGAAAAATATTCTTATAAAACTCCACGTTTATTAGTCTTATGACGGATGGAAGAATATTCTTAAAAAATCCACTTTTATTGGTCTGGTGATGAATAAAAAAATAATCTTAAAAAAAATCACGTTTATTGGTCTGATGATGTCTGGAACATATTCTTAAAAATCCACGTTCATTGTTCTGATGATGGGTTAAAAAATTCACGTTTATTTTTCTGATGGTGGACAAGAAAATATTCTTTTTTATTGGTTTATTGATGGTGGATGAAAAAAAAACTACTTACTTACTTAGCTCTCTCTGTTTAGTGCTTCGATTTCTGGAATACCGCGCCTTGTCATCTTTTCATCCACTTGTTTGTGCCATTTATTCTTTGGCCTGCCAATTCTGCGTGCACCACTATGTGGCACGTATTTATACGCCTTTTTAGCGGGTTCGTCATCGCTCATTCTTATGATATGGCCTAGCCAACGCAATCGTTGCATCTCGATACGTTTATCTATACTGATGTCGTTGTACGTCTTGTCTGCTTGCGCAAGTACCAGGCTTCTGAACCATACATCAGCATGGGTAGTATCAGTGTTTTGTATAGCGTTGTTTTTGTTTGACGAGATGTGGCTTTGTTTTTAAACTGCTTACTTAAACCAAAGTAGCATCTGTTGGCCAACACTATTCTTCTTCGAATTTCACAACTGATGTTGTTGGTTGTGTTTACGGCGGTGCCGAGATAGACGAAGTCCATTAGTACCTCAAAATTATAAGAACCAACGTCAACAGTTGGCCCGATCTCTATGGACGCATTGCGCGACGACACCATTAACTTTGTCTTCTCGCCGTTTACCGCCAGACCCACTTTAGCACATTCCCTTTCGACTTTTTCAAAGGTATCAGTTACTTCATTTACCGATAGACCTATGATGTCAATGTCATCGGCATATGCAAGTAACATATGGCTGTATGTATATATTGTGCCACTTCTATTCACCTTCGCATCTCGTATAACCTTTTCCAGCAGAATGTTGAAAAGGTCACATGAGAGGCCATCACCTTGTCTGAAACCTCTTTTGGTACCAAACTCTTCGGAGAGGTTCTTTCCTATTTTAACTGAAGATCTTGTGTCAGTTAGAGTCATTTTACAAAGCCGGATGAGCTTTGCAGGGATACCAAATTCAGACATGGCTTGGAATACCTTTGAACGTAGGGGGCTGTCGAAGGTTGCTTTGTAATCAACAAAAAGGTGGTAAGTGTCGATCTGCATCTCTTGGGTCTTCTCCAGGATTTGTCGCAGGGTAAATATCTGGTCAATGGTAGATTTGCCAGGTCTAAAGCCGCATTATTTCACTGGCCAAAGGCTTTAGTCGTTCGCACATTATCCCTGACACTATCATGTAGACAATAGGGAGAAAACTTATGCCCCCATAGTTAGAGCATACAGTCTTATCTCCTTTCTTGTGGACATTGCACAGGAAGCTCAGATTCCAATCGTCGGGTACTCGTTCATCCTGCCAGATGGTGCTAACTAGCTGATGAATACACCTTATCAGCGTGTCGCCTCCCGTTTTGAACAGCTCGGCTGGTAAGCCATCGGCTTCTGCTGCCTTATTATTCTTCAGCCGG
Organism: Musca autumnalis; assembly: GCF_047663935.1. Taxonomy (NCBI): domain Eukaryota; kingdom Metazoa; phylum Arthropoda; class Insecta; order Diptera; family Muscidae; genus Musca; species Musca autumnalis. The sequence continues at coordinate 16,401,574 of NW_027411755.1, read as the reverse complement.
TTTATTGCTGTCTTTACCTCATCTTGGCCGGGCGGTATACATTCAATACCATCTTCTGGGATTGAATCTGTGGTATCTTCGCCGTCTTCGCTACTGTCGGATACAAACAGTTTGGAGAAATGTTCTTTCCATATCCTGAGCACACTATCTGTATCAGTTATCAAATTACCTTGCTGGTCTCTACAGGAGGATGTGCCTATACCAAAGCCATCAGTTAGATGTTTCACTCTTTGGTAGAATTTTCGAACTTCATTCTGGCTCCTATACATCTCGATTTTTTTACACTCCCGTCTTTCCATTTCTCTCTGTTTCCTGCGGAAACGACGTTTCTCCTCTCTCCTTTTTCCCCGACACCTCTCTCGTAAGCTACGCGTTGCTACTGATTGTAGAGTAGCCCTATGTGGAATATGCTGTGGCTATCTGTTGTGTGTTGCTGCCTATCGATGTCCAACTTCCGCGTTGTGTCTGTTCGTGCTTTATATGCAACGTTTAGACGGGTACGTACCTTTGCTGCAACAAGGTAGTGATCCGAGTCTATGTTTGCGCCTCGGAACGATCGTACATCCAACACGCTCGATGAATGTCTTCCATCTATCACAACGTGATCAATTTGATTACTTGTTCTTTGATCTGCCATGTGTCCTTATGAATATCGAGTTGCTCAAATCTGGTACTGGTAACTACCATGTTTCTCGCAGCTGCAAAGTCTATCAGCCTCATACCATTGTCAGATGTTTCACTGTGGAGACTGAATTTCCCGACTGTTGGGCCAAAGATATCTTCCTTTCCAATTATGACATTAAAATCGCTTAGTATAATTTTAATGTCATGGGCAGGGCAACGGCCATAAGTTTCTTCTAAGCGCTCGTAAAATATATCTTTGGTCTGTTCGTCCTTTTCTTCAGTGGGAGCATGAGCGCAAATAAAGCTGATGTGGAAGAATTTAGCTTTTATTCGAATTGCAGCAAGTCATTCATTCACTGGGGTGAAGCTGGATACCAGCTGTTTTAAACTCCGACCAACTTCAAATCCGCAACCAAACTCATGCTTTGTGTGATGGCAGCTATAATACAGTGCGTCACCTTTAGGTGTTGTTGTGACGCCTTTCCCGTTCCATCGTATTTCCTGTATGGCAGTAATGTCGGCCTTGTACTTTTCAAGTACATCTGCCAATGCGTAAACTGCACCTTCCCTATAAAGAGTGCGAACATTCCAGGTGCAGATTCGCAGATCATGGTCCTTAAAATGTTTGCGAGGTTCGTCAACTTTAGAGGGTTTTGTTTTTCTTTGGTTTTTCATAGTAGGCTGTTTTTTATGGGAGGGTTACTAACTCGACGCCCAAACCCAAGTTGTTAACGTTCTTATGGGTGAACGCGCGGCACATGTTAGCTCACTGCTTTAAACGGGTGTTAAAGGCAGTTCCCCAGGTGACACCACGGGGAGGTCAGTGTCCACTTGAGATGAAAGCGGACCAAGATAAATCTGGAATAAATCCTGGGCTTTGCCATGCTAAAGGCGGACCGTTCCTTGGTATCTTCCATTCCCAACGTCACCCCGAAAATGTAGATAAAATATTAAAATGCCTGAAATCGTGGGGTACCGTTATATGTGTGCTATACCAAAACCTGGACCAATATCCACAATTTTTGGTGGAGAAGTGTCTGTACCATTTCGATCTCCAAATGACTAGTTACAGAATGAAACAGAGCAAGTTAAATAAAACACTGTATAATTACGTTTTTTGGTGTGATGATGAGTAAAATAATATTCTTTAAAAACTACGTTTGTTAGCCCGATGATGGGTGAAAAAAATTGCAGTACATCCTCTTTAAATTTCAACATTAGGTAATATCCGCTGAGAGTCCACAATCGCGAATACAAATGAAATATGTACCATAAATTAATTTCCTTGTATAATATAAATAATATGTATAACATATAAATAATATACCAAGTTTTCCCCACTAAGAAATAATAGTTGTTTTAGCGAAACTGTTTTTATCGTTTTTTTTAAGATCTCAACTAATATAATACCATTGTATTTTTCAAATGTTCGTCTTTTGTTATTTGTTATTCCTTTACAAAGATGGAATTTTTTCAATTTCATACAACACAATTTCAACCGCAAAAGTCTCCTTTCACAGTGCTATGCCTTCCAACAAAATATGTTATTTCTGTTAAATACTATAACACAAAATAACATTTCGCATAAGGGGTATCACAACTTCGTCTAAACATTTGTGAAATATTTTCCCCTACTTTTACGATAATGTTACAAAACATAACTCAGTCATTGGTGGGAACAAACTTTGTACATATAAATATGTTAACAATAAACTTTTTGTGTTAAAAAAGCTTTATTGCGCTTTTTGATCCTGGTTTCTGATGTACACATACACACCCGTACAAACATTTTGTTTTATAGCCACATATATCTTGCCATAATTTTATATTTTCCATAGGGCAAGGACAAACACTACCACATATTTATAGGAAGTAACTAAGCAAAAGCTAAAACCAAAAACTTAAATTTCAATTGCAGCAGCTTTATCCGCAAACAAAGCTACCAAAACTCATTTTGTTGTACATTTATTGTAAAAGTTAAACGTGTACACCATACTAAGTTTAGAACAAGGAGCTGGAATAAATAAATTAAAAACTACCGAATCTGTAATATTTGGTAAAGTGGAGGGCCCAGGGACGAAATGATTTGGTCGAACAAAAATTTTAAGATACTGTTACAAATAATTACCTTTTTCTTTCTCAAATATTTGTTTTATGTTGGGAAATAAAAAATGAAAGCATATGGTAATATTCAAAAAAGTTTTACAATCATTGAAGTTGAGGTTCACCATTTAATAAGTCGCGAACTGTTGATACATTTTATAAAATATGGATACATTTATATTAATTGAAGTGTTTTAGCCAAGATCTCATAATATGGACCATAACAATTAATTTTCGTGGAAGCTGCGTTGGTTGTAATATAAAAAAATGGGAAAATGTGTTGAAAAGAAAAAGAAAAAGAAAGAACTAAAGAATACCCATTGGGAAACATGGTTCTAGTGCATGACTTTTCGATATATACACTACATCCCACTAAAATCGATGCTGACATTTTTAAGTTTTGATTTCAGTGTTTTTCGAATGTTTCTTATAATTATATGGTGCAGCTGGATAATATTTTCAAACTAGTTACAGGATTGTAGAACTCGCGATTCCACGTCGTTCGATGTATATCTCATGAGTGTGCTCCCTACAGCTTCCTAGTAATATGAGCCCAAAGGCCAAAATTTGGTGCGTAAATTTTCTGAAAAAACCTATTTTTTGGCTTTAAAATGTGCAACTGTCGTACAGGTACCCCTGAACCCGCGTGATTTTAGTTTTTTTACGTGCCGGATCTAATGAGCTCTTCCGCGGTCGAATCCATATACTAAAACGCCAGATATAGATACCTTGAAAGTTGGAAAATCTGCAAAAATATATTTTGACAATTCCGCGAATTGAACCGCGATTTTCTTTGACTATTTTTGCATAAATGTAATCCTTTATACGCGATTATAATATTTGCCAAAAAGAGGTGTCACAAATTAAAAAGATTCGGGAGTAATATCCCTATTTATCCCAAAATAGAATGTGGTGGCACATCCGCAGTTCTTGACGAATCTGTCTAAAATCATTTATATTGACGTATTTTTAATAGGCGGCCATTGAAATCGGATGCACCTTATAATCATATGCACATCGCGCAATTTTTGCCCACTTGAATGTTTTTTGAATAGTAAGATGCAACTGATGGCACACTTTGGCCGCTGAATGAAACATGGGAAAATCCATGCATATTGATAGACATGGACTCCCTGTATCCGAAAAGCACATGCACCTCAACTGATTTAAACGGATTCGCGAATTACACGCTTTTTAACTTTTGTGTTTTTTCTTTGATTGTGATTTCAATATTACTCTGTACTTCTTATTTCTATTGCTTATCACAGAAAGCAAATATACTTTCACGATGACTAATTACTTTTTTCGTAGAAGTTTAAGCAAAATACTTCAGGATTTGGATCGAAATTTAGCGAAATAATAGAATAACTCTCAACATTTATTTTTAAAATTTTTCGTATTTAACCAAAAATATATTTTTGAAATAATTTCCAACAATAAGTTTCCGTTCTTTGTTGTTGCTGTAATATGCCAGTTATAAACGTGATCTTTATAATTTTGGTCTCACATTTTTCTACGCGTTGTCTAGATTCTGTACGTATTTTTAAATTATTTTTTAGATATTTTTAGACCTCTGATTTAGAAGAAATAAAATTTATTCCAAGATTTCTTCAAGATTTTGATTTTCCGCGAAAATAAAAATAAATTTAGAAAATATTTTAGCATCTACGGATAGATATCAAATGCTGCTAACGATTCATATACACATGTTCCTATTACAACACAATAGGAATTTTTAGATATTTTGTCTTTACAAGAGAGTAAAGCCGCATATAACTTTTGAGTGCAGCATCCAATTTTGTGAACGCGAACAGATTTGAAACCACGATTTTTTTCGTAACCCATGTACCAAAAATGGCGGATGTGCTCGCCAAAAAAAGTTTTTTTTCTATGTAATTGTAAAGGAAATTTGAAATTTACCATATATTTTATGAAGTTTTTGTACAGAAAATGTGCTTCATTAACAAGTTCAGTAAAAAAACATTTTTTAATATTGTTTACGTCAATGTAAATAAAAGAAAAGAAGAGAAAAATAAAAGGCAGTATTTTCGTTTATGATTTGTTTGACTATAAGTCAAATGGTTTTTATTGAATAAATAAAAGTGGAGGATGGTAACGATATTACCTTGAATAATTGCAACGATCTTGCAGATGCTTACAATAAAGCTTCGATAGCGTTCAACGATCCGATGGAAAGTAGATGATGAGAGGTGGTGAAATGTCAAAAACTTAACGAACAATTATAGTTAAAATCTGCAATGATAATGTTACAAGGATGTAACATTGAGGAGTATGCAGATTTTAACCATAATGTAGGTCACCAAAGATTGACCATTACAAAATGAAGACAATTAATGAAACAAACAATTTAACTTAAACATTTGGCGGCCACCTTTCAACATCATGAGAATGTTGAAACGAAATATATATGTACAAATAACAAACATTTTTTTTTTTGTTTTTTAATTTCATTTTTTTTTAATTCATTTTTTCAAAAAAACACTTAAAACTAAACGATGGGCCATTAGGGACCCCGGGCCATTAGGGACCCCGCGATAAAAATGGCCATTAGGGACCATTTGGTCGGCTGAGCCATTAGGGACCCAGCCTTATATATTATATATACATATATTGCTATGGTCATTAGGGACCATTTAACGACTGGGCCATATACAAATTAGAATGGTCATTAGGGAGCATTCTTATGCTGGGCCATTAGGGACCCAGCACTAAAGGATCATTAGGGAACCTTTAATTTGTATATACCCCAGAGAGTACCCAACCAAATATGGAGTACTGGGCCATCGGCAATCCGGGAAATACTTGGACACGGCTCGTCATCACCTTCGTATACAATTCGGGCCCCAGCAACAAACCCACACGTCCAACAACATAAAAATGTGGATCCGCAAGAGGCAACCCCAGATAGGACTCCCTTACCCTCTCTGGAATCGCTTCAGCTGGCGTAGAGACGTGAGTCAGGTCGCTCACTCGAGCCGTCACTGTCACCGATTGCGATGGATCATACGTGGAGGTGATGGAGAAACGACTATACTGCGTACCATCTATTTGCGAGCAGGGTAGTCGCAAGTCATGTACTAAGGACGTACACACCTGACTCTGTCTAGCGCACTGATCTATGATCGCGCGGACTTGGATACTTGCAGTGGGAGTGGATAAACGGACCACAACACTAGGGGAGACAGAGATCACTCCCACTAATGGAAGACTGCCCAATGCAACCGCATTTGAGCTTGTCCGTTGGCTGACCGAATCGGACGGACGAGAATCGGACTGAGGATGCGGACGGACCTTGGGCTTTTTAGTCGGACGACGCTTGTTAGCAGGACGCTTGTCAGAAGACTCGGACTTATTTCGAGTGGGTTTCGGACCATCGTGGAGCAGAGTGTGGTGTTTGCCGTCACAGATGCGACAACTACTCTTGCTACGACAATCCTTTGCCAAGTGACTGTGCGCCAGACAGCGGGTACAATAGCCGTGCGAGATGACTACCCTGTGTCGTTTCTCCAAGGCAAATTCCAAAAATGTTTCGCAGAAACGAAGTGGGTGCCTTCCATGACACAACTTACACGTATAATACTTGGACGAAGGGGCTTCAGTGACAGCTGAGGGCTTTGACGACGGATTCGAGGCAGACTCTTTAATCGAAGGGACGACAACCGGAGGGGTGGAAACCGCTTCATTCGCCGATGTATCCATAGCTTCTGTATCATTGGGGCCCGATACGATAGAGGCGGTGGAAGCAGTGGAGGAGGAACCCGTAGCAGCAGAAACGGCATCAGAGGAACCCGTGGCGCGATCAATTTCAGCAATTAATTGGTCATAGTCCTTCAGTCCATCAGCGAAGAATGACATTTTGTCCATATTACTAAAGAAGAAAGCTATGTTAAAGAGATCGAAATTTATTCGGTCAAAACGACCAATTTAGTTATAGGCCGCCTTACAACGCCATTCTCGATACGAACGTCGGCGACGCGAACATGCCCATCGGGGCCAGGAAATACGTTCTCGACCCTACCTAGTTTCCACGACGTTGGAGGAAGAGTTTCGTGCCTAATGACGACGATATCATCCTTTTGAATGTCACGCTGCGGGAATTTCCATTTATACCGCATGTGAAGACTCTTCAAGTACTCCTCCTTCCATCTTAAACAAAATTGATGAACTAAAGCCTGAACTTTTCGAAACCTGTTCACTATTGACAAGGGCTGTTCAGTGATTAGGGGTTCTGGAGGAGCGAGCAAAGGGGCACCGATCAAGAAGTGTCCTGGAGTCAAGGCAACGATGTCAGTAGAACTATCTGACATAGGACAAAGCGGTCGAGAATTCAGACAAGCTTCGATTCTCGCTAAGACAGTAGCCAATTCTTCAAAAGTGTAGCGGAGAGTACGAGCCTGCTTTCGAAAATGCAATTTGAAACTTTTTACTCCAGCTTCCCAGAGTCCACCCATGTGTGGAGCCCCAGCTGGAATAAATTGCCACGATAGGCCTTGAACTGCATAATTTGAAGAAACAGTTCCTGAGCATTCTCGAAGAAACGACCTAAAATCTCTTTCTATTTCCCTGGAAGCCCCGACAAAATTCGTACCATTGTCCGAAAATACGGACCGAGGACAACCACGACGAGCAACAAATCGATGAAATGCTGCTAGAAAGTTTGCAGTCGACAAATCTGATACTGCTTCCAAATGAATCGCTTTCGTCGAGAAACACACGAAAACGCAAACGTACCCTTTGGTAATTCTACAGGCACGACCAGTGAAGGATTTGACCTCAAAAGGCCCAGCGAAATCTACACCAGTTGTAGTAAAAGGCCTATTAATTTCGGTTCGTTCCGGTGGAAGCGCAGCCATAACTTGACTTCTAGAACGCTTCTTTTCTAAAATGCAAATTCTGCACCGATTAATTACCGAACGAATCAGACTTTTCAATCGAGGAACCCAATATTCAATTCTAAGAATCCTCAACATCAATTGATTTCCTCCATGAACGGAAATCTTGTGGACAAATTCCCCTAAAAGTTTTACGAACCGACAATGGTAGGGCAGTATAATAGGATGCCTTTCGGTATACGCCAGAGTAGGAGAGTTTACTAATCTTCCATTCATACGAATTATGCCATAATCATCCAAGTAGGGGTTAAGAGGTACCAAAGTACTCTTACTATTAAGAGGATTTCTTTCTAATAAATCCCTATATTCGTCCGCATAGTACATTTTCTGTGCGAAAACTATCAATCTAGTACGGGCGAAATTAATTTCCGACGACACAATAGTGGTGTCGGTGTAAACAAAATTACTTCTATGTCTCGGATGAGTACGATGGAAGAATCTAAAAATGTATGAAACAACCCGAAGAGCTCTACCCAAGCAAGAGAACCTAGCAAGAAAGTCCTCAGAGCTCGTAAGGAAAGAGGCATGACTTTTTACCGATCGTTTTTCAGTATCGGTTTCAAGTGCCGACAGATCACGAATTGACCATTTAGATTTTTGATCCCTAAGCCAATGTGGCCCATGCCACCAAAGAGAGGAATTGGCTAGATCAGAAGGAGCAAGACCGCGACTTCCCAAATCAGCGGGATTATCCTCAGATTTAACGTGGTACCAATTGTGATTACCAACGTTTTCCTGGATACGACAAACGCGATTGGCTACAAAAGTAGTCCAAGTCGAAGGAGTTTTTCGCAACCACGAGAGAACAATAGTTGAGTCCGTCCAACAATAAACCTGACGAAACACAATATCAATTTCCCGAACTATAGTTTTTAGAAGCTCCGAAGCCAAAACAGCACCACAGAGTTCTAAACGGGGCAAAGAAATTGATTTTATAGGGGCCACCCTAGTTTTACACGATAGTAAATGGACGAAAATATCTCCACTAGGGGACTCGATCCTAATATAAACTACCCCCGCGTATGCTTTTTCCGAGGCATCGGAAAAAACATGGAGTTCAGCCGAACAATCAGGAGTATACTGAACCCATCTAGGAATCCTGACCGAATTAACATCCATGTAGGAATCTACAAATTTACGCCAATCGGCATCTGTGGCTGACGAAAGGGAGTCATCCCAACCAATATTGTCCAACCACACCTTTTGCATAACCATTTTAGCAACGACAATAACTGGTCCTAACCAGCCCACAGCATCAAACAATTTTGCAATGGCGGATAAAACTTCCCGTTTAGTATATGATGCCTTTTTCGCGATTGGAGCAACCTCAAAGTAAAATGTGTCCAACTGTGCATTCCACCTTATTCCTAACGGCTTAGATCCACTAGATTCTACAAAGGACAATATTTTCTCATCTAGCAAATGATCAGGAGAAATTCCTTCGAGAATCGATCTATTGTTCGCTGTCCACTTCCGAAGCTCGAATTTCGCTGAAGAAAGCGCGGAAACTAATTGATCCCTAGCAGTTATAGCTGTCTCCAGGTCATGTGTTCCCGCCAACACGTCGTCAACGTACATACATTTGCGCAAAATGTGCGCTGCGAGTGGGAAATCGGTCTCGGTGTCTTCTGCCAGTTTTAATAGCGTTCGAATTGCTAAATATGGTGCACAATTTACACCGAAAGTCACCGTATGTAATTCATAGTCTTGGACCGGTTTCGTGGGGGAATCACGGAAGAGAATTCTCTGAAGCGAAGCATGTTTTGGATCGACTCGAATCTGCCTATACATCTGGGTAATGTCCGAATTGAAAACATATTTAAAAATACGCCACCGCAGTATCAACAAGACTAAATCAAGCTGCAAAGTGGGTCCGACATAGAGCAAGTCGTTCAGACTATTCCCGCTAGACGTTTTGAAGGAAGCGTTAAAGACTACCCGAAGTTTAGTGGTCTGTTTATCAGGATTTATGACGGGATGGTGAGGCAAATAGGAAGATAAAGTATCAGTAGAGGAACTGGGGGATACTAACCTCATGTGGTCAAGATCTAAATACTCTTTTAAGACCGCGTCATAAACAACCTTAACCTCCAATTTTCTCAGCAAAGACGATTCATTTCTAAGGTATTGCTTTAAAACGGTTTCACGCGACCTACCCAAGAATTCATCAGGATTAATGTCAGGTTTAATTGGCAGTGTTACTATATATCTACCGTCCGACATTCTACGCGTAGTTTTTATATAGTTATCTTCGCAAAAACGGTCAGAAGGAGACATTATATTTCGCTTTGGAGGTTCCCCTAGCTCCCAAAAACGCAAAAGAGTTCTATTAATGTTGTCTTCTTCTATCACGTCAATTTTAGTCGCGAATGTTCGAACCTCGGTCGTGGGAACAGGACCGGTAACTAACCAACCAAACACTGAATTTTGGGCCAGCAAAGTACCAGAAAGAATGGGTCTACAACCATCTAATAAAATCTTCGGATAGAGATCAGCACCTAATAAAAGATCTACGGGTCGAGGATCAAATAAATTGACATCGGCAAGCCGCAAATCAGGTAGCTGTGCTTTTAAATCCGACCTTACAGTAAATGAAGGAATATTTCCCGAAATCAGAGGCAAAACTAACGCTGTCGTTTCCAAAATAACACGGCTATCGAGAGGACTTCTAATTTTCAATGAACAAATTTTTCGAGAGGTGGCCGATACAGTACAATTCACATCGAAGCAGTAGTGGAATGCACAGGAAGTTTTAAACGATTCTGAAGTCGCTCAGACAAGAATGACGACTCAGATGCTGGATCTATAAGCGCCCTAGCCGAATAGGAAACACCATGATGAACAATATTAACCATGGCTGTTCCTAGCAAAACCGATTTGTTTTGTGCTACGTGAAATGACTGACGAGGCAGACATCCAGCCGAGGTGGATGGTAAAGGTTGCTCAGATGAGGCAGAGGGATTGCCCGACCTATTGTTTGTCGCGACTGTATTACCCGGAGCCGAAGTATTTGACTGGGTATCTAGGCGATGTAATAAAGTGTGATGAGGTTGATTACATTTGGAACAACGACGACTACTATCACACTTTTTTACTCCATGGCCTCTACGTAGACAATTCACACACAATTGGAACCGTTTAACTATTTTATACCGTTCCGTAGAGGACTGATTTTGGAATCGCTGACATTCAAATAATCTATGAGCTTTATTTGGACAAAGCACACAACCAGATTTTCTCGACGATTTAGGATCGTTGGAAATACGAGAAGGTTGAGAGGGTGCCGAGGAATCTGCATTAGTATAATGCGATTGCACTTTTTTAGTTGTGCGCTTTGCGTCATTTCCGCGCATGTCGTGAAGACACATGAGCGTTTGGATCCGCTCCGACAAAAACGCATCTAAATCTTTCCACGAGGACAAGGAAGATTTATTTTTCACACTTTGTTCCCATAAGGTTTGTGTGAGCTTAGGAAGCCGTTGCAGGCACATAAACACTATGATCGGATCCCAATTATCCGTCGAAATATCATAAATGGACATTGCCGACAGGCATCCATTTATGCCACGCTGTAACGATTTCAAATTCGAACAAGTTTCACTATCAAGTACCGGAAGAGAGAAAAGGATTTTCAATTGATTGTGTACTATAACACGAGGATTGTCGTAAGTGTCCTTCAAAGATTTCCACGCAAGAACGAAACTACTATTAGTTAATGGAAATTTGGAAACTATCTCACGAGCCTCACCACTAGTCTTCCGAACCAAATAACATAAGCGTTCGACATCGCTAAGCCGAGAAGATTTAATATAGATGGCTGTGAACAAGTCGCGGAATGTGGGCCAAGAATGAAAGTCGCCCTCAAAAACATCCACATCACACGGTGGAAGTGCTAGGTTATGAACGCTATCACTGGGAATATCATCTAAACCAAGACTCCTAAAAGACAAAGTATTAGGAGGATCAACTTGGGTTCCCACTTCACGTGAAGCCTGAGTAGAAGTACTAAGATTACCTCTCGCTTCTAGTGGACTAGCAACCGATGGTTGCGCTAAAGAGACAACCGATTGTTGCGCTAAAGAGGCAACCGAATCGTTCATCATCGAATTCAACGAATGTCTATGCGACCTTTTTAGTTTACCTATCTGACTTCGTATAGCAGACAAACATCTCAAGTAAGTCTGATAAGCTACATCATACTTATTGTCAACCGATTCAATATCCTCCTTTTTCGTATCACCGGAAGACATCACAAAATCAAGACACTTTTCAAACATCTCCTGTGTCTTTACCCATAACTTTTGAATTTCTTCTTTACGGACTTCTAACCCATATTCGTCTATCTCTTCAGGCTTAAGAGCACTGTAATGAGACTCGAATGTTACTATAGCGTCCGATGCTCTGATAAAAAGATACAATGGAGTGACTGACATTTTGAATTATCAAAAAAAATTCAACTAAAGTCCGAAAAAATCACTCAAAAGAAAGTTCAAAAGCGAAAGAAGCACAAAAATCGCTAAACTGCCAAAAATATTTTGAAATTCGTACTGAATTTCCAAAAATCAACTTCAAAACTCACTATAGAGTCACGAAAATACCCGAAAATGAAATAAAATCTCAAAAACAGGAAACAATTTTCACAAGAAAGCTGTTTAGAAATACTCAATTAGTATCTAAACACACGAGCTTTCAGAAATTCCACCAAAAAAAAATGCAGAAAATATCAAAAAATCCACAAAGTTTCGGCAAAAAAGTTAAAAAACACCAAAAAATTCAGAAAATTTCAAGAAAACTTCGAAAAAATCGAATAAAAATTGACCAGGATGGAATAAATCAAAATATATATATAAAAGATCAAAATATATATATAAGAAATTAAAAATATATATATAAATATTCCAAAAAATTCAAATATTTTCGCTCAAAATTGAAAAAACCGTAAGTTCACGTACCGAAACCGTACAAAAATTCAAAATATTTAATTAAAATTATTATTTTCAACCGAAAATACCGAGATTTTATGATTTAATTCACGAAAATACCTCAATTAGGCTCACTACTACCGATTGTAGGGTGAATGTGGACCAAAAAACCACAAAAGCAAATTAAATCAAAATAAAAATTCTCGAAAATTTTAATAAAAATAATTGATTTTTTCACAAAACGGTCAAAAAATCACTTTATTTATTAAAAAGTCGAATTGACCGAGTGTAGGGTGTACACGATTTTTTAATTTCCAAAAATATTCGAACAACACTCCCGTATCACAATCAAAAATATTTACCAAAAAATATTTCAATATATTAAATTATTTTATTTGCGTGTACTAAATATGTTTTCCCAAAAAATGTTTGCTGGGATACCACTACTTAACGAAAAAGAAAAAAGAGAGGACAAAAACACCGCACAGCTGGTATGGGGGTATACAGTGTGTGTGTGTATCAACTAGCAAGCAAACAGGCAAACGACCAAGCGACTGACCGACCGACTGACTCAACGATATGAGTGTACGTATGTATGTTTATTAGCGTATGTACGTATAAACGAATGTATGCTGTTCACTTGCTAATAACCAAACAAACGTAAAGGGATTTTTATGCAAATTATGTGGGGAATAAAAAAATGCAATTCTGCCACAATTAATGTATCAAAATTTGTGGTTCTTTTTGAAATAATTTTAATGCACTTATTAACAATTATTTATATTTAATTTTGAGCACTATTCCACCACAATTAATAGGAAAAAATTAAATATTTTTGCGATAAAAAATAACAAAAAAAATAAATGTCACTTATCCCTTTTGGTTTTATTTGGATGTTAGAACTTTTTTTCTTTCTCACTTGTAATTTTCGTGGTAAAGGCACACGACAAAACGATTGATACGGGAGGGGGGATGCGCGACGCGTTGTAAGGCGGCCAAACAGCGATCGCGACACACACAATTGTTGTTATTTTTTCACTTTCAATTTTATTTATTTTGATATTCTCACATAAAACACTTTACGTACCTGTTTTTTTGATGAGATTAAGGGTGAAAATAAATGGATGGATGGATGGATGGATGGATATATGGATGGACTGTATGTTATGTTGTTTGCTGCGAAATAAGAGCAAACCCAGCAAAAATACTCATTACAAATTGGCCTACTTTCTCATTATTTTAACACGGGCATGTCATAGGGAGTAAGTACTTATTTTTTGGCACTTAAAAGTAAATAAATAAGTACTTAAATAAGTAGTTACGACTTGAAGTAACCAGGGAGTAACTACTTATTTATCTACTTTTTAGTGGCCAAAAAGTAAGTACTTACTCCCTATGACATGCCCATGTTAAAATAATGAGAAAGTAGGCCAATTTGTAATGAGTATTTTTGCTGGGAACAGACCGATTAACAAAGGCACCGACAACAACACCGACTCAATCGCGGCTCGAAGTGACCAAATGTTTACGTCAATGTAAATAAAAGAAAAGAAGAGAAAAATAAAAGGCAGTATTTTCGTTTATGATTTGTTTGACTATAAGTCAAATGGTTTTTATTGAATAAATAAAAGTGGAGGATGGTAACGATATTACCTTGAATAATTGCAACGATCTTGCAGATGCTTACAATAAAGCTTCGATAGCGTTCAACGATCCGATGGAAAGTAGATGATGAGAGGTGGTGAAATGTCAAAAACTTAACGAACAATTATAGTTAAAATCTGCAATGATAATGTTACAAGGATGTAACATTGAGGAGTATGCAGATTTTAACCATAATGTAGGTCACCAAAGATTGACCATTACAAAATGAAGACAATTAATGAAACAAACAATTTAACTTAAACAAATATTTTGTTTGGGAATTTTTTTAATATTTTGTGTGTTGAGAGAAATTTTCAATGAAATCTGAATTACTTCTTCATGTCATGTCATTCCTTTATGAAATACGAATTCCGCAATGCATATTTTCCATCTTTGCAGTGTCATATTCGAGCCGTATAGAGATCTCGAGACTCATTATGTATCCAACAAAATTACGGCTTGAGTATCGTGGAAATTAAAGTGCATGAAAAGAAATGCCCATTAGACAATATATACCAAGGGTTCTTCGTGGACTATATCTCGAAAGTCAATTAGAAATTTGTTTCGCTGCCTTCACCAACATTTTGTTAAGCTATTTTAAACAAATTTGTTGCAAAGCAGTAGAAGAAAATAATGAAGAAAACTTGAATTTTGGTGCTTCAAAAACTGCTAAAATCTGAATTGCTTTGCCTATCATTAAGAAAGTTGTTACTGACTTATACATATTTACACATGTACAGTGTTGGTCACACGATTAGCACACCCCACTACCAACATTTATTTTGCCTAAAAATACCTTCAAAAGTAGTTGTATTGAATAAAGTATTTGTACTAATATATTCTCTGTAGTATGCTTAAAGAATACAACGCAATACAGAAACGGAAACATAACTGTCAATTTGACTAACCCCCGAAAATGTAAAAATGTCCTAAATTCACTGGACACGTAATTAGCACACCTTAAAAGAATCACTAATATTGTGAATAGTTTCTATATGTTCGTCCATATTCAGTTTTAAATCCCTTTCGTTTGGGAATAAGTTCCAGTCTGCTAGTTATACTCTCCACCATTCTCCGAAATTTCAGTGTCAGAAGGGAATTATATGGGGTATACCTTGGGTCCCAAGGACTGATAGAAATTTCAGTTTTTTAGTTTTTTTTTTTTTATCGATTTTTGCACAT
This sequence comes from Musca autumnalis, assembly GCF_047663935.1. Lineage (NCBI taxonomy): Eukaryota > Metazoa > Arthropoda > Insecta > Diptera > Muscidae > Musca > Musca autumnalis. Next base: position 16,386,186 of record NW_027411755.1, on the reverse strand, counting down.
GTAAACAAATTCAATGAGGCAAGTAGTTCATAGAAACATCAAATAAAACATCATATTGTTGTTCATCTCTGTAAATTTGCGAATAGTGGGATGTACCCACCAGCAGTGTGCATCTGTAATCGTTTGACACAAAAATTTTCATTAATAAACTGTAATATGAGGTTTGAGGTATTGATTATATAAATACTTATCCATCTGGACTGAATTTTACCGATATGTCGTGATGTATGCCACGATAAACCTGTGTTCATCTCTATGGAACCTACACAAATTTTAATAATTTTGTAAACATAAGGCAAATTGGAGATAGTCCAGTGAGACCGCAAGATAATATGTTTCCCGGAGCTTAAAACGATTAAATTTAAAATCAATAATCCAGAAAAATTTATCTTGAATAGTATATGCCTACTTTCATGGATTCTGACCAATTTCAGCAAACCTCAAAATCCTTTATTGTTAGAAAGGGGTTGTACCTTTGAAAATACTCATGTGCTACGTGTTCACCTAGCGCTTTGTTGACAGTTTTGTAGTGATAGGTCTTTGGTGTTATTCAGACGTGTAATTTTGAATAACATAAGGGTGCATTTTATTGATCTTCATTCTATAAACCCTTTCCAAATCGAATATTTTCTTGAATGAATCATTTACCTTAAACACTTTATGAAAAGTTTTAGCACTTTATATTTAAATTTCAGTAATCGGTTAACAATTCTAATAATTTCAGATCCAATTGTACATTTGTTTTTTAAGTTTTGGCGACTTTCTGACGTTTAGGTGTACATTACGAAAAATGGTCCGCTATTGGGATATATTTTGAGATTCCGGGGTGATAAATTATTTTGTCTTTGAAAAAATGATTTGTTCAATGCGTATTGAATATGAATTAACTTCAATATAAATTAATTTTTGTATATTAATTGAATTAAATTAAAAAATCATAGGGTGTGCTAATTATATGTCCCCTTGATAATTTGGACGTCTTCACAAAACTTTTATTTTCAAAAAACCACTGATAATACTATTCATTTATATCATTAAATCTGTTAAATACTTTATAGACAAGGATATTGTTTACGAAAATATTTCAATTTGCCCTATCAAAACTCTTAGGTGACTGAAATCATTTTGCCCCAAAGGGGTGTGCTAATTCTATGACCAACACTGTATGTAGATTAAAGATATAACCAAAAAATACCACCTATAATATGTGGGTAATATTGTCCTGACACAAAAAAGCGTTTTTGGCCCATTCGGTGAAAAAAGTTCCCGCAGTGAAATAGATTTTTAAAGACCTTTTGATAATTTTTTTTCTATTATAAAAATTTTGATTTTAATTTTTGAGCAAACATTTTATATGTATACAAAAAAAACTATAACTGAATTTTCCACAATTTTTAAAATAAATATTGAACAAAACAAAAAACATTATATTTTTGAAAATTATGAGAAATTCAGTTATAGGTTTTTTGTGGGGGTTTTCAGACTTAAACCACTATAACTTAGTCATTTGTTAAATGATTTAAAACAATAATAGCTTATTCAAAAGATATTATTCACCCATTTAAAAGGAAGAAGGATCAAAAGAAATGCGTTGTGGAAAACATAAGATATGCCCGTTTAAATTTGAAAATATAAGAAACCCAGATTTTAACTAATTTTACCGTTATGAAAAAATAAAACGAAGCGACCCAAACGAACTAAAGGTATTTTGGTTCTCCATGGATTCCAACACGATGGAATTTTGCATCAGAACGCTTGAATATTTTTCTGGTCAACTTTTGTAGCACAGTGCCATTTATCGACATTTTCCGAAAAGTTTTCACCTTCTCAAGACCTTCTCAAATAGCAATACTAAGATTTGATATTCATATTAATTTCAATTTCAATATCCTAATAATTTTCTATGCTCTAAGCGACTATTTGTTGGCATTTGTTGGTAATTTGCACAAAAGGCATAAATGTAGATAGAAAACAAGTGAACCAAGGCTATAGTCGGGTCGGGGCCGCATACGCTTTTGACTGGTAAAATTCAAAATATTAAAATTGGGATAGCTTAGCACCTCTGCTCTGAATGTCTTCATTAATACATGTCAATTTTGTTGAAACGCATCCTCAGTACGACTCAAATAAACAAGTAAAAATGTATCAGTCGGCTTTGCCGACAGAGATATACCCTCAGCCTGTGTATATTGAAACAATTTTTTCCCCAAAATGCGTATTTATTTAGGGCGTTTGAATCGACAAAAATGCTGATTAGGTTTAAAGATCAAAAGGTTTGAAGAGGAGATACTAAAAGGAATGGATCGACATTGACCGTTATGGAAGTGAATCTCCAGTCACAACATATGGTGCCATAGGGGGGTTTTACACTCTTCGGGCTGTTTGCTCAAGAAGTATGGACTTGCCCCAAAAAAAACTTTTACCATCGTAATTGAGGCAGCGAATGCAAGTTGCTTCAACAAAAATCAAAGTGATTCGATATCGGGTCTTAAAGGGCACTTATCCGAAATTTTGTGTGGGATTTGAACCTGATATATATCTGGTAGATATATTAGGATGTGTAAAGTATAGACCAATGCGGCTACTCCCTTCAAGAGTTACCGTACGAACAATTTTTCCGAACATTTTTGAACTTTTGTGGGGGAGGTACCTGAAGGAGTGGATCGATAGGGCTTATCTTCAAACTTAAATTATGTTTGGACAAAATATTATTAAGGCCAAATTTTGGACCGAATCGGCAGATCCGTTCGAGAGTTGACTTGCGCTCCAACAACCTCACACGGTGTCATAGGGGTTTTTTTTTGCAACTTTCAGGCTATTTTCTCAGGAAGTATGGACTAGCCCCTGATGAAACTTGTACTGTCGTATGGAGGGCAGTAAATACAAGTTACTAAAACAAAAATCAAGGCGATTGGAGAGATGGCCCTAAACTGAACTTTTCCGAAATTTTGTGTGGGAGGTACCCGAAGGAGTGGACCGATTGAGTCTATATTAAAACCTTATTTAAGTCTGGCACACGTTTCACGATGGGCAAAGTATGGACCAAATCGGTTACTCCCTTCAAGAGTTATCGTGCGCACAAATTTTCTGAACATTTTCGAACTTTTGTGGGGGAGAAACTGGAAGGAGTGGACCGATATAGCCCATCTTCGAACTTAAACTAATTTTGGGTAAAATATTACGAAAGCCGAAATTTGAACCGAATCGGTTTATCCGTTCGAGAGTTATCGTGCGCTCCAGCCAGCCAGACAGACAGACAGACAGACGGACATCAAAGATATATTTTACGAGCGGGAGTGTGAAAAAATCGAAATGTACAGGAGCCAGAATGAAGTCCGAAAATTCTACCAAAGAGTCAAGCATCAAACTGATGGCTTTGGTACAGGCACATCCTCCTGTAGAGACGAGCAAGGTAATTTGGTAACTGATACAGATAGTGTACTCAGGATATGGAAAGAACATTTTTCAAAACTGTTAGTATCCAATAGCAGCGAAGACGACGAAGATACCACAGTCCCAATCCCAGAAGATGGTATTGAATATATACCGCCCAGCCAAGATGAGGTAAAGACAACAATAAATCGGCTGAAGAATAATAAGGCAGCAGGAGCCGATGGCTTGCCAGCCGAGCTGTTTAAAACCGAAGGTGACACGCTGATAAGGTGTATGCACCAGCTAGTTAGCTCCATCTGGCAGGAAGAACGTGTACCCCACGATTGGAACCTGAGCATCCTGTGCCCCGTCCACAAGAAGGGAGATAAAACTGTATGCTCTAACTATAGGGGCATAGGTCTACTCCCTATTGCCTACAAGATCGTGTCAGGGATATTGTGCGAACGACTAAAGCCAATGGTCAACGAAATAATTGGACCATACCAATGTGGCTTTAGACCTGGCAAGTCCACCATTGACAAGATATTTACCCTGCGGCAAATTCTTGAGAAGACCCAAGAGATGCAGATCGACACCTACCACATTTTTTTCGATTATAAAGCAGCCTTCGACAGCCCGCTGAGTTCAAAGGTATTGCAAGCCGTGTCTGAATTTGATATCCCCGCAAAGCTCATCCGGTTTTGTAAAATGACTTTAACTGACACGAGGTCCACAGTTAAAATAGGAAAGAACCTCTCCGAAGAGTTTGGTACCAAAAGAGGTTTCAGACAAGGAGACAACCTTTCGTGTGATCTCTTCAACATCCTGTTGGAAAAGGTTATACGAGAGGCAAACGTCAAAAGAAGTGGCACAATCTACACCAATAGTCACATGTTACTTGCTTATGCTGATGATATAGACATCATGGGACGATCAGTAAAAGAAGTAACGGATACCTGTATGAAGGTCGAAGGAGAATCTGCTAAAGTGGGTCTGGCGGTAAACGGTGAGAAGACCAAGTTTATGGTGTCGACGCGCAATGCGTCCATTGAGCTCGGACCGACTGTGGAAGTTGGTTCCTATAATATTGAGGTAGTAAAAGACTTCGTCTACATCGGCACCTCCGTAAACACCACAAACGACATCAGTTGTGAAATAAAAAGAAGAATTGTATTGGCCAACAGATGCTACTTTGGTTTAAGTAAGCAGTTTAAAAACAAAGCCACATCTCGTCAAACAAAAAAAAACGCTCTACAAAACACTAATACAACCCGTGCTGATGTATGGCTCCGAAGCCTGGATACTTGCGCAAGCAGACATGGCAGTGCTTGGTGTGTTTGAGAGAAAAAAATCTTCGAAAGAACTACGGACCGATCTGCGTTGACGGTGTATATCGACGTCGTATGAACCACGAGCTGTATCTGCTATAAAACGCCATCAATATTGTTTGTTAAACGTATCGAGATGCAGCGATTGCGTTGGCTACGCCAAGAACGGGCGATGATGAACCCGCTAAAAAGGCGTATAAATACGGACCGCTTGGCGGTGCACGCAGAATTGGCAGGCCAAGGAATAGATGGCGCAAACAAGTGGATGATGAGATGAAAAGGCGCGGTATTCCAGAGTGCGAAGCAACAAATAGAGAGAAATGGAGATCTTTTCTTAGTTCGGCCTATGGAACAAATGATCTGTAATGGACCAGCTAAGTATGTAAGTTTTGGAGCTTTTGGGCCATTATCTTAGGAAGCATTGACTTACTCCGGAAAAAAATCGTACCATTGTAAATGAGACCGCTAGAACAACCTACGGAAAAAAGAATCAAAACTATGCGAGAGGAGCTCTTAAACTTCACTTCTTTCGAATTTTGTGTGGGAGGTACCCGAAGTAGTGGGCCGATATAGTCTATATTCTAACCTGATACATGACTGAATAAAATAATACGATGTGCAAAGTCTGTACCAGTCAGAAACTCCTTGCGGGAATTATCTTGCAGATTTGCTAGTTTGGTTGGTGCCGTCTGGGTTTCATGGAGCTTTTATGCTAATATCTCAAGAAGTGTGGACTTGCGCAAGAAAAAAATTGTACCATCGTCAAGGGACAACCGCCAGGACAACGTACTGAAAATAAATTCAACCCGATCCGAGAGGTGCTCTTAAAATTCACTTTATCCGAATTTTATGTGGCAGGTACCCGAGGGAGTTAACCAATATAGTCCATATTCGAATCCTATATATATCTAGAAGGAATAATACGATGTGCAAAGTTTGAACCAAATCAATTGCTCCCTTCAAGAGTTATCGTTTACAGCATTTCACAGAAAATGTTTGAACTTTTGTGGGGGAGGTACCCGACGTTGGGGACCGATATGGCCCATCTTAGAACTTAAACTAAGTTTGGACAAAATATTACGATAGCCAAAATTTGGTTCGAATCGGTTGACCAGCCAGACAGACAGACGGACGGACATGGCTAAATCGACTCCAAATTTTCTGAAACGAGTTTCGTCCAAACATATATCTAAAACCGTTATTTACCCTTTATATACCCTTTCTAGCCTAAAGGCTGAGGGTGTGAAAAGGCGTTATAAATTTGTGAAACTGAAAAAGGCCTTAAAAAGCATCCCATGTTAAAATTTAAGGTTATGTTTCAACAATTGATCGATTTATAGCAAAAACGGTGAAAGATATATATGGAGGCTATATCCAAATCTGTACCGATTTTTGCGAAATCAAATAAATATCCAAATCTGTACCGATTTTTGCGAAATCAAATAAATAATATGAGGAGAAATCCCATGTAAAATTTGAAGGCTATTCATCAAAAATTGAGCGATCTATAGCAAAATCGGGGAAAGATATATATGGGAGCTATATCCAAATCCGAACAGATTTTTTTTTTCGGCGGAACTACTCGTTGGCATACGAAAATATCACATATAAAATTTGAAGGCTATTCGATTAAAATTGACCGAGTTATAGCAAAATCGGGGAAAGATAAATATGGGGGCTATATTCAAATCTGAACCGATATGGACCAAAATTTGAAATTTTTCATTCCTATGCCCTTATAAGTACTTGTGCAAAAATTCATCAACCTACGTCAAAGCGGCAACACTGTGCGTCGTCTGCTTAATTCAAGCAACAATTACTAATACGCCACCCCCATTGATGATTCAATAAATGTAATTTTCTTAAGAATTTCCTCCTTGAAATTGGTTAAAATATGTATTTCATTATCTTCATTATACTCCCGACATCATTCGTGCAATCAATTGAATACATCGAATTGCTATACCCTTGAATTTTTATCAAACATCGAAATCTACTTTACCAGCATTTATACACTTGAATGCACTTTCGCTTTTATAGATGAGTGCATTTCATGTACACAAGAGTAAGTGGAGAGTGTAGGTTAGAGTGAGTGTAAGGGTGTGTGTGCTGCTACTGTGTATAAGTTGATAATCATCTCGTCATTGAGCTTAAATCACAGCATCCAGTTAAACTTGACTAAACGATAAAGTCAATTGTAGAAATTGTTTGGAAGTTTACTGTGTTATAAAAACACAGTCATTTGGAGAGCAAAGAGACGAAGGGAAATAAATAAACTATCACATCAATTAGCACTTGAGTGTGTGGTAGCATAAGAGGATATTTGTTCAAATATCAATAGCCAGAGTGTTGTTCTTAGAACTCGAATATGACTTCAAGTGAATAATGTGTGAAATAATTTTCAACAATTAGTGTAACCAAGTCAGATGTTCTGAGAATGATAAGGAATCAAAGTAAAGGGAATCAAAGTAAAGCGCTTAAAAAAATATTTATTTAAAATCCACGTTCTTTAAAAAATCCACGTTTGAAAAAATATTCTTTAAAAAATCCACGTTTGAAAAAATATTCTTTAAAAAATCCACGTTTGAAAAAATATTCTTTAAAAAAATCCACGTTTGAAAAAATATTCTTTAAAAAATCCACGTTTGAAAAAATATTCTTTAAAAAATCCACGTTTGAAAAAATATTCTTTAAAAAATCCACGTTTGAAAAAATATTCTTTAAAAAATCCACGTTTGAAAAAATATTCTTTAAAAAATCCACGTTTGAAAAAATATTCTTTAAAAAATCCACGTTTGAAAAAATATTCTTTAAAAAATCCACGTTTGAAAAAATATTCTTTAAAAAATCCACGTTTGAAAAAATATTCTTTAAAAAATCCACGTTTGAAAAAATATTCTTTAAAAAATCCACGTTTGAAAAAATATTCTTTAAAAAATCCACGTTTGAAAAAATATTCTTTAAAAAATCCACGTTTGAAAAAATATTCTTTAAAAAATCCACGTTTGAAAAAATATTCTTTAAAAAATCCACGTTTGAAAAAATATTCTTTAAAAAATCCACGTTTGAAAAAATATTCTTTAAAAAATCCACGTTTGAAAAAATATTCTTTAAAAAATCCACGTTTGAAAAAATATTCTTTAAAAAATCCACGTTTGAAAAAATATTCTTTAAAAAATCCACGTTTGAAAAAATATTCTTTAAAAAATCCACGTTTGAAAAAATATTCTTTAAAAAATCCACGTTTGAAAAAATATTCTTTAAAAAATCCACGTTTGAAAAAATATTCTTTAAAAAATCCACGTTTGAAAAAATATTCTTTAAAAAATCCACGTTTGAAAAAATATTCTTTAAAAAATCCACGTTTGAAAAAATATTCTTTAAAAAATCCACGTTTGAAAAAATATTCTTTAAAAAATCCACGTTTGAAAAAATATTCTTTAAAAAATCCACGTTTGAAAAAATATTCTTTAAAAAATCCACGTTTGAAAAAATATTCTTTAAAAAATCCACGTTTGAAAAAATATTCTTTAAAAAATCCACGTTTGAAAAAATATTCTTTAAAAAATCCACGTTTGAAAAAATATTCTTTAAAAAATCCACGTTTGAAAAAATATTCTTTAAAAAATCCACGTTTGAAAAAATATTCTTTAAAAAATCCACGTTTGAAAAAATATTCTTTAAAAAATCCACGTTTGAAAAAATATTCTTTAAAAAATCCACGTTTGAAAAAATATTCTTTAAAAAATCCACGTTTGAAAAAATATTCTTTAAAAAATCCACGTTTGAAAAAATATTCTTTAAAAAATCCACGTTTGAAAAAATATTCTTTAAAAAATCCACGTTTGAAAAAATATTCTTTAAAAAATCCACGTTTGAAAAAATATTCTTTAAAAAATCCACGTTTGAAAAAATATTCTTTAAAAAATCCACGTTTGAAAAAATATTCTTTAAAAAATCCACGTTTGAAAAAATATTCTTTAAAAAATCCACGTTTGAAAAAATATTCTTTAAAAAATCCACGTTTGAAAAAATATTCTTTAAAAAATCCACGTTTGAAAAAATATTCTTTAAAAAATCCACGTTTGAAAAAATATTCTTTAAAAAATCCACGTTTGAAAAAATATTCTTTAAAAAATCCACGTTTGAAAAAATTATCTTTAAAAAATCCACGTTTGAAAAAATATTCTTTAAAAAATCCACGTTTGAAAAAATATTCTTTAAAAAATCCACGTTTGAAAAAATATTCTTTAAAAAATCCACGTTTGAAAAAATATTCTTTAAAAAATCCACGTTTGAAAAAATATTCTTTAAAAAATCCACGTTTGAAAAAATATTCTTTAAAAAATCCACGTTTGAAAAATATTCTTTAAAAATCCACGTTTGAAAAAATATTCTTTAAAAAATCCACGTTTGAAAAAATATTCTTTAAAAAATCCACGTTTGAAAAAATATTCTTTAAAAAATCCACGTTTGAAAAAATATTCTTTAAAAAATCCACGTTTGAAAAAATATTCTTTAAAAAATCCACGTTTGAAAAAATATTCTTTAAAAAATCCACGTTTAAAAAAATATTCTTAAAAAAATCCACGTTTGAAAAATATTCTTTAAAAAATCCACGTTTGAAAAAAATATTCTTTAAAAAATCCACGTTTGAAAAAATATTCTTTAAAAGATCCACGTTTGAAAAAATATTCTTTAAAAATCCACGTTTGAAAAAATATTCTTTAAAAATCCACGTTTGAAAAAATATTCTTTAAAAATCCACGTTTGAAAAAATATTCTTTAAAAATCCACGTTTGAAAAAATATTCTTTAAAAATCCACGTTTGAAAAAATATTCTTTAAAAATCCACGTTTGAAAAAATATTCTTTAAAAATCCACGTTTGAAAAAATATTCTTTACAAATCCACGTTTGAAAAAATATTCTTTAAAAATCCACGTTTGAAAAAATATTCTTTAAAAATCCACGTTTGAAAAAATATTCTTTACAAATCCACGTTTGAAAAAATATTCTTTAAAAATCCACGTTTGAAAAAATATTCTTTAAAAATCCACGTTTGATAAAATATTCTTTAAAAATCCACGTTTGAAAAAATATTCTTTAAAAATCCACGTTTGAAAAAATATTCTTTAAAAATCCACGTTTGAAAAAATATTCTTTAAAAATCCACGTTTGAAAAAATATTCTTTAAAAATCCACGTTTGAAAAAATATTCTTTAAAAATCCACGTTTGAAAAAATATTCTTTACAAATCCACGTTTGAAAAAATATTCTTTAAAAATCCACGTTTGAAAAAATATTCTTTAAAAATCCACGTTTGAAAAAATATTCTTTACAAATCCACGTTTGAAAAAATATTCTTTAAAAATCCACGTTTGAAAAAATATTCTTTAAAAATCCACGTTTGATAAAATATTCTTTAAAAATCCACGTTTGAAAAAATATTCTTTAAAAATCCACGTTTGAAAAAATATTCTTTAAAAATCCACGTTTGAAAAAATATTCTTTAAAAATCCACGTTTGAAAAAATATTCTTTAAAAATCCACGTTTGAAAAAATATTCTTTAAAAATCCACGTTTGAAAAAATATTCTTTAAAAATCCACGTTTGAAAAAATATTCTTTAAAAATCCACGTTTGAAAAAATATTTATTTAAAAATCCACGTTTGAAAAAATATTTATTTAAAAATCCACGTTTGAAAAAATATTTATTTAAAAATCCACGTTTGAAAAAATATTTATTTAAAAATCCACGTTTGGAAAAATATTTATTTAAAAATCCACGTTTGAAAAAATATTTATTTAAAAATCCACGTTTGGAAAAATATTTATTTAAAAATCCACGTTTGAAAAAATATTTATTTAAAAATCCACGTTTGAAAAAGTATTCTTTAAAAAATCCACGTTTGAAAAAATATTTATTTAAAAATCCACGTTTGAAAAAATATTTATTTAAAAATCCACGTTTGAAAAAATATTTATTTAAAAATCCACGTTTGAAAAAATATTTATTTAAAAATCCACGTTTGAAAAAATATTTATTTAAAAATCCACGTTTGAAAAAATATTTATTTAAAAATCCACGTTTGAAAAAATATTTATTTAAAAATCCACGTTTGAAAAAATATTTACTTAAAAATCCACGTTTGAAAAAATATTTATTTAAAAATCCACGTTTGAAAAAATATTTATTTAAAAATCCACGTTTGAAAAAAAAAAATATTTATTTAAAAATCCACGTTTGAAAAAAAAATATTTATTTAAAAATCCACGTTTGAAAAAATATTTATTTAAAAATCCACGTTTGAAAAAAAATATTTATTTAAAAATCCACGTTTGAAAAAATATTTATTTAAAAATCCACGTTTGAAAAAATATTTATTTAAAAATCCACGTTTGAAAAAATATTTATTTAAAAATCCATGTTTGAAAAAAATATTTGTTTAAAAATCCACGTTTGAAAAAAAATATTTGTTTAAAAATCCACGTTTGAAAAAATATTTATTTAAAAAACCACGTTTGAAAAAATATTTATTTAAAAAACCACGTTTGAAAAAATATTTATTTAAAAAACCACGTTTGAAAAAATATTTATTTAAAAAACCACGTTTGAAAAAATATTTATTTAAAAAACCACGTTTGAAAAAATATTTATTTAAAAAACCACGTTTGAAAAAATATTTATTTAAAAAACCACGTTTGAAAAAATATTTATTTAAAAAACCACGTTTGAAAAAATATTTATTTAAAAAACCACGTTTGAAAAAATATTTATTTAAAAATCCACGTTTGAAAAAATATTTATTTAAAAATCCACGTTTGAAAAAATATTTATTTTAAAATCCACGTTTGAAAAAATATTTATTTAAAAATCCACGTTTGAAAAAATATTTATTTAAAAATCCACGTTTGAAAAAATATTCTTTAAAAATCGACGTTTGAAAAAATATTCTTTAAAAATCCACGTTTGAAAACAATATTTATTTAAAAATCCACGTTTGAAAACAATATTTATTTAAAAATCCACGTTTGAAAACAATATTTATTTATAAATCCACGTTTGAAAAAATATTTATTTAAAAATCCACGTTTGAAAACAATATTTATTTAAAAATCCACGTTTGAAAACAATATTTATTTAAAAATCCACGTTTGAAAACAATATTTATTTATAAATCCACGTTTGAAAAAATATTTATTTAAAAATCCACGTTTGAAAAAATATTTATTTAAAAATCCACGTTTGAAAAAATATTTATTTAAAAATCCACGTTTGAAAAAATATTTATTTAAAAATCCACGTTTGAAAAAATATTTATTTAAAAATCCACGTTTGAAAAAATATTTATTTAAAAATCCACGTTTGAAAAAATATTTATTTAAAAATCCACGTTTGAAAAAATATTTATTTAAAAATCCACGTTTGAAAAAATATTTATTTAAAAATCCACGTTTGAAAAAATATTTATTTAAAAATCCACGTTTGAAAAAATATTTATTTAAAAATCCACGTTTGAAAAAATATTTATTTAAAAATCCACGTTTGAAAAAATATTTATTTAAAAATCCACGTTTGAAAAAATATTTATTTAAAAATCCACGTTTGAAAAAATATTTATTTAAAAATCCACGTTTGAAAAAATATTTATTTAAAAATCCACGTTTGAAAAAATATTTATTTAAAAATCCACGTTTGAAAAAATATTTATTTAAAAATCCACGTTTGAAAAAATATTTATTTAAAAATCCACGTTTGAAAAAATATGTATTTAAAAATCCACGTTTGAAAAATATTTATTTAAAAATCCACGTTTGAAAAAATATTTATTTAAAAATCCACGTTTGAAAAAATATTTATTTAAAAATCCACGTTTGAAAAAATATTTATTTAAAAATCCACGTTTGAAAAAATATTTATTTAAAAATCCACGTTTGAAAAAATATTTATTTAAAAATCCACGTTTGAAAAAATATTTATTTAAAAATCCACGTTTGGGAAAAAAATTTTTTAACAATCCATGTTTGAAAAAATATTTATTTAAAAATCCACGTTTGAAAAAATATTATATTTAAAAATCCACGTTTGAAAAAATATTTATTTAAAAATCCACGTTTGAAAAAATATTTATTTAAAAATCCACGTTTGAAAAAATATTCTTTAAAAAATCCATGTTTGAAAAAATATTTATTTAAAAATCCACGTTTGAAAAAATATTTATTTAAAAATCCACGTTTGAAAAAATATTTATTTAAAAATCCACGTTTGAAAAAATATTCTTTAAAAAATCCATGTTTGAAAAAATATTTATTTAAAAATCCACGTTTGAAAAAATATTTATTTAAAAATCCACGTTTGAAAAAATATTTATTTAAAAATCCACGTTTGAAAAAATATTTATTTAAAAATCCACGTTTGAAAAAATATTTTTTTATAAAGTCCACGGCCTAATGGTACATGAAATTTTTTTTTTAAAAAAATCCACATTTGCTAGACAGAAGCTCCATTTACAAATATTCGTTATAAAATCCACATCCGATGGCCAGAAACTCCATGAAATGGTCCACATAAAATATTCTTTTAAAAAAATATTCTTTTCTGTAAAATATTAAATTCTTTCCTTGTATTTTGGTTTACTTAAAAGTAATGTCCTTCTTCCTAACAACTGCCTAATCTACCTTTCCTCCCGTTTATATAGCCATGACCATGATCAACACAATAAAAGTTGCCATTTTTTGTTACATCTCGTATCATTTCTAATTGGTCAACTAACTGAAAACTTTGTTTTTTGTTCAGTTTTGTAATATAGTTAAATTATTTTTTCAAAACAATTTTAATTAAATTTATTGCATCGTTTCTGCTTTGGCAACTTACAACAAACTGACTTTTAGTATTTGTTGCATATTGGTTACCAGATTTCCCCTTTGCCTTTCAAAAAATTACTAAAACCCTTCACAACCGAAATGGGTGCAAGGGGTTCGATTTTTTTTTATTTTCTGTACAATGGTCTTTAAAATCGTCGTGGTTGTTGTTGTTGTCCTGAGTGTCCTTCTGCTCCAATCTGGTTTTGTTCGTTGAAGCAATAAAACTTTATTAATACAATTCCTTAGAGTTTAGGTGTCAATTTTTTAGTTAAAAACTTTTATCGTCACTTAACCAAACAGTTAGGGTTAGTTCTTTTGTGTGTGTGTGTGGATGATATTGAGAGAACATTCTTTTGGGGTTTTTATTTAGGAAAAAGTGATAATAATAGTAACAACAACATGAAGAAATTGGAAGTGAATGTGAATTGGTTTTTTGATACGAATGACCCCATGATTCTGCTAGAAAGCATAACTTTAAACTTTTTTATTGTTATGTGGAAAGGGGCAAGGTCATGAGGAAATTGATCTCGTGTCAATGTAGAAGGCCCTGAATACATACATGAAATGTGTGGGGGTAGAAGATAAGTATGCCGATGACTTTAACGTTCATCATGGGCCTTAGCATTCCGTACAAAGAAATGGCAAGAAGGGTACAGCGCTGCCCGAGCAAACTGATAGCTCCACATTTTGCACGGTAAACAAAGACGCTCTCAAGAGCTTAACAAACATCAATATTGTGGCACTCACAAAGTCAAATTAGGTGTCGTGGAAACCCGCTTGGCTCAGACCCCCTCCCTATAATTTTTTTTCGTCAACACACCACCAGACTTCATTATCTCTGACAGCCGCAATTTTATGAACCATGGGAAAGCTGATTTGCAAGGGTTAAAGTAATTTACCAATCAACGCTTCAGTGAACTGCCCATTCCATCAGATCCTCTTGTAGATGAGAGTATGTTTCGGAACATCATTTCAGTTGCATGCGCTCACTACATACCTGTTTGTCGAATTCCAAAAATATATCAAATTTCCCAGCAGATGCGAGGGCCTCACTAATGAGAGTGATGAACTTCGTCGTACGAACTTTGAAGACGCAGGCGATCACTAGGGGAAAAGCTGGCTAAACCACCTGAATCAATGCAACATTGGTACAGAATTGACGAAATTGTTAGCAGCGATAAAACCACTATCGAATCCGACTAAGAAAAGTGTTCTACGGTCTTACTTTCAACTCCGTGACAGTGACAGATCCGAAGGGTGTGCGTATTATTTCAGTCGGCAGTTTATACAGCACCCCCAGAGTGAATGGACAAACAGGAGTGTCGTATAAGAGCCCTCTCAGCAAAGGTGGTACTACCACAATTCACGATGACCGATGTTGCAGATGCATTCCGATATGCGAAATCGTCCAAGGAGTTGGGTCCACACGGAATCTCAATGGCAATGCTTAAGCAACCGGATGAACCAACTGCAGTTGGGTATTTTACAAGTGTCGTCAATTTCTCGTTACCAACGTACTGCACACCAATCCTGGAAAATTGGCAAAATTGTAAAGATACTGAAGCCAGACTAGACGTACAACCCGTTTTCCCTTTTGTCGTCAGTATCGAAGATTGTAGAGGTACCACTCCTCTTCATAGTGGGAAGTTTCTTTCAATTGCCGAATATCAGCATCTATTCAGAACAAGTAGGAAAGTATCAGTCAGCCTCGGATCTAAAGAAAAGAAGCCAACACACTACTTCTGACGTCTATAGGTCAATTTCAAAGGTTGTATGAATTGTCCCGACAAAATTGAACTGCCTTAACTAGGTCCACAAGCCCAACATGTTGACAAAAATTTTAAAACGATCCCAGAAGAGTCCTTGCACTATACTGTAAAACGTTTGGACCAAATCGGTTTCTCCCTTATAGGTTTATCTTTCGTACTACCTATTATTCAGGAGGTACGGGACTTGCCCCCGAAAAAATTGCGATATCGTAACAGGGTCCGCAAAAAGAACTTTTGGAATAAAACGTTCAAAACGATTCGAGGCGAGTTGTTAAACTGCAGTTTTCCCAAATTTGTTTGTGGACAGTACCCGAAGGGGACGAGACCGATATAGTCCATATTCCAACCAGATGGAATAATACAATGCGAGAGTTATCTTGCGGATTTGTTATTTTAGTTGGTACCGTCAGGGTTTCTTGGAGCTATTACGCCATTATCTCCGGAAGTATTAGCTTTCCCCCGAAAAAAATTGTACCGCCGGCAAGGCGGCAGAAAGGACAACCTGCTAAAGAAAATCTCTCAACGATCTGAGAGGTGTTCTTAAACTTCACATTTTCCGAATTTTGAGTGGGAAGTACCCGAAGCAAGGGACCGACATAGTCTATATTCAAATCCTATATATGCCTGGAAGTATTATTATCATAAGCAAAGTTATGACCAATTCCGTTACTCCCTTCGAGAGTTATCGCGCGCACAATTTTAGCGAATAATTTTGAACTTACTTTTGTGGCAAAGGTACCCGAAAGAGTGGACCGATGTGGTCCATATTCGAACTTAAACTAAGTTTGGACAATATATTAGGAATGCCAACATGTGGATCCGATCGGTAGCTTCCTTCGAGAGTTATCGTGCGCACCAGCCGGCCAGACAGACAGACGGACGGATATGGACTACAAACTGTCGGAAACAAATTTCGTCCAAACATACTTGGGATCTAAAACCATTATTTCGATGAGTCACACTTTTGGTTGTATCAAAGCCTAAAGACTGAGGATACAAAAATGCATAGCATCCCAACAGACATTCATTACCTGATCAATCGAAGTACGGCGATGCCATGAGTCATGCCAGGCTTTTTGAACACATGGATAAGTCTTTCTAATTGAAAGGGGCTTCCACCTATAGTAGGACCCTTGAAAGGGGCTTCTAACTATAGAAGGGCCCTTGAAAGGGACTTCTATCTATAGAAGGCCCCATGAAAGGGGCTTCTATCTATAGAAGGCCCCATGAAAGGGGTTTCTATCTATAGAAGACCCCTTGAAAGGGGCCTTCTATATATAAAACACCCCTTGAAAGGGGGTTTCTATCTATAATAAGCCCCTTGAAAGGGGCTTCTATCTATACAAGGCCCTTTGAAAGGGGCTTCTATCTATAGAAGGCCCTTTGAAAGGGGCTTCTATCTGTACAAGGCCCATTGAAATGGGGTTCTATCTACAGAAGGCCCCTTGAAAGGTGTTTCTATCTATAGAAGGCCGCTTGAGGGCTTCTATCTATAGAAGGCCCCTTGAAAGGGGCATCTATCTATAAAAGGCCCCTTGAAAGGGGCTTCTATCTATAGAAGGCCCCTTGAAAGGGTTTCTATCTATAGAAGGCCCCTTGAAAGTGGTTTCTATCTATAGAAGGCTGCTTGAGGGCTTCTATCTATAGAAGGCCCCTTGAAAGGTGCTTCTATCTATAGAGGGCCCTTTGAAAAGGGGCTTCTATCTATATAAGGCCGTTTGAAAAGAGGCTTCTATCTATAGAAGGCCCCTTGAAAGGGGCTTCTATCTATAGAAGGCTTCTTGAAAGGGGCTTCTCTGTATAGAAAGCTTCTTGGGGCTGCTATCTACAAAAGGCCCCTTTAAAGTGGCTTCTATCGATAGAAGGCCCCTTGAAAGGGTCTGATATCTATAGAAGGCCCCTTAAGAGGGGGTTCTATCTACAGAAGGCCCCTCGAAAGGGGCTTCTATCTATAGAAGGCCCCTTGAAAGTTCTTCTATCTATAGAAGATCCCTTTGAAAGGGTTTCTTTCTATAGAAGGCTTCTTGAAAGGTGCTTCCATCTATAGAAGGCCCCTTGAAAGGGGATTCCATCTATAGAAGGCCCCTTGAAAGAGGCTTCTATCTATAGATGGCCCCTTGAAATGGGCTGCTATCTATAGAAGGACCCCTGAAAAGGGCTTCTTTCTAGAGAAGGCCCCTTGAAAGTGGGTTCTATCTATAGAAGGCCCCTTGAGAGGTGTTTCTATCTATAGAAGGCCCTTTGGAAGGGGCTTCTATCTACAGAAGGCCCCTTGAAGGGGGCTTCTGTCTATAGAAGGCCCCTTGAAAGGGGCTTCTATCTATAGCAGGCCCCTTGAAAGCGGCTTCTATCTACAGAAGGCCCCTTGAGGCATCTATCTATAGCAGGTCCCTTGAAAGCGGCTTCTATCTATAGCAGGCCCCTTGAAAGGGGCTTCTATCTACAGAAGGCCCCTTGAGGCTTCTATCTATAGAAGGTCCATTAAAAGGGGCTTCTATCTATAGGAGGCTCCTTGAAAGAGGCTTCTATCTATAGAAGGCCCCTTGAAAGGGGCTTCTATCTATAGAAGGCCCCTTGAAAGGGGCTTCTATCTATAGGAGGCTTTTTGAAAGAGGCTTCTATCTATAGAAGGCCCCTTGAAAGGGGCTTCTATCTAGAGAAGGCCCCTTGAAAGGGGCTTCTATCTATAGAAGACCCCTTGAAAGGGGCTTTTATCTATAGAAGGCCCCTTGAAAGGGGCTTTTATCTATTGAAGGCCCCTTTAAATGTGTTTCTCTCTATAGAAGGCCCCTTGAAAAGGGCTTCTATCTATAGAAGGCCCCTTGAAAGGGGCTTCAATCTATAGAAGACCCCTAGAAAGGGGCTTCAATCTATAGAAGGCCCCTTGAAAGGGGCTTCTATCTATAGAAGGTCCCTTGAAAGGGGCTTCTATCTATAGAAGGCCCCTTGAAAGGGGCTTCTATCTAAGGAAATTACCTTAAAAGGATCTTCTATCTATAGAAGGCCCCTTGGAAGGGGCTTCTATCTGTAGAATGCCCTTTGAAAGGGGCTTCTATCTAAAGAAGTTCCCTTAAAAAGATCTTCTATCTATAGAAAGCCCCTTGATAGGTGCTTCTATGTATAGATGGCCACCTGAAAGGGGCTTCTATCTATAGAAGACCTTGCGGCTCCCTTTACGACGGTACAATTTTTTTCTTGCGCAAGTCCATACTTCCTGATATATTGGCCCAAAAGCTCCAAGAAACCCTGACGACACGAACCAAATGGCAAACCCGTAAGATAACTCTCACAGTGTTGGAGCTTCCATACAAAAGTGGACAAAAATGTGAGGCGTTAAAATAGGAAGATGTATTTTTGCACAAGTGTTTATGAGGGCACGGGAATGAAAAATATCAACCTTGGTCCATATCGGTCAGATTTGGATATAGGCCCAAAATATATATTTTCGCGATTTTGCTACAACTCGTTAAATGTTGGTCGAATAGCCTTCAAAATTAATATATGATATTTTCTTAACCCCGTGCATATCTACACCGATTTTCACTAAAATCGGTTCAGATTTGGATATAGCCCTCATTTTTCAATTCTATTTTAATCGAATAGCCTTCAAATTTTATATGTGACATTTTCTTAGGCCCCTGAGTAGTTTCACTGAATTCCGCAAAAATCGGTTCAGATTTCCATATAGCTCCCATGTATATTTTTCCCCGATTGCTGTAAATCGCTCAATTTCTGATGAATAGCCCTCAAATTTAACATGGGATGTTTCCTCAGGCCTCTGTTCAGTTTTACCGTTGACCTAGGTTAAGGTCAATTATGATCTAAACGATGCAGCCGCCTCAATTGGGCTCGAATTGACAGCACGATACCCAATAAATATCCTGCTTTTGAGCTGTAACCGTACGCTACGCTGCATCTATTTAACTGCCCAGATAAACCCACAAACACGTCTCCCAATTTTTTATGGAAGCTTTCACTACAAGTTGCAGAATTTTTATGTCTAGATACACAAGAACCAGAAAAACCATGTACAAATCAACAAATTTGCATTTCTACAAAAACAAAAGCAGAAAACGTAATTTTAAATATATTTTTTAAGAACCATTAGACCAGTACTTTGTTATAGGATACTAGAACTATAAGCGTTCATAGATAATATGCATGCTTATTTTTCAAGGGATCGAATTATTATCTGGTACGCCGACATTGAAATTTGTTACCGCTTTTTTACATTTCTGCCGTTTTTACGTTCCTGTACTTTTTGAATAAATTTGTAGGTGGAATTAATTTTTGACAGTACGGGAACGGAGCTACTATTTACTACGGGTGGTCTTTTTTCTGAGTCTATGTGTTAATGTGGGATATTTATATTCCACCAGTATATTTTACTATAAAACAATAAGCTTGAAAACAATAAGTTGAATTTGTGGTTTTAAGCTTTCAAAAGCTTTTCAATGTATTTAAAAAAGCGATTTGATAACAGAATAAAAGTCAAGCTTTTTATTAAATCGTTTTATCGAACTCTCCAAAGGGTACAGTACTTTTTAAACTTCAATTCACGCAGTTTATGTTTAAACCCCACAAAAAGGAAGTTTATTTAAAAGTTATACAAAAGATGGCTGTATAGTTTATGTAATAAATATATTATAGTCTCATCGAACAACATTTGTTTAATGATAGTTTCATCTTCTTTGGCCTGCGTTATTGTTTAAACAGTTGTATATTTTCAAATAAATATGTCGTGATGTTTTACAAATAACGATGTTGAAAACTAGTTTCACAACGACCGTTCATAGATAAAGTGCTACTCATAGATGTTAGCTTTGCATTGGCTGGTATTTTTGCCTTTGTTTTTGGTAGTTTCTTCATCCATGGGAATGCCAATATTTGATTATGAATATAATGTCAGCGATGAAAACGCCGAGAACTCACAACTTGATGGCTATTATTATGATTTGAATTTGCCGGAATTTCGTTTAAAAGAAGAGGACAAAACGACTCAACATTATACGCATTTTGGATTGTGATTAACATATTTGCATATATTTGTTTTTATAATTTCTATGAATAAATTTGAGAAACAATTATTTGTACATACGTTTTCTTCTGTGAAGATATTTTGCTCAATCCACTGGAGACAAATTTAAGTCAGCTGAATAATAATTTAGTCCACTATTGTAATACTGTAGAACATTTGTCCTACATTTTTCCATCGGTACAGGTAGTACTGGTAGCGTATAAGTAAAACGCCGTAATGAAGGAAAACAATATTTAAGTTCAATAAAAACAAGTAAGAAAGTATCAGTCGGCTTTGCCGACAGTGATATACCCTCAGCCTATGTGAATTGAAACGTTCATCTACAGACAGCATTCGATCTATATTTAGGGTGTTTTCAGAATTTTGAGACACTTTTTGAACATTTGAACTTACAGACAAAAATGTGGATTAGGATTAAAGTTCGAAAGTGTTGCGGGGGAGGTACTTGAAGGTATGGACCGACATAGTCCATTATGAAAGTGGATCTTATTTTGGGAGTCATATCTTTTCGATAGATATCGCACCCTTACTTACTTATTAGCTGGCCCATTACAGAACATTTGTTCCATAGGCCGAACTAAGACAAGATCTCCATTCCTCTATATTTGTTGCTTCGCACTCTGAAATACCGCGCCTTTTCATCTCATCATCCACTTGTTTGCGCCATATATTCCTTGGCCGGCCAATTCTGCGTGCACCGCCAAGCGGTCCGTATTTATACGCCTTTTTAGCGGTTTCATCATCGCTCATTCTTATGATATGGCCTAGCCAACGCAATCGCTGCATCTCGATACGTTTAACAATATTGATGTCGTTGTATAGCAGATACAGTTCGTGGTTCATGCGACGTCGATATTCACCGTCAACGCAAATTGGTCCGTAGATCTTTCGAAGAATTTTTCTCTCAAACACACCAAGCACTGCCATGTCTGCTTGCGCAAGTACCCAGGCTTCGGAGCCATACATCAGCACGGGTAGTATCAGTGTTTTGTAGAGCGTTATTTTTGTTTGACGAGATGTGGCTTTGTTTTTAAACTGCTTACTTAAACCAAAGTACCATCTGTTAGCCAATACAATTCTTCATTTTATTTCACAACTGATGTCGTTTGTTGTGTTTACGGAGGTGCCGAGGTAGACGAAGTCTTTTACTACCTCAATATTATAGGAACCAACTTCCACAGTCGGTCCGAGCTCAATGGACGCATTGCGCGTCGACACCATCAACTTGGTCTTCTCACCGTTTACAGCCAGACCCACTTTAGCAGATTCTCCTTCGACCTTCTTAAAGGTATCAGTTACTTCTTTTACTGATCGGCCCATGATGTCTATATCATCAGCATAAGCAAGTAACATGTGGCTATTGGTGTAGATTGTGCCACTTCTTTTGACGTTTGCCTCTCGTATAACCTTTTCCAGCGGGATGTTGAAGAGATCACACGAAAGGCTGTCTCCTTGTCTGAAACCTCTTTTGGTACCAAACTCTTCGGAGAGGTTCTTTCCTATTTTAACTGAGGACCTCGTGTCAGTCAATGTCATTTTACAAAGCCGGATGAGCTTTGCGGGGATACCAAATTCAGACATGGCTTGGAATAACTTTGAACGCAGCGGGCTGTCGAAGGCTGCTTTATAATCGACAAAAATGTGGTAGGTGTCGATCTGCATCTCTTGGGTCTTCTCCAGGATTTGCCGCAGGGTAAATATCTGGTCAATGGTGGACCTGCCAGGTCTAAAGCCGCATTGGTATGGTCCAATTATCTCGTTGACCATAGGCTTTAGTCGTTCGCACAATATCCCTGACACGATCTTGTAGGCAATAGGGAGTAGACGTATGCCCCTATAGTTAGAGCATACAGTCTTATCTCCCTTCTTGTGGACGGGGCACAGGATACTCAGGTTCCAATCGTTGGGTACTCGTTCTTCCTGCCAGATGGTGCTAACTAGCCGATGAATACACCTTATCAGCGTGTCGCCTCCGGTTTTGAACAGCTCGGCTGGTAAGCCATCGGCCCCTGCTGCCTTATTATTCTTCAGCCGATTTATTGCTGTCCTTACCTGTCCTTTTCTCCCTGTATCTCTCTCGTGCGCAACGCGTTGCTACGGATTGTAAAGTAGCCCTATATGCCGCATTTTTCTCTTCGGTGGCAGCACGACACTCCTGATCATACCATGGATTCCTTGGTGGAGGTGTCTGGTATCCAAGTATGGATTTTGCGGCTGTTTGCATGGAGTGGGCAATGCTTTGCCATTGCGCTGATATGTTATCGGGATGAGGAGTACTTTGATTAAGCAATTGGGCTAGTTGAGTGGAATATGCTGTGGCTATCTGTTGTAATTGCAGCTTACCGATGTCTAACTTTCGTGTTGTGTCTGTTCGCACCTTTGCTGCAACAAAGTAGTGGTCCGAGTCTATGTTTGCACCACGGAACGATCGTGCATCCAACACGCTTGCTGCATGTCTTCCACCTATCACAACGTGATCAATTTTATTTCTTGTTCTTTGATCTGGAGACAGCCAGGTGTCCTTATGCATATCATGATGATTAAATCTGGCACTGTTAACTACCATGTTTCTTGCCGCTGCAAAGTCTATCAGCCTCATACCATTGTCAGATGTTTCACTGTGGAGACTGAATTTCTCGACTGTTGGGCCAAAGATATTCTCCTTTCCAATTTTGGCATTAAAATCGCCTAGTATAATTTTAATGTCATGGGCAGGGCAACGGTCATAAGTTTCTTTTAAGCCCTCGTAAAATATATCTTTGGTCTGTTCGTCCTTGTCTTCAATGGGGGCATGATCGCAAATAAAGCTGATGTTGAAGAATTTAGCTTTTAATCGAATCCATCGTATGGACATCTGCCATTGCGTAAACTGCATCTTCTCTGTAAAGGTGCAGATTCGCAGATCATAGTCCTTAAAATGTTTGCGGGGTTCGTCAACATTAGAGGGATTTGTTTTTCTTTTCTTTTGTTTTTTCATAATAGGCTGCTTTATTCTAGGGGAGGGTTACTAACCCGGCTTGTACCGGTGAAAATGAAGCCGCTAGAACAACCTACTGAAAAAAGAATCAAAACGATGCGAGAGGAGCTCTTAAACATCACTTTTTTCAAATTTTGTGTGGGAGGTACCCACCGATATAGCCCATATTCCAACCTTATACATGACTGGATAAAATAATATGATGTGCAAAGTCTGCTGCAATCAGAAACTCCCTGCAAGAATTATCTTGCGGATTTGCCATTTTGGTTGGTGCCGTCAGGGATTCTTGAAACTTTTAGGCCAATATCTCAGGAAGTATGAACTTGCACAAGAAAAAAAAATGTACCGTCGTAAAGGGAGCCGCAAGGACAATCTGCTGAAAAAAAATCAAGACGATCCGAGAGGAGCTCTTAAACTTCACTTTAACCGAATGTTGGTTGGGAGGTACCTGATCTATATCTTGAAGCAATAATACGATGTGCAAAGTTTTGACCAAATCGATTGCTCCCTTCGAGAGCTATCGTTCACACCATTTTACAGACAAATTTTGAACTTTTGCGGGTGAGGTACCAGAAAGAGTGGACCAATATGGCTCATCTTCAAACTTAAACTAAGTTTAGGCAAAATATTACGACACCCAAAATTCGGTTCGAATCGGTTGATCCGTTCGATAGTTATCGTGCGCACCAGCCAGACGAACAGACATGGCTAAATCGACTACAAATTGGCTGAAACGAATTTCGTCCAAACATACTTGGGCTCTAAAACCGTTATTTCGATGAGGCACCAGTTTGGTCGTATCAAAGTGTATATACCCTTTGTAGCCTAAAGGCTGAGGGTATAAAAACTGTATGGGGTAAGTTTTTGTCGAAATATATATCTTCAGATAGAAATATAGAAGAAAATCTTTCCATTTTCCACCAAAATCGCCTTCGAACAATTTTGAGTTTTTTTTTTCTGTTTGAGTCGGTTGAAAGAACATAACATGAGTATTTCTTTGCCTATGCTGCAACTACAAAACAGAATTCTAATGTTTTCATTGCATGGGAAAGCTGATTATGTTATCTGTCGAACAAAAAAATCCGTTCAAAAGTTACAGAGTTTTGACCAGATTAAAACGATTCTGTACAACTGTGCGACGGTGGTCGGCTTGTGGACAATCAGGCTGCGTCAGCGGTTGGGCAATTGGTCTTCTTCGACACTGAAAAGATATGAGTAATAGGCCGCATTGGCTCGATGATGAACGGGTTATATTGCTTGGCTGAGTGACAGTGTTCGGCTGAGTGACGATCGGTTCGGCTCTATAAAGAAAACAGTCTAATATGGTACGGTAACAAGGATCAAACGAATAGGCGAATAGAGACGGTTGAAGTAGTCGCAGAGAGCGAAAAAGTCGCAGGGCGGAAACAAGGCGGTAGGAGTGAAAGAACGGATCGAATGAGTCGCAGGGAGGGAACGAATCGGCAGAAGTGCTGTTGTTAGATTTTGTTCAAGTGGATATGCAACTCGTCTTCTCTTGGACTTCGTTTAACGCGAGCACTTGACAAATTTGGCGTTGAAACGATTATATATTATTCGTCTGCCTACTTGATAAGATTGTGATTTATGCCAGTACACAACTCCCTGATTGAGCATTGAAGTTTAATTTAGCGCAGTATTACTGCATGTTACGTAAAGGCAATGGCCTAACATGTAATGATAAGGCAGGATTTGTTCGAGTATTTGTAATGACAGGAGAGTTAATTCAATATTGAATACAATTTTGAATTATTTTAAATTTTTGCCTTTTTAGGAAGAAGATCATTTTTATACACTCCACCATAGTATGGTGGGTATATTAAGTTTGTTTTTCTGTTGGTAACACATCGAACTAATCATTTGCGACCATATAAAGTATATATATTCTTGATCAGGATAAAATTCTAAGACGATCTAGCCATGTCCGCGGTTGTAATCACTCTATCGTTCGCAATAATTGAGCTAGAGCGCTATATTTTTACACCCGAGTGTATTTTTTCCATAGGCAGGTCAAGTTCGATGATGGGCTATATCGGACTACTTTTTGGTGTAGCCTCCATATAACAGTACCTCCCGATTTTCGGTATTTTGGGGATATTAGCTTCATTTTTTGACCGAACTACCTGTAATTTCACGTTTGGGGTTCCCAGTGGTCACAAAATATCTCCACTAAGAACCGTCAACATAGGTCTATGCTTTGGTATAGCCCCCATATAACGGTACCTCCCGATTTTCGGTATTTTAAGGATTTCAGATAAAATTTATGACTGGAGTAATTTGTAATTTGACAGTTGAAGTTCCTAGTAGTCACAAAACATCTCCACCTAAAACCGTCAACATAGGTCCATGTTTTGGTATAGGCCCCATATAACGGTACTTCCCGATTTTCGGTATTTTGAGGATTGTAGCTACATCTTGCGACCGAACTGCCTGTAATATGTGGAGAGGATTCTCTGATATCGAACGTTTCTTCTTTCAAATACATTTTTATTTTTTTACAACAACAATGTGTATTTGCCCAGTTAGTTGTTCTTTCACGACAAACGCTTAGCGCTGCCCTTGAAAATAATGAGTTTGGCTCTGAACGCTAACACGCCGTGACAACACCTTTTTCTTGTGTGTTTTCAAAATGGTTGGTTCAAACCCCAGCCTGGCTCAGCTGATTTTAATTATTTGAAATTATTGCCTTTTTAGGGCGAATATCATTTTTAATATTAATTTTTAATTAATTTCTCGTTGAAATCGATTTTAATGAGCAATGATGCAAGTGAAAAAGTTCTGTGCTGGAGATACTCAAATAAGTTGTCCAATATTCGAACTTGATTAAAGTTTATAAAAAATATTCTGTTGCATAATGATTGGATCAATATCATTTACTCCTATCGATGGTTATCGTGCCCACTGAATCTAAAAAATTTTAGGTACCGTTCTGTTGATGCATACCATTAACTTAGTCTTATCGCTGTTTACTGCCTCAGGGTATTATTTACTTTTTTTTATTGATCCATCCATGATGTAAATATCGTCTGCGGCTACTTGTGTATATTGCGTCATTTCTTGTAACGTCTGCATCTCGTATAACCTTTTCCAGTAGGATGTTGAAGAGGTCACATGAAAGGTTGTTTTTCTTGTCTGAAATTTCTTTTGGTACTAAACTGTTCGGAGAGTTTATTTCCTATTTTAAGTGATCACCGAGTATCAGTTAATGTCAATTTAGACGAATGACATTTACGGAAATACAAATGTCAGACATTGCTTGGAATACCTTTAACTTATGGGGCTATCGAAGGCCTTATAATTTACAAAAACAGGATTTGCCGAAATGCATATATTTGGTCAGTGTTGGAATTGCAAGGGGAGATGTTTTTCATGGCTAAAATACCCAGGAAATGTAAGTAAGCATTCCACTGAGGGGTTTTGCCATGTATGTATGTATGTATGTGTGTATGTATGTATTTATGTATGTATATATGTATGTATGTATGATTTGATTTTCCAGACCAAAAATCGCTCTGACATGGCCCAATCATTTCATTGACCATAGGCCTTTGTCGTGCATACAATATTACGGCACTATCTTATCGACAATGGATAACAGATTTATGTCCATGTCATTTAAGCACACAGTTTTATCTACTTCCGTTCCACTCCACGTTCCACTCATTGGGTACACGTTCCTGCTACCTGATGGCGCTAACTAGCTGATGCATACATCTTATCAGCGTATCGCCAATAAGTCTTGTACAGCTCGGCTGGTAAGCCATCGGCTGCGGTGGCATTACTATTTTTCAGCCGGTTTATAGCAGTCCTTAACTCATCTTTGCCGAACGGTATATACAAAATACCAATTTTAGGGATAAATCTGCGATACCAGCGCCGCCTTCATTGGTATTGATATTTGTCAAAATGATCTTTCCATAAACTGACTACACTATAGGCATGTGTTATCAGATTACCTTGCTCGTTTCTTCAGGATGGGCTGTGTCAAAGACATCAAAAATTACTTTATTCTAGCTCCTGTACTTCTCAATTTCTCTCTCTCTCCCTCTATATTTCTTTGCGAAAAAACAACGTTTCCCTTCTTTCTTCCCATTACTTCTCTCATGCGCTAAGAGTCTCGTCAGGAGTAACACGGCATGACCCGCAGCATACCATGAGTTCCTTAATGAAGGCCTCTGCAATCCAAGTATGGATTTTGCAGACGTTTGCATGGAGTGGGCAATACTTTGGCACTACCCAGATATGATATCGGAATGAAGAGAACTTTCATTAAGCCATTGGGTCAGTTAAATATGCTGTGGCTATCTGTTCCGTGCTGTGACTATTTTTCGTTAACTGCACTATCTCTGTACAGAATCCGAACATTCCAGATGCATATTCGCCTATTACGCTCCATAAAACCTTTCCTGCGGTCGTCAACTTTAGAGGGTTTGCTTTTCTTTTTCTATGTTTTTTCGTAGTAGAATGTTTTTTATAGCTGTAGTTTATCAACCCGAGGCCCAATCCAAGCATGGTGGTTTTGAAACAAATTTACATGAAAGGGGCTTACATCTGGGAAGTTTTTGCGGATTCGCGATTCAAGTTGACATTTTTAGGGGTTTTTTAGGTTTTCACGATCAAGCTTGGAAACCGCAAGTCCTATGGAAATAGGACTAAAGAAAATTTTGTAGCTATGAACATTCTCTACAAGATTGACCTTTACAATAATGTTGTAGGTTTTACCGTTATTGGGGCAATGCATTGACTCTATCGCTACCTAATAAAACAATTTCATACATGGTGCGCCTTAACAAACTTTAAGTGAAAACCGCTTACACCTGGAAAGTTTTTGTGAATTTTGAAACAGCAGTGTTCATAAGTGAGAAAAATCCAAAAACAAGAAAAAATCGCTGGAGGGATTTTTAAATAAATCGCGGTCAAAGTTCACATTTTTAGATTTTTTTAGGTTTTCACAAATTTGCTTGGAAACCACAAATCCTATTGAAGTGGGGCTAAAGAAAATGTTGTAGCGGTTAAAAATCTGTTCAAAATTTATCTGCATAATATTTTTGTAGGTTTTACCGTTTTTGAGATATAGAAGTTCAGATCAATCATTCAGATTTTTTTTCAGGTCTTCAGGATTTTGCTTGAAAACCGCAAGTTCTATCGGAATGGGGCTAAAGAAAATGTTGTAGCAGTGAAAATTCTCTACAAGATTGACTTTTCGTAGGTTGTACAATTTTTGAGATATATAAGTTTAAGTTGGGAAATTGCAGTCATGACACTGTCTTATAAGGAGACGTTAAAGTCAGTGCATTGTCCCAATTAGAACTTCTATATCTCAAAAACGGTGAAACATACGAAATTATCACAAAGGTCAATCTTGTAGAGAATTTTCATAGCTACATTTTCATATATGGATACATTTTCCATTTTTAAGCATAAAATTCAAAATTGCATTAAGAATAACATTTTAAATTCCAATTCAAAATTTCCCCTTCAACACTCAATGTAAAATAATTTACTCATTATTTGCTTTGAACGGAAATAAACTAAACGAAGTGGGGTATGAATTTAGCCGCAAAATTGTTGCCAATTGGCAGGCACAAAACATCATCTCTATTGTAACATAATGGCCAGAGTAAGGACCACAAACAAAGAGACCAACTAGCCAGCCAACCGTCCGGCCGACCAGCAACACAACCAGCCAGCCAGCCATCCAAGCAAGTAATGAACGTTTAACAATTGTAACGCAACCAAGCCGAGGGCGTTAGAAAATATAAATGTTAACAATTATTGCAGGCGTCATACATATGATAGTCACACTTACATACATACACACAAACGGGGCACCATTTGCAAAATAATAAAGAAGAAAATTTATTCGAAGAGGGTTATGAAGGAAACTCATATTTTTTATTATTAAAATATAATAAAAAATATTCTTTAAAAAATCCACGTTTATTTTTCTGAGGGTCCATGAAAAAAAAATAGTTTAAAAATCCACGTTTATTACTGTGGCGGTCCATTTAAAAATATACTTTAAAAATCCACGTTTATTACTGTGATGATCTATGATAAACTTTTCTTTAATAATTTCAACTTTTTGTTTTTTAAAGAAGAATGTGAAATTAAAAAATATTGCAAAATTTTTAAATTTATGTTTATAGGACAGTTAGGCGTATAAGTGTTGACAGCATGTATACGCCACCAAACCGTAAAGATTGATGAAACCCCATTCATGATGATAAAAATTATTTTCAGAATAACGTATTTCTTCTTCAGTACCCCTTATGCTTCATAAACATAACAATTCGACAGACATACACCTTCCATTGTCTGACTTCCTTTGAATAGAAATTGCCATAATAAATGGCAATTAAAATTGTAACACTACACAAAACACTTTGTTACAAAACTCTCAACAAAAACAGCCACCACAACAACAACAGCAACACCAGTAAATGAACAAAAGTAAAGAAAAATAAAGCAACACAGAAAAAAGCAAACATCAGAAAACACAAAGAGTGAGAAAAAAAGTTGAAAAAACTCTGACAACAAATGTGTAGAAAGCCTTTTTGACTTGTCTATAATTGTTGTTTTAGTTGAATACAATAACAACAATAGTTACGTTGGCCTTTTTATCATACCAAAGTTAACAGAGTAGAAAAAAACTAAGTGGAAGATGGGGGGGGAACAAAAGCAAAAGGCTTACAAAGGGACACAGGAGAGTACAGAAATAAAAAAAAACAATATAGCATCTGAAACAATAGTAACATAACCACATATACATACGTGCATACATATGTTTTGATTGACCTTTTGTTTCAATGCCTAATACATCAATTGAAGCACTCTAGTATGTGTGTGCAATGTCCTAATGACTTTGAAATAATAGGTCTATGTCTTTGAGGGTATTGCAATATTGTGGGTGTACTAAGGTTTCTATTGACTACATACAACATTCGTCGTAGGTAAAAATACGAGTTTAAAATTCTTTAAACAAATCAACGTTTATTGGTCTGAAGGTCGATGAAAAAATATTCTTTAAAAAATCAACGTTTATTGGTCTGAAGGTCGATGAAAAAATATTCTTTAAAAAATCAACGTTTATTGGTCTGAAGGTCGATGAAAAAATATTCTTTAAAAAATCCACGTTTATTGGTCTGAAGGTCGATGAAAAAATATTCTTTAAAAAATCCACGTTTATTGTTGTGAAGGTATTTGAAAAAATATTCTTTAAAAAATCCACGTTTATTGTTGTGAAGGTATTTGAAAAAATATTCTTTAAAAAATCCACGTTTATTGTTGTGAAGGTATTTGAAAAAATATTCTTTAAAAAATCCACGTTTATTGTTGTGAAGGTATTTGAAAAAATATTCTTAAAAAATCCACGTTTATTGCTGTGATGGTCCATGAAAAAATATTCTTTAAAAAATCCACGTTTATTGGTCTGAAGGTCGATGAAAAAATATTCTTTAAAAAATCCACGTTTATTGGTCTGAAGGTCGATGAAAAAATATTCTTTAAAACATCCACGTTTATTGGTCTGAAGGTCGATGAAAAAATATTCTTTAAAAAATCCACGTTTATTGGTCTGAAGGTCGATGAAAAAATATTCTTTAAAAAATCCACGTTTATTGGTCTGAAGGTCGATGAAAAAATATTCTTTAAAAAATCCACGTTTATTGGTCTGAAGGTCGATGAAAAAATATTCTTTAAAAAATCCACGTTTATTGGTCTGAAGGTCGATGAAAAAATATTCTTTAAAAAATCCACGTTTATTGGTCTGAAGGTCGATGAAAAAATATTCTTTAAAAAATCCACGTTTATTGGTCTGAAGGTCGATGAAAAAATATTCTTTAAAAAATCCACGTTTATTGGTCTGAAGGTCGATGAAAAAATATTCTTTAAAAAATCCACGTTTATTGGTCTGAAGGTCGATGAAAAAATATTCTTTAAAAAATCCACGTTTATTGGTCTGAAGGTCGATGAAAAAATATTCTTTAAAAAATCCACGTTTATTGGTCTGAAGGTCGATGAAAAAATATTCTTTAAAAAATCCACGTTTATTGGTCTGATGGTCGGTGAAAAAATATTCTTTAAAAAATCCACGTTTATTGGTCTGATGGTCGGTGAAAAAATATTCTTTAAAAAATCCACGTTTATTGTTGTGAAGGTATTTGAAAAAATATTCTTTAAAAAATCCACGTTTATTGTTGTGAAGGTATTTGAAAAAATATTCTTTAAAAAATCCACGTTTATTGTTGTGAAGGTATTTGAAAAAATATTCTTTAAAAAATCCACGTTTATTGTTGTGAAGGTATTTGAAAAAATATTCTTTAAAAAATCCACGTTTATTGTTGTGAAGGTATTTGAAAAAATATTCTTTAAAAAATCCACGTTTATTGTTGTGAAGGTATTTGAAAAAATATTCTTTAAAAAATCCACGTTTATTGTTGTGAAGGTATTTGAAAAAATATTCTTTAAAAAATCCACGTTTATTGTTGTGAAGGTATTTGAAAAAATATTCTTTAAAAAATCCACGTTTATTGTTGTGAAGGTATTTGAAAAAATATTCTTTAAAAAATCCACGTTTATTGTTGTGAAGGTATTTGAAAAAATATTATTTAAAAAATCCACGTTTATTGTTGTGAAGGTATTTGAAAAAATATTCTTTAAAAAATCCACGTTTATTGTTGTGAAGTTATTTGAAAAAATATTCTTTAAAAAATCCACGTTTTTTGGGCTTATGGTGTTTGAAAAAATATTCTTTAAAAAATCCACGTTTATTGTTGTGAAGGTATTTGAAAAAATATTCTTTAAAAAATCCACGTTTATTGTTGTGAAGTTATTTGAAAAAATATTCTTTAAAAAATCCACGTTTTTTGGGCTTATGGTGTTTGAAAAAATATTCTTTAAAAAATCCACGTTTATTGTTGTGAAGGTGTTTGAAAAAATATTCTTTAAAAAATCCACGTTTATTGTTGTGAAGGTGTTTGAAAAAATATTCTTTAAAAAATCCACGTTTATTGTTGTGAAGGTGTTTGAAAAAATATTCTTTAAAAAATCCACGTTTATTGTTGTGAAGGTGTTTGAAAAAATATTCTTTAAAAAATCCACGTTTATTGTTGTGAAGGTGTTTGAAAAAATATTCTTTAAAAAATCCACGTTTTTTGGGCTTATGGTGGATGAAAAAATATTCTTTAAAAAATCCACGTTTTTTGGGCTTATGGTGGATGAAAAAATATTCTTTAAAAAATCCACGTTTATTGTTGTGAAGGTGTTTGAAAAAATATTCTTTAAAAAATCCACGTTTATTGTTGTGAAGGTGTTTGAAAAAATATTCTTTAAAAAATCCACGTATATTGCTGTGATGGTGTTTGAAAAAATATTCTTTAAAAAATCCACGTTTATTGTTGTGAAGGTGTTTGAAAAAATATTCTTTAAAAAATCCACGTTTATTGTTGTGAAGGTATTTGAAAAAATATTCTTTAAAAAATCCACGTTTATTGTTGTGAAGGTGTTTGAAAAAATATTCTTTAAAAAATCCACGTTTATTGTTGTGAAGGTGTTTGAAAAAATATTCTTTAAAAAATCCACGTTTATTGTTGTGAAGGTGTTTGAAAAAATATTCTTTAAAAAATCCACGTTTTTTGGGCTTATGGTGGATGAAAAAATATTCTTTAAAAAATCCACGTTTATTGTTGTGAAGGTGTTTGAAAAAATATTCTTTAAAAAATCCACGTATATTGCTGTGATGGTGTTTGAAAAAATATTCTTTAAAAAATCCACGTTTATTGTTGTGAAGGTGTTTGAAAAAATATTCTTTAAAAAATCCACGTTTATTGTTGTGAAGGTGTTTGAAAAAATATTCTTTAAAAAATCCACGTTTATTGTTGTGAGGGTGTTTGAAAAAATATTCTTTAAAAAATCCACGTTTATTGTTGTGAAGGTGTTTGAAAAAATATTCTTTAAAAAATCCACGTATATTGCTGTGATGGTGTTTGAAAAAATATTCTTTAAAAAATCCACGTTTATTGTTGTGAAGGTGTT
Organism: Musca autumnalis; assembly: GCF_047663935.1. Lineage (NCBI taxonomy): Eukaryota > Metazoa > Arthropoda > Insecta > Diptera > Muscidae > Musca > Musca autumnalis. The sequence continues at coordinate 16,352,783 of NW_027411755.1, read as the reverse complement.
TGAAAAAATATTCTTTAAAAAATCCACGTATATTGCTGTGATGGTGTTTGAAAAAATATTCTTTAAAAAATCCACGTTTATTGTTGTGAAGGTGTTTGAAAAAATATTCTTTAAAAAATCCACGTTTTTTGTTGTGAAGGTGTTTGAAAAAATATTCTTTAAAAAATCCACGTTTATTGTTGTGAAGGTGTTTGAAAAAATATTCTTTAAAAAATCCACGTTTATTGTTGTGAAGGTGTTTGAAAAAATATTCTTTAAAAAATCCACGTTTATTGTTGTGAAGGTGTTTGAAAAAATATTCTTTAAAAAATCCACGTTTATTGTTGTGAAGGTGTTTGAAAAAATATTCTTTAAAAAATCCACGTTTTTTGGGCTTATGGTGGATGAAAAAATATTCTTTAAAAAATCCACGTTTTTTGGGCTTATGGTGGATGAAAAAATATTCTTTAAAAAATCCACGTTTATTGTTGTGAAGGTGTTTGAAAAAATATTCTTTAAAAAATCCACGTATATTGCTGTGATGGTGTTTGAAAAAATATTCTTTAAAAAATCCACGTTTATTGTTGTGAAGGTGTTTGAAAAAATATTCTTTAAAAAATCCACGTTTTTTGTTGTGAAGGTGTTTGAAAAAATATTCTTTAAAAAATCCACGTTTATTGTTGTGAAGGTGTTTGAAAAAATATTCTTTAAAAAATCCACGTTTATTGTTGTGAAGGTGTTTGAAAAAATATTCTTTAAAAAATCCACGTTTATTGTTGTGAAGGTGTTTGAAAAAATATTCTTTAAAAAATCCACGTTTATTGTTGTGAAGGTGTTTGAAAAAATATTCTTTAAAAAATCCACGTTTATTGTTGTGAAGGTGTTTGAAAAAATATTCTTTAAAAAATCCACGTTTATTGTTGTGAAGGTGTTTGAAAAAATATTCTTTAAAAAATCCACGTTTATTGTTGTGAAGGTGTTTGAAAAAATATTCTTTAAAAAATCCACGTTTATTGTTGTGAAGGTGTTTGAAAAAATATTCTTTAAAAAATCCACGTTTATTGTTGTGAAGGTGTTTGAAAAAATATTCTTTAAAAAATCCACGTTTTTTGGGCTTATGGTGGATGAAAAAATATTCTTTAAAAAATCCACGTTTATTGTTGTGAAGGTGTTTGAAAAAATATTCTTTAAAAAATCCACGTTTTTTGGGCTTATGGTGGATGAAAAAATATTCTTTAAAAAATCCACGTTTATTGTTGTGAAGGTGTTTGAAAAAATATTCTTTAAAAAATCCACGTTTTTTGAGCTTATGGTGGATGAAAAAATATTCTTTAAAAAATCCACGTTTTTTGGGCTTATGGTGGATGAAAAAATATTCTTTAAAAAATCCACGTTTATTGTTGTGAAGGTGTTTGAAAAAATATTCTTTAAAAAATCCACGTTTTTTTGGCTTATGGTGGATGAAAAAATATTCTTTAAAAAATCCACGTTTATTGTTGTGAAGGTGTTTGAAAAAATATTCTTTAAAAAATCCACGTATATTGCTGTGAAGGTGTTTGAAAAAATATTCTTTAAAAAATCCACGTTTATTGTTGTGAAGGTGTTTGAAAAAATATTCTTTAAAAAATCCACGTTTATTGTTGTGAAGGTGTTTGAAAAAATATTCTTTAAAAAATCCACGTTTATTGTTGTGAAGGTGTTTGAAAAAATATTCTTTAGAAAATCCATGTTTATTGTTGTGAAGGTGTTTGAAAAAATATTTTTTAAAAAATCCACGTTTATTGTTGTGTTGGTGTTTGAAAAAATATTATTTAAAAAATCCACGTTTATTGTTGTGTTGGTATTTGAAAAATATTCTTTAAAAAAACCACGTTTATTGTTGTGAAGGTGTTTGAAAAAATATTTTTAAAAAATCCACTTTTATTGTTGTGAAGGAGTTTGAAAAAATATTCTTTAAAAAATCCACGTTTATTGTTGTGAAGGAGTTTGAAAAAATATTCTTTAAAAATCCACGTTTATTGTTGTGAAGGAGTTTGAAAAAATATTCTTTAAAAAATCCACGTTTATTGTTGTGAAGGAGTTTGAAAAAATATTCTTTAAAAAATCCACGTTTATTGTTGTGAAGGTGTTTGAAAAATATTCTTTAAAAAATCCACGTTTACTGTTGTGAAGGTATTTGAAAAAATATTCTTTAAAAAATCCACGTTTATTGTCGTGAAGGTGTGTGAAAAATGTTCCTTAAAAAATCCACGTTTATTGTTGTCAAGGTGTTAGCAAATTTTTTCTTTCAAAAGTAAACGTTTATTGTTGTAAAGTTCTAGGAAAATTTGTTTGGGAAAAATATTCTTTAAAATGTCTACATTTATTGGTCTGTAAAAATAGTTACCAATTGTTTCTCTTCATTATCCTCTTTGCCAGAAATCAAGCAAAGCTAAAAAGACAAACTGAAACAAAAAACTTGTAAACAAATAAAAAGACAATCCAAAGCCAACTAAAAGACAATTAAAAAGTTTAAGTTTAAACGACAGATGAAAAGATTACACCAAATACAAATGAAATCCTCAATGAGGGTGAGAAGAGAGAGAGAAGGGAAAAGAATGTTCATTCAAAATGTGTGGCGGAAAAACTTCAACCGAACAACAATTAATGGAGATTATTGCAATGCAACAATGGCTGGGTGTTGCAACAATTGCGATTAATTAGGAAACAAACTGTAAAAGCAATGCCAGGATAAGTGCCAGTGGAGTAGTGCTAAAATAAATCCCCAATTGAACTGTGGCAGTAGTGGCATTAAGCTGCATTTGTTGCAGCAAAACAAAAAAATACAACGACTGACATCATTATTTTGTTATACGCGTGAATGTTGTTGAATAAGAGATTAATTTGTAATAAGTTTGGAATTATTGAAAATTAATATTTCGTGGGTGAATAATGAAAAGAAATTTCACTACTCTACAATAGAATTGATATTTAAAGTTTATGGTATTTACCTAATATGTTTAAGATCGTTATACTCGTGGCTTTGTGGCTTTCCATTGGGGACATATTTTACATGGGGAGTGTTGTCCGAATTGCTGAATGTGTTACACACCCAAATCCTATTCACAACACCCATATATGTGTAGGGTACATTCTGAAGCCCAACACTCGGTTGTCTTCAATGTAGGGAAAAAATGCCATGTCATGTCGGTAACACTGTTCACCTTAATTTATCTCTAACGAGCAAGACATACATACGTGAATGTTTTACCTGGATTATAATGTAAATTTATGAACAAACAAAAATCAATTAACATATACAACATGAATTTTTTGAGAAAAAAAAAAAATATATATATATATATATATGTATATAAAAAATATGTGTTAATTTTTATACAGCAGACAAACGTGGTAAACGCTATGATGGTTAGATGGGTTCATATCCTGAAACTGAAAACACACAAACTTCCATCCATTATTCCACAAAATCTCATTCACTCTACAGAGCATTAAACCCATTTATTCTTTGGAATGAAATCTTTATATTTAATTTTATTTACTTGACATAATTACATCCTGCAAACAATTCAAATTTAGCAAATGGAACAATTACACACATACAGAGAGACATCATACACAACAGCTATTGGCCCGATACCACTACCCGACACTCTCTTGTTTAAGCATAACATAACAATTTTCGCTTAAGTCTGTCCGTCCGTTCGTACACACAATCAGACATTTAAATTGCTATGAGAGACATGTGAACACTTGTTGTCATTTGCCATTATTATGACAACGTTTGGTTGTCACAATACATTGACAACAATGGCAATAACATCATGAGAGCAGCAACAGCAGCAATTTTTGCATGAAGGTAATGTTGGCTGATACTTTCGAAATGTTTGGTATATACAGATGATCACATACCTACGTACATGAGAACATAAAATACATTTGTATGCATATATCTACATACATATGTGTAAGTTTAAAGTTAAACATGGAAAATTAATGGCCTTAACATGTACATTTTTTAAAGAATATTTTGTTCAATCATCTTCACAACAATGAAGGTGGATTTTTAAAGAATAGTTTTTCAACCACAACCAACACAACAATCAACGTGGATTTTTTTGAAGAATATTTTTCATGGACCATCAAATCACTAAACGTGGATTTTTTAAAGAATATTTTTTCATCCACCATAAGCCCAATAAACGTGGATTTTTTAAAGAATATTTTTTCATCCACCATAAGCCCAATAAACGTGGATTTTTTAAAGAATATTTTTTCATCCACCATAAGCCCAATAAACGTGGATTTTTTAAAGAATATTTTTTCATCCACCATAAGCCCAATAAACGTGGATTTTTTAAAGAATATTTTTTCATTCACCATCACAGCAATAAACGTGGATTTTTTAAAGAATATTTTTTCATCCACCATCACAGCAATAAACGTGGATTTTTTAAAGAATATTTTTTCATCCACCATCACAGCAATAAACGTGGATTTTTTAAAGAATATTTTTTCATCCACCATCACAGCAATAAACGTGGATTTTTTAAAGAATATTTTTTCATCCACCATCACAGCAATAAACGTGGATTTTTTAAAGAATATTTTTTCATCCACCATCACAGCAATAAACGTGGATTTTTTAAAGAATATTTTTTCATCCACCATCACAGCAATAAACGTGGATTTTTTAAAGAATATTTTTTCATCCACCATCACAGCAATAAACGTGGATTTTTTAAAGAATATTTTTTCATCCACCATCACAGCAATAAACGTGGATTTTTTAAAGAATATTTTTTCATCCACCATCACAGCAATAAACGTGGATTTTTTAAAGAATATTTTTTCATCCACCATCACAGCAATAAACGTGGATTTTTTAAAGAATATTTTTTCATCCACCATTGCAGCAATAAACGTGGATTTTTAAAGAATATTTTGTCATCCACCATAAGCCCAATAAACGTGGATTTTTTAAAGAATATTTTTTCATCCACCATTGCAGCAATAAACGTGGATTTTTTAAAGAATATTTTTTCATCCACCATCACAGCAATAAACGTGGATTTTTTAAAGAATATTTTTTCATCCACCATCACAGCAATAAACGTGGATTTTTTAAAGAATATGTTTTCATCCACCATCACAGCAATAAACGTGGATTTTTTAAAGAATATTTTTTCATCCACCATCACAGCAATAAACGTGGATTTTTTAAAGAATATTTTTTCATCCACCATCACAGCAATAAACGTGGATTTTTTAAAGAATATTTTTTCATCCACCATCACAGCAATAAACGTGGATTTTTTAAAGAATATTTTTTCATCCACCATAAGCCCAATAAATGTGGATTTTTTAAATAATATTTTTTCATCCACCATAAGCCCAATAAACGTGGATTTTTTAAAGAATATTTTTTCATCCACCATAAGCCCAATAACCGTGGATTTTTTAAAGAATATTTTTTCTTCCACCATAAACCCAATAAACGTGGATTTTTTAAAGAATATTTTTTCATCCACCATAAGCCCAATAAACGTGGATTTTTTTAAAGAATATTTTTTCATCCACCATAAGCCCAATAAACGTGGATTTTTTAAAGAATATTTTTTCATCCACCATAAGCCCAATAAACGTGGATTTTTTAAAGAATATTTTTTCATCCACCATAAGCCCAATAAACGTGGATTTTTTAAAGAATATTTTTTCATCCACCATAAGCCCAATAAACGTGGATTTTTTAAAGAATATTTTTTCATCCACCATAAGCCCAATAAACGTGGATTTTTTAAAGAATATTTTTTCATCCACCATAAGCCCAATAAACGTGGATTTTTTAAAGAATATTTTTTCATCCACCATAAGCCCAATAAACGTGGATTTTTTAAAGAATATTTTTTCATCCACCATAAGCCCAATAAACGTGGATTTTTTAAAGAATATTTTTTCATCCACCATAAGCCCAATAAACGTGGATTTTTTAAAGAATATTTTTTCATCCACCATAAGCCCAATAAACGTGGATTTTTTAAAGAATATTTTTTCATCCACCATAAGCCCAATAAACGTGGATTTTTTAAAGAATATTTTTTCATCCACCATAAGCCCAATAAACGTGGATTTTTTAAAGAATATTTTTTCACGGACCATCACAGCAATAAACGTGGATTTTTTAAAGAATATTTTTTCATCCACCATAAGCCCAATAAACGTGGATTTTTTAAAGAATATTTTTTCATCCACCATAAGCCCAATAAACGTGGATTTTTTAAAGAATATTTTTTCATCCACCATAAGCCCAATAAACGTGGATTTTTTAAAGAATATTTTTTCATCCACCATAAGCCCAATAAACGTGGATTTTTTAAAGAATATTTTTTCACGGACCATCACAGCAATAAACGTGGATTTTTTAAAGAATATTTTTTCATCCACCATAAGCCCAATAAACGTGGATTTTTTAAAGAATATTTTTTCATCCACCATAAGCCCAATAAACGTGGATTTTTTAAAGAATATTTTTTCATCCACCATAAGCCCAATAAACGTGGATTTTTTAAAGAATATTTTTTCACGGACCATCACAGCAATAAACGTGGATTTTTTAAAGAATATTTTTTCATCCACCATAAGCCCAATAAACGTGGATTTTTTAAAGAATATTTTTTCATCCACCATAAGCCCAATAAACGTGGATTTTTTAAAGAATATTTTTTCATCCACCATAAGCCCAATAAACGTGGATTTTTTAAAGAATATTTTTTCATCCACCATAAGCCCAATAAACGTGGATTTTTTAAAGAATATTTTTTCATCCACCATAAGCCCAATAAACGTGGATTTTTTAAAGAATATTTTTTCACGGACCATCACAGCAATAAACGTGGATTTTTTAAAGAATATTTTTTCATCCACCATAAGCCCAATAAACGTGGATTTTTTAAAGAATATTTTTTCATCCACCATAAGCCCAATAAACGTGGATTTTTTAAAGAATATTTTTTCATCCACCATAAGCCCAATAAACGTGGATTTTTTAAAGAATATTTTTTCACGGACCATCACAGCAATAAACGTGGATTTTTTAAAGAATATTTTTTCATCCACCATAAGCCCAATAAACGTGGATTTTTTAAAGAATATTTTTTCATCCACCATAAGCCCAATAAACGTGGATTTTTTAAAGAATATTTTTTCATCCACCATAAGCCCAATAAACGTGGATTTTTTAAAGAATATTTTTTCATCCACCATAAGCCCAATAAACGTGGATTTTTTAAAGAATATTTTTTCATCCACCATAAGCCCAATAAACGTGGATTTTTTAAAGAATATTTTTTCATCCACCATAAGCCCAATAAACGTGGATTTTTTAAAGAATATTTTTTCATCCACCATAAGCCCAATAAACGTGGATTTTTTAAAGAATATTTTTTCATCCACCATAAGCCCAATAAACGTGGATTTTTTAAAGAATATTTTTTCATCCACCATAAGCCCAATAAACGTGGATTTTTTAAAGAATATTTTTTCATCCACCATAAGCCCAATAAACGTGGATTTTTTAAAGAATATTTTTTCATCCACCATAAGCCCAATAAACGTGGATTTTTTAAAGAATATTTTTTCATCCACCATAAGCCCAATAAACGTGGATTTTTTAAAGAATATTTTTTCATCCACCATAAGCCCAATAAACGTGGATTTTTTAAAGAATATTTTTTCATCCACCATAAGCCCAATAAACGTGGATTTTTTAAAGAATATTTTTTCATCCACCATAAGCCCAATAAACGTGGATTTTTTAAAGAATATTTTTTCATCCACCATAAGCCCAATAAACGTGGATTTTTTAAAGAATATTTTTTCATCCACCATAAGCCCAATAAACGTGGATTTTTTAAAGAATATTTTTTCATCCACCATAAGCCCAATAAACGTGGATTTTTTAAAGAATATTTTTTCATCCACCATAAGCCCAATAAACGTGGATTTTTTAAAGAATATTTTTTCATCCACCATAAGCCCAATAAACGTGGATTTTTTAAAGAATATTTTTTCATCCACCATAAGCCCAATAAACGTGGATTTTTTAAAGAATATTTTTTCACGGACCATCACAGCAATAAACGTGGATTTTTTAAAGAATATTTTTTCATCCACCATAAGCCCAATAAACGTGGATTTTTTAAAGAATATTTTTTCATCCACCATAAGCCCAATAAACGTGGATTTTTTAAAGAATATTTTTTCATCCACCATAAGCCCAATAAACGTGGATTTTTTAAAGAATATTTTTTCATCCACCATAAGCCCAATAAACGTGGATTTTTTAAAGAATATTTTTTCATCCACCATAAGCCCAATAAACGTGGATTTTTTAAAGAATATTTTTTCATCCACCATAAGCCCAATAAACGTGGATTTTTTAAAGAATATTTTTTCACGGACCATCACAGCAATAAACGTGGATTTTTTAAAGAATATTTTTTCATCCACCATAAGCCCAATAAACGTGGATTTTTTAAAGAATATTTTTTCATCCACCATAAGCCCAATAAACGTGGATTTTTTAAAGAATATTTTTTCATCCACCATAAGCCCAATAAACGTGGATTTTTTAAAGAATATTTTTTCATCCACCATAAGCCCAATAAACGTGGATTTTTTAAAGAATATTTTTTCATCCACCATAAGCCCAATAAACGTGGAATTTTTGAAGAATATTTTTTCATCCACCATAAGCCCAATAAACGTGGATTTTTTAAAGAATATTTTTTCACCCACCATCAGATCAATAAACGTGGATTTTTTAAAGAATATTTTTTCACCCACCATCAGATCAATAAACGTGGATTTTTTAAAGAATATTTTTTCACCCACCATCAGATCAATAAACGTGGATTTTTTAAAGAATATTTTTTCACCCACCATCAGATCAATAAACGTGGATTTTTTAAAGAATATTTTTTCATGGACCATCAGACCAATAAACGTGGATTTTTTAAAGAATATTTTTTCATGGACCATCAGACCAATAAACGTGGATTTTTTAAAGAATATTTTTTCATGGACCATCAAAGCAATAAACGTGGATTTTTTAAAGAATATTTTTTCATGGACCATCACAACAATAAACGTGGATTTTTTAAAGAATATTTTTTCATGGACCATCACAGCAATAAACGTGGATTTTTTAAAGAATATTTTTTCATGGACCATCACAACAATAAACGTGGATTTTTTAAAGAATATTTTTTCATGGACCATCACAGCAATAAACGTGGATTTTTTAAAGAATATTTTTTCATGGACCATCACAGCAATAAACGTGGATTTTTTAAAGAATATTTTTTCATGGACCATCACAGCAATAAACGTGGATTTTTTAAAGAATATTTTTTCATGGACCATCACAGCAATAAACGTGGATTTTTTAAAGAATATTTTTTCATGGACCATCACAGCAATAAACGTGGATTTTTTAAAGAATATTTTTTCATGGACCATCACAGCAATAAACGTGGATTTTTTAAAGAATATTTTTTCATGGACCATCACAGCAATAAACGTGGATTTTTTAAAGAATATTTTTTCATGGACCATCACAGCAATAAACGTGGATTTTTTAAAGAATATTTTTTCATGGACCATCACAGCAATAAACGTGGATTTTTTAAAGAATATTTTTTCATGGACCATCACAGCAATAAACGTGGATTTTTTAAAGAATATTTTTTCATGGACCATCACAGCAATAAACGTGGATTTTTTAAAGAATAGTTTTTCATGGACCATCACAGCAATAAACGTGGATTTTTTAAAGAATATTTTTTCATGGACCATCACAGCAATAAACGTGGATTTTTTAAAGAATATTTTTTCATGGACCATCACAGCAATAAACGTGGATTTTTTAAAGAATATTTTTTCATGGACCATCACAGCAATAAACGTGGATTTTTTAAAGAATATTTTTTCATGGACCATCACAGCAATAAACGTGGATTTTTTAAAGAATATTTTTTCATGGACCATCACAGCAATAAACGTGGATTTTTTAAAGAATATTTTTTCATGGACCATCACAGCAATAAACGTGGATTTTTTAAAGAATATTTTTTCATGGACCATCACAGCAATAAACGTGGATTTTTTAAAGAATATTTTTTCATGGACCATCACAGCAATAAACGTGGATTTTTTTAAAGAATATTTTTTCATTGAACATCACAGCAATAAACGTGGATTTTTTAAAGAATATTTTTTCATGGAACATCACAGCAATAAACGTGGATTTTTTAAAGAATATTTTTTCATGGAACATCACAGCAATAAACGTGGATTTTTTAAAGAATATTTTTTCATGGACCATCACAGCAATAAATTGATATTTTCGAAATCCACAGCAATAAACGTGGATTTTTTAAAGAATATTTTTTCATGGACCATCACAGCAATAAACGTGGATTTTTTAAAGAATATTTTTTCATGGACCATCACAGCAATAAACGTGGATTTTTTAAAGAATATTTTTTCATGGACCATCACAGCAATAAACGTGGATTTTTTAAAGAATATTTTTTCATGGAACATCACAGCAATAAACGTGGATTTTTTAAAGAATATTTTTTCATGGACCATCACAGCAATAAATTGATATTTTCGAAATCCACAGCAATAAACGTGGATTTTTTAAAGAATATTTTTTCATGGACCATCACAGCAATAAACGTGGATTTTTTAAAGAATATTTTTTCATGGACCATCACAGCAATAAACGTGGATTTTTTAAAGAATATTTTTTCATGGACCATCACAGCAATAAACGTGGATTTTTTAAAGAATATTTTTTCATGGAACATCACAGCAATAAACGTGGATTTTTTAAAGAATATTTTTTCATGGACCATCACAGCAATAAATTGATATTTTCGAAATCCACAGCAATAAACGTGGATTTTTTAAAGAATATTTTTTCATGGACCATCACAGCAATAAACGTGGATTTTTTAAAGAATATTTTTTCATGGACCATCACAGCAATAAACGTGGATTTTTTAAAGAATATTTTTTCATGGACCATCACAGCAATAAACGTGGATTTTTTAAAGAATATTTTTTCATCCACCATTACAGCAATAAACGTGGATTTTTTAAAGAATATTTTTTCATCCACCATCACAGCAATAAACGTGGATTTTTTAAAGAATATTTTTTCATGGACCATCACAGCAATAAACGTGGATTTTTTAAAGAATATTTTTTCATCCACCATTACAGCAATAAACGTGGATTTTTTAAAGAATATTTTTTCATCCACCATCACAGCAATAAACGTGGATTTTTTAAAGAATATTTTTTCATGGACCATCACAGCAATAAACGTGGATTTTTTAAAGAATATTTTTTCATCCACCATTACAGCAATAAACGTGGATTTTTTAAAGAATATTTTTTCATCCACCATCACAGCAATAAACGTGGATTTTTTAAAGAATATTTTTTCATCCACCATCACAGCAATAAACGTGGATTTTTTAAAGAATATTTTTTCATGGACATCACAGCAACAAACGTGGATTTTTTAAAGAATATTTTTTCATGGACATCACAGCAATAAACGTGGATTTTTTAAAAAATATTTTTTCATGGACCATCACAGCAATAAACGTGGATTTTTTAAAAAATATTTTTTCATGGACCATCACAGCAATAAACGTGGATTTTTTTAAAGAATATGTTTTCATGGACCATCACAGCAATAAACGTGGATTTTTTAAAAAATATTTTTTCATCCACCATCACAGCAATAAACGTGGATTTTTTTAAAGAATATTTTTTCATGGACCATCACAGCAGTAAACGTGGATTTTTTTAAAGAATATTTTTTCATGGACCATCACAGCAATAAACGTGGATTTTTTAAAGAGACCAGGACATTTAATGTTTGATATCTGAATTTGAATGTGTGTGTGTGAATGAGTGTTAATGTTGCCAATCATACTTAAGCATTGTCGGAATATGGTGAAGAATATTTAATTTCCTCCTTTTGCAGGCTGCTGTTTTTTCTTTTGTCTCTCTTTTTGTTGTTGTTATTATGGACTCAATTACATGCGATTATGTGCCTGTGTTGTTGTTGTTTTATTGAGTGTTACTGTTAGGGATTACATTTGAACAGATGTGGTTATGATTGTCATCATTTGAACAGTTACGTATATAGATATGGATATTTCAAAGGGGGCGTTAAACAATTTGTTTGTTAATAATCAGAACTGTTTATACGTTGAAAACCATCTTCCATAGACCGCCTTTGTTGTTGGGTATTTAGTGTGTTATTAGAAGATTTGGAAGATTGCGTAAACGTTCATAGCACTTCATAAAAATCATTGTGCGTAGTACAAAAAACACCTGACAGGTAATTGAACGTTAAAAATAGCCTAAAAGAAGGTTGAGAGTGATGGAAGAGTTTATTGCAGATCAGATGTTGAGGTATTGCACAGAGGTTCATAAATTAAAAAAAAAAAAATATATATATATATATATATATATATATATATATATATATATATATATATAATTGTAAATACCGAAACTTGGGAAGTACTCTTATTTAGGGGCTATACCAAAACACGGATATACATATGTTGACAATTTTTAGTGGAAAAGTTTTGCGAACACTAGGAACCTCAAGTGTCAAATAACTCCTAGTTCGGTTAAAAATTGTAGCTAAAATCCTCAAAATACCGAAAATCGGGAGGTACCGTTATATGGGGGCTATATTCAAACATGGACCTATGTTGATAATTTTTGGTGGAGAGGTGTGGTGTCCACTAAGAACTTCAAGTGCCAAATTACTGCTAGTTCGGTTAAAAAGTTTTAGGTAAAAACCTCAAAATACAGAAAATCGGAAGGTACTGTTATATGGGGGGCTATTACCAAACATAGACCCATGTTGGCAATTTTTGGTGGAGAGGTGTAGTGACCGCAAAGAACATCAAGTGCCAAATTACTGCTAGTTCGGTTAAAAATTTTACGCAAAATTCTCAAAATACCGAAAATCGGAAGGTACCGTTATATGGGCGCAATTACCAAACATAGACCCATGTTGGCAATTTTTGGTGGAGAGGTGTGGTGTCCACAAAGAACTTCAAGTGCCAAATTACTGCTAGTTCGGTTAAAAACTGTAGGTAAAATTCTCAAAATACCGAAAATCGGGAGTTATCGTTATATGGGGCCTATTCCAAAACATGGACCTATGCCCACAAGTTCCGTTATATAAGTTTCTTGACACGTAAATACCCTAAATGTCAAATTATAGCTAATTCGGTCTGAAAATGTGACTAAAAACGTCAAAATACCCGAAATCGTTCGGTACCGTTATATGGGGCCTATTTCAAAACATGGACCTATGTCTACAAATTTCGACATTCATAGATCGACTCAGAATTTTACCCTGATCAAGACTATACTTTATAGGGTCGCAAATGAGTATTTCAATGCGTTACAAACGGAAAAACAAACATAATGGTGGTGGGTATAAAAAATATTTTTTTTTTTAATTTTTTTTTATTTTTATGTTTGAAATTTTTAATAGATTGGAACATATGAAAAGCTCAAAAACACTCACAGTTTGATGGATAATATGAAAAAACTCAAAATTTTAATTTTTTTGGTGATTTTATTTTTGAACTTGAATTCATCTGCAGCTACCAGACCGTATATAAATATTTTTAATGCATCATAAAGATAATTTTTGAAACTATCTCTATCCGTTCAAAAGTTACAGAGTTTTAACCTGAAAAAAAAAAAACGATTCTGAACCACTGTGCGACGTAGCTCATCAAGCACATTTGCTAGTCCTGTCGCCCCTGTTGAAATGTTTGGTCTTATTTCAGGTTTTCGATCCGTAGATATGTAGCGAACGGCTGCATTTATGATGATGTCCCAGAAAATTCTCGAAGCTCGCCGTGGATGTGAGGGATAGGCAGTTAGCTCTCTGAAGCTATGATGGGTAAATTTTCTGAACCCTTGCCAATCAGATTTTCAATGGTTTAGAAAAAATACTGCGGTCACTATGCAAAGGATGGTGTTATCAATTTCTTCATCCAGCGCAATAACCCTCTGACCATTACGTAGGTCGGAATGCTAAACTTCATGGTGAGCATGAACCACCGAATAGCCGGGCTGGTGTGTTCGTGGCACTAGAAAACACGACACACCACAATATACGCACATAAACAACACTTTAGCGACGAGTAATTACTAAACCCTTTAGCTTTGTTATGTCGTGTTTTCTATTGCCACGAAACACGACAATCGCCCACTTCTACTTTAGAGCCACACGAGATAACCAAACTGACATAACATTTGTTTCTCACTAATTTTACTTAACTCTGAGAATCATGAAAACGTCCTAAACGCTTTTGTCAAAATATAATTTTTTAACAAAAAAAAAAAAAAAAAAAAAAAATTAAAAAACTAAAAATCAATTTTTTTCAGCGGGTTCTCTAGTACCGGATTGCCCCGGAAACACAGAACATCAGCGTTCCGGCCAGCGGCTGCCACCTCAGCGTATATGTATGTGTTTGTATTTGTTTCGTTTTCTGTGTTGGAAGCAGCATATCCCGGAATGCTTGTTCCGGATTCTTTTGGTCCGTGCCGGGACAGAGGAAACCCCACTACCAATATATTTTTGCTCAGTTTGTCACATCCGCATATTCACCCATATACAATCTTCGGTGAGATGCAATAGATGTCAGGAGTGGGTGCATGTAAGGGGTTGCTGTGGACTAGTCCACGCGAGGGACTACGGCAGGGACTATGTTGCTGCATGCTGCGCGAACACAGCCCCCAGTGAGTCGTCTTCAGGTTACGAAACTCCTTCGTCGTCAGATTACGAAACTCCCCCACAGTCCCCTCAACAGCAACCGCACGCGCAGCATTTAATACCAGCCGTTGTTGTTCCAATACCAGAAAATGCATTCTTTTTGCAATTTAATTGCAATAGACTCCGAGGTAAGATCGATGAAATAGTTAAATATATGAATCGGAAGAAGACCAAGGTCTCGGCGCTGCAGGAAACCAAGCTGAACGACAACTACAGCTTAGGGCGTTGTGATGACTACAACGTATTAAGGAAGGATCGCACCAGAAGTGGAGATGGGGGATTAGCTTTCCTTTTGCAACACCTTTTTCAATACAGACCTATGGAATGTATGGGGGTAGCAGTCAGGTATGGTACTGCCGAGATAGAGTTGCTGAACGTATACATTCCGCCGAAAAATAGCTGTATCTCAGATAACAGGCCTAACATTAGCAAGCTTTTTGAAGGTCATAATAGTCTGGTCTTGGGGAATTTAATGCGCATCATGAGATGTGGCATTCGGCTATCGGACACGACGAGGGGTAATGCACTGGCTGAGCAGATTGATAGCTCTACGTTTTGCTTGGCCAATGAAGACGCCCCTACCAGAATTTGAGGAGAGTGTCACAGTTCGCCAAACATAAACATCGTGTCACCTGGTCTGACGAGCCATAACCAATGACCCCCAAGTAAGGGAGCTGACACTGGAAGTTAACATCTGAAGAGTTGCAACATTGGAGCCGGAATAAGTGAATTGTGGGCAACGGTTAAGTCTCGAACCCCGGAAGGAGGGAAGATAGGACCTCATTCACGTTTGGCGACGTTTCTTTGACTGACCCGAAGACAGTTTGTCGAGCACCCCGTGAGTGACAGGATGAAGAGAAGAGTACTGCGTCGCATCAGATCTCTTCCTGCCGAGGATGAACCACCACAGTTTGCAACGAATGATGTTGCTAATGTCATCAGGAACGCTAAATCATCCAAAGCGTTGGACCCTAATAGAATCTCCATGGTAATGCTGAAACAGCTGGATGAGCTGGGAGTGGAGTATCTCCCTAAAGTTCTCAACCTGTCGCTAGCCACTCTTATTGTTCCCGAAGTCTGGAAAATGGGCAGAGTTATCCCGCCACTGAAGCCAAGCAAGGGTGCCAACAAAAGTGAATCGTGGGGCCTTAGTCCTCCCCAGTTTCAGAAAGCCTTTGATAATGTCAGGCACTGCACGCTGTTTGAGGACATAGAGAAGACAACCCTCCGGCCAAACTTGAAACGTTGGATAATCAATTATATGTGTGGACGCCAGTCATACGTGGAATTCAGAGACAAGAAGTCCAAACCCCGTAGAGTGAAATAGGGAGTTCCCCAAGGTGGGGTGATATCTCCGGGACTGTTTAACATCTACATCTCCCTATTACACCCCCTCCAGACGGCATTGAGATCGTAACGTATGCGAATGATTGTACGATCTTGGCGTCAGGTTCCTACTCTGATGATACCTGCGAGAGACTGAACCCCTATTTTACCGATCTTACCACCTTTTTCCACGCGAGGAATATGCACATATCCGCCACTAAATCTACGGCCACTTTGTTCACCACATGGACTGTGCAATATAGAAGAGAGTTGAATGTCGTGGTCGATGGTAGCAGAATTCCGACCACAAACAGCCCCAAAATTCTGGGGGTCATATTTGACACCTCGTTCACATCGTCCGCGCATGCCACAGCTATTTGCGACAAACTGAAATGTAGGAACAAGACCCTCAAGTCCTTAGCCCGCAGCACTTGGGGTGCAGATAAAGAAACCTTGTTGACCTTGTGCTAAGCTATGTGGCGCCGGTTTGGTCTCCGAATCTACGCGCATTGGAAAACGATTCAAGCTTGTCAGAATGCCGCCTTTAGAACAGCAACAGTGTGCCCCCTTAAGTCTTCAGTGGACAATCTACATGAGGAGGCAAATCAAAGATAATATCCACGATCTAGAGGCAGAGGTCCAACGATACAGGAGAGAACCCCTTGATCAACAGGCATATCATGCAGGCTTTAATCACATTCACACAGACGCACTTGCTAAGGCCATTAGCAAATATATTGTGACTAAAGTCCTCGAAGTGGAGGATGGGGACTTTCTCAGATGTGTACTTCGGTACGGAAAACCTCTGACCGTCATTCACTTGGGAGTGACCAGAGGCGACTCATTTGTTGAATTTTCCAAGCAGCTCACTACTTCCGATTTTTAATCAAATATTCCCTGGAAATATCGCACAGGCAGCCGTCAGTCGATAGCTAAAGTGAGAAGGCGACCCGGCCTAGAGGGTTTGTTGGCAGCCCCAACACTAGGATCGGATGCTGTGGCCCAATCAGCCGCACATCTTAAAAAAAACTTGATTACAGAAACGTTACCGCCCTATGTTCTTCATGAACTTTATTTGTTATGATATGTTCATATTATTTTGTATCACATTTCTTTAACAAAGAAAACAGGACATATATATATAAAGTCCTCGAAGTACATCTCCCATCTATCGCAGCTGAGCAGTCGCTTAAACTCCTATTGGGCAAGTATCGATAGCACCGTGCAAAACACATGCCCAGTATGCGGCATGGGCCCGCACAACACACAGCATATTTTCAACTGCCATGCCTACCTACTCATATAACTCCAGTAGATCTGTGGTTACATCCCATCGATACACCCACTTTCCTGGAACCGGAGATAGACCCATAGCCAGAACAAACACACAAACATACAATAAAAAACACTCTTGCAACAACAACAGGGAATCATTTTTGAGAAAAAATATCGAAAAGTAATAACCCTAGTGTACAATTAACACCTTTACCTCCCCAGTCTTGAGTATAATTCAAGCGGGATAGGTCTATACTGGACATTGTTTGTTTGTGTTCGTGATCATCGCCAATTTTATATGGTGTTGCCATGGTTTTTTTGAGCTTTTGGGCCATGATCTTAGGAGGTATACCCTCACCCTCGAAAAAAATTGTACGGTCGTAATAGAGTCTGCGAGGATAGTTGTCGATCTGTGAAGGATGTATCCGATATGGCCCATCTTAAAACAGGGTCTAGGTATGGACAAAATATTACAAGGTGCAATTTTTGGATCAAATCGGTTATATCAAGATTTATAGTGCACACTAGCCGGCAAGACAGGCGGACAGGACTAAGTCGACTCTAAATTGTCTAAAACAGATTTCTTCCAAAGATATGTGGATTCCTTCATTAGCCTAAATGCTGACTGTATAAAAAATTACTTTAAAACCAAGCCGATAGCCGTAGTCGCTAGTGCTTTTAGCTATAAGTTTATTATAATTTTTAATTGTAATAAATATTTAAATAAATAAAATACTTTAAAGCCGTCAATTCCCGTGGTAGTCCTTGAAAATAATTATTTAAAAAAACCACCCACCTTGGCACGTTTGGTAGCTCTTTAAAGGAAATTATCTTCCTTTCACATCATTAGGTGCAGAAAAATAAATAATTACCGTAACGACCATCCATTGATGCTTTGCCAAATGCAATACAAAGGACGATATTTAAATTAAAAATACAAACACCCCTTACCTTTCCCATACAAGAAATTCATTGAAACCCCTTACATATTACAACCCCCGATACATGTCCCTGAACTTGTCTCCAACTGATAAAACATAAGCCATAACTTGATTTCTGGCACATTGCCTGATAAATTGTTAAACGGATGTATTGTTTTGATGTGGTCAATGTGACAAGACTGATACTCAGGAGGGGGAGGAGGAGGAGAAGGTGAATAGTTGCCTGTCTCTATACCTTTATAGCTGCTATAACCTTAACATCCTTTTCCTTCCATCAAAAGGCAAGTATTGAAGCATAAAACACACCATCCGCCAGCCTGCCTGCCTTTGGCTATTATTGGTAACGGCCAAAGTGAGTACAACATTATTGGTGACAACACTGGTGGCGCGCTTCGTGGCCGCCATCAACATTGATTGCCACGAAACATTCGTGATTCGATGTATGCACAAAAATTTATGCCTAAGCTGCAGCTGCTGTGTTTGTGCATTTTTACCACACGTTCGGCACCGATAGAGAGCGAAAGATCCTTTATACCCCCTCATTGATGGACAATACAAAACTATTGCCAAAACAACTGACACACCTTACCACGATTGCCATTTACCTTGCATTCGTCCGTTAATAGTTCCTGTATAGCTAGCTGGCTGGCTGCGTAACTGCTTGGTAGCTGTTAAATGATGTGACCATAATTAAACTGACTGCACCTGGGTGCCAATCTTTGGTTGATAGGTTATATTGATTTGTCTCATGGCAACAATCATCCACAATGCTTAATGTTGGCCGCCGCCACCGGCCAGGAAGTCATTAGCAAACGATCAGCAGTCATCACAGGCAGTCTTTCGTGGGTGTATGACAATGATTTTTGTTGTGTGGTCCAGGGAGAAAAAGTGTTGTGGTTATGGTACTCTGTTGGATGCTGTTGGATGCCCAGCCAGCAATGAAGGCGACAGATTATTATTAGTCATGACAAAGGTGCAGGTGGAAGCTGGATGTGATGATAATTGTGAAGGATAGGCATTTAAAATTTCTTTAATAATTTAAAAAACCCTACCCTTTTATTGTCTGATGGTCCATGAAAAATATTCTTCAAAAAATCCACGTTTATTGCCGTGATGGTCTATGAAAAAATATTCTTTAAAAAATCCACGTTTATTGCTGTGATGGTCCATGAACAACTATTCTTTAAAAAAATCCACGTTTATTGATGTGATGGTCCATGAAAAAATATTCTTTAAAAAATCCACGTTTATTGCTGTGATGGTCCATGAAATAATATTCTTTAAAAAATCCACGTTTATTGCTGTGATGGTCCATGAACAACTATTCTTTAAAAAAATCCACGTTTATTGCTGTGATGGTCCATGAAAAAATATTCTTAAAAAAATCCACGTTTATTGCTGTGATGGTGGATAAAAAAATATTCTTTATAAAATCCACGTTTATTGCTGTGATGGTGGATAAAAAATATTCTTTATAAAATCCACGTTTATTGCTGTGATGGTCCATGAAAACATATTCTTTATAAAATCCACGTTTATTGCTGTGATGGTGGATAAAAAAATATTCTTTATAAAATCCACGTTTATTGCTGTGATGGTGGATAAAAAAATATTCTTTATAAAATCCACGTTTATTGCTGTGATGGTGGATAAAAAAATATTCTTCAAAAAATCCACGTTTATTGCCGTGATGGTCCATGAAAACATATTCTTTATAAAATCCACGTTTATTGCTGTGATGGTCCATGAAAACATATTCTTTATAAAATCCCACGTTTATTGCTGTGATGGTGGATAAAAAAATATTCTTTATAAAATCCACGTTTTTTGCTGTGATGGTCCATGAAAAAATATTCTTTAAAAAATCCACGTTTATTGCTGTGATGGTGGATAAAAAAATATTCTTTAAAAATCACGTTTATTGCTGTGATGTGGAATAAAAAATATTCTTTAAAAAAATCCACGTTTATTGCTGTGATGGTCCATGAAAAAAATATTCTTTAAAAAATCCACGTTTATTGCTGTGATGGTCCATGAAAAAAATATTCTTTAAAAAATCCACGTTTATTGTTGTCAAGGTGCCTGAAAAATATTCTTTAAAAAATCCACGTTTATTGCTGTGATGGTCCATGAAAAAATATTCTTTAAAAAATCCACGTTTATTGCTGTGATGGTCCATGAAAAAATATTCTTTAAAAAATCCACGTTTATTGCTGTGATGTCCATGAAAAAATATTCTTTAAAAAATCCACGTTTATTGCTGTGATGGTCCATGAAAAAATATTCTTTAAAAAATCCACGTTTATTGCTGTGATGGTCCATGAAAAAATATTCTTTAAAAATCCACGTTTATTGCTGTGATGGTCCATGAAAAAATATTCTTTAAAAAATCCACGTTTATTGCTGTGATGGTCCATGAAAAATATTCTTTAAAAAATCCACGTTTATTGCTGTGATGGTCCATGAAAAAATATTCTTTAAAAATCCACGTTTATTGCTGTGATGGTCCATGAAAAAATATTCTTTAAAAAATCCACGTTTATTGCTGTGATGGTCCATGAAAAAATATTCTTTAAAAAATCCACGTTTATTGCTGTGATGGTCCATGAAAAAATATTCTTTAAAAAATCCACGTTTATTGCTGTGATGGTCCATGAAAAAATATTCTTTAAAAAATCCACGTTTATTGCTGTGATGGTCCATGAAAAAATATTCTTTAAAAAATCCACGTTTATTGCTGTGATGGTCCATGAAAAAAATATTCTTTTAAAAAATCCACGTTTATTGCTGTGATGGTCCATGAAAAAATATTCTTTAAAAAATCCACGTTTATTGCTGTGAGGTTCATGAAAAAATATTCTTTAAAAAATCCACGTTTATTGCTGTGAAGGTCCATGAAAAAATATTCTTTAAAAATCCACGTTTATTGCTGTGATGGTCCATGAAAAAATATTCTTTAAAAAAATCCACGTTTATTGCTGTGATGGTCCATGAAAAAATATTCTTTAAAAAATCCACGTTTATTGCTGTGATGGTCCATGTTTCGCGGCTTACCTTTTGTATGCCTTTTTGTAAGAATAAGATTTGTTGTTTTTCGTTTTAAATTCAATGCTTTGTTTTATTTACAGTTTAGGTTAAGTAGCAAATTTAATTTACTTCATAGATTTAAGTAGGCAAATTTTACAGCAATTTTTAGGTAATTTTAGAAGGTAAGTTTTAGGCAAGTTCAATTAGCAAATTTCAGGTAAGTTAAGGTAAGTATTTGTTTGTGTGTTTAAATTAGGTTTTAGCTTGTAAGTTTTAACACTTTAACTTGTAAGTAGATTTTAAGTAGCACAATTGTAGTTTATAATTAGATTTTACTTAGGAAAATTTAGGTTTTAAGCTTTAACAATATTCTTGTGTTTTGTACTTTAATTTATTTTGTACTTTGTGGTATTTTGTGTGTTGATTCTTTATGTTTACAAATTCAATGTAGGTTTCGTTTGTGTAAATTCACTTTTGTTTAAATTTTAGCTTTTTGTATGTTCAATGTTCTATAACGATTTTAAGTGTGTTATTAATGTTCACTGTTTGCACTTGTCACTGGGGGGTTTGGAAACTTACTTGAAACTTACGCGTTCGCGGTTAGAAAAAGAACTGGCCGATGCAATAATTTGCATCAGCTTAGCTAACCGATTTACAAATCTACTTTATGCTTATTTACTTCCAATCGGTTGGAATTTACCGGTGACTGCGCATGAGTGTGTGTGAACTATTTACCATGTTTACACCTTTTAGGTTTTACATATTTTCTAATTTTTGCCGCAGTCACCGCTAACTCCAACCGACAGTAGCGAGCAAAAGTTTACGAATTTATAAACATTTCTGGGCCCCCGAGTGACAAGTGTAAACTACTATACGATTCATATATATATATATATATATATATTGCTCCATACAATTCAAAGCCTCTGGCAGATTCCGGATTGGTCCAGCAAACACGTACCCCAGCTGCGTGTTGTAGGCCCGCACATCTCCAACTCCCACCGCCACGCATCCAGTCTTCCTCAGTGCATTGTAGGTATCGCCCCCTAGCTCCACTTCTACGGGCGTGTTCCCCCTGGGATCTGGGTCGGCAATCGCGTAATTTGTGAAGCCTCTTGTCGGGTCTTCCAATAGGGACTCTGAATAAAGACGCCTGGGAAGGTCGTCGACTATTAAGGCGTTGACCCTGAGTGTCCAATTGCTGCTAACGCGTCGGGGCGCAATGGTGAATGTCGTGACTCGTGCCCCATTATACATTCGTTGCTGAAGACCAAAGCGTCTGAAGGCAGCGTACGATATTTTCGACATGGTGGCCGATTGGCTCACAAGCGCCCTCACCATTACGAAGCCCTCTACTCCCTCGGCCATAAGTCTTATTAGCGCTGTGGGCACGAAAACTAAATCCCACGCAAACGCTGGGGAATTGATGGCTTCAACATTTAAAGGAGCTTCTTCCAGTTGTGAAGCGCCGTGTAGGAGAGTGTGGTGCCGACGGTCACACCTGCGACAGCCGACCAAACTTGGACAATCGGGTGCTAAATGGCTCCTTGCCAAACAATTGCGGCAATAGCCCCGCCGCTCCACTGTTTCGTATCGCTGGAATGGGGTCTGGCGTCGGAATCGAGGACAGGAGCTGATGTTGTGGTCCTCCTGGCACAGTCCACAGGCATATTGCCAGAAACTCGGCCTTTCGTTAACCAGGCGGGGGTTGGGCCTTGCTTCCGAGCGGCTTTCCCTTGGGGATCGATTGGGGCTGCGGGCGGGCTGATTTTGTACGTGGGCTGGGCGGTTACTATTGGCTGGGCGATTGGGGCTGCGAGCTGGACTGCTGGGGCTTCGGCTGCGGTCTTCATAGCGCCAATCCTGGTTTGGAAGGTAGGCTGCCATGTCTGAAAAAAAAAAGAATGCGAGTACTAAGTTTTTTAGGTAAGGGTCCGACTAGTCAGTCGGAGAAAAGTTTGACTATTTTTGTAATGGGTCTGCTTATATTGCCTCCAGAAGTCCGTATGTCCACTACTCGAGTATTTTGATCCGTCCCCTGATACGTCCTTATAATCCGTCCCATCTTCCACTCATTGGGAGCGAGTCTATCGTCCTTGATAACAACTAAATCCCCCTCTTTAACGTTTTCCTTTTCGTATTTCCATTTGGTTCGTCGATGGAGTTCGTGCAAATATTCTAACTTCCATCGGTTGCAAAAATATTGAGATATGATTCTAAGTCGTTTCCAACGATTTACTAAATTAATGTCAGTGTCTGAGACATCAGCTCCGCTGGAGCAAGAATAGAAGTTCCGATGAGAAAATGACCTGGAGTCAGGGGTGAAAAATCATCAGGGTCGTCGCTAGCTGGACTTAAAGGTCGCGAATTGAGACAAGCCTCAATTCGGGCTAAAATTGTTGTGAATTCCTCAAATGTAAAATTCATTTTTGGTAAACTTTTCTTTAAGTGAAGTTTAAAAGAACTTAACGCCGGCTTCCCACAAGCCGCCCATATGTGGCGCACCAGGTGGGATGAACTTCCAATTAAGGTTTTGATAAAATTGCTTTCAACAGTAGTTGATTGTAGGCTTTTCATGAGCGCGATTCTATCTCGTTTTACCAAATCAGCTGCGCCAACAAAATTTGTTCCATTATCAGAATAAACGCAAGAAGGGCATCCTCGCCTGCTGACGAATCTTGAAAAAGCAGCGAGAAATGCGTGAGTTGAAAGGTCGCTTGTAGGCTCCAAATGTATTGCCTTTGTAGCAAAACAAATAAAAAGGCACACATATCCTTTTGTGATAAAACAAGCTCTTCCCGAATAACTTTTAATGTTAAAAGGTCCAGCGAAATCGACACCTGTGTTCGTGAAAGGCCTAGATAAAAATGTACGCTCAGGCGGAAGAGAAGCCATTATTTGTTCCTGTGTCCTCTTTTTATGTATTACGCATGTTTTACAATTCCGAAGAGTCTTTTTGACCAACGATTTCAATCCAAATATCCAAAATTCGGATCTTATTATTCGGGTCATCAATTGATTTCCACCATGTAACGTGAGTTTATGAACAAAGTCGACCAATAACTGACTAAAGACCGCTCCGTGCGGCAAAATTATTGGATGGCGCTCATTGTATGTAAGTGCTGTAGATTGTACCAATCTTCCATTGGCTCTCAATATTCCTTTCGAGTCTAAAAATGGATTTAATGTCAAAAGCGAACTTGTCGATGAAATCCGAGTCTTTTTCTCCAATGATTCATATTCATTCAAATAGAAGAACTTTTGAGTCTGTATTATGCTAGCTCGTTTTCCATCTTGAATCTCGGTAGCTGAAAGCTCCGTTGAAGATATTCTAAGTTGTTGTCGGTTTGATCCGGTATTTTTCCAAAGACGTAAGGCATACGCATATGATCTGTAAACCTTTGCTAGCGATGAGAAGTTTTTTAGAGGGTCATCCTTTTCCTCAAAAAGCGTGAGAGTTCTAACAGCTTTTGCTTCCAAATTTGTATCGCTTAGTATTTGATTCGATGGCCATTTTTCTTTGGGCATTTTGAGCCAATGAGGTCCATGCCACCAGAGGTCCTGAGTCCTCAAGTCGGCAGGCGAACATCCTCGACTTGCTAAATCCGCTGGATTGTCCTCCGAGTCAACATGCCTCCAATTCTCTTGGCCAACACTCTCAGAGATCTCCGATACTCTATTTCCCACGAATGTGCTCCAATGACAAGGAGGCTTTTTCAACCACGCCAAAACAATTGTGGAATCTGTCCAAAATTGGGTCGAAAAGTTGGCTATTTGTAAATTGCTCGTTATGGAAACTGCCAATTTAGACAGCAGAACCGCACCGCAGAGTTCAAGTCGAGGAATAGAAAGCTTTTTTATCGGAGCTACTCGTGTCTTGGCGGCTAATAAGAAGGTATGAGTGGTGTGATCATTATTTTCAATGCGTACGTAAATCGCAGCTCCATATGCGCTTTCGGATGCGTCACAGAATCCGTGAATTTCTACAGAGCCATCTAATGTGAATTTTATCCATCTTGGAATCTTGAGTTTTTCAATCTTTTGGCTATTTATGACGAAATTTTTTCCAATTCATATGAGTTACTGGTTTCAGTGAGTCATCCCAATCGATTTTATCCAGCCAGATTTGCTGCATAATAAGCTTCGCTACTACTACCACTGGCGCGAGCCATCCACATTAGGCCGGGGCGATTTGTATGGAAGGAAAAAAGTGTTATCGGGCGCCTGGAGTTTCTGATTCTTTGGATTGTACTGAGCAAAAAATTCAACTAGACATATGTCTACGGTGAAAATCGAGCCCCCGGATCTTGACTTGAAGTTTTTTTCAAGGATTTTTGCATATTTTGGCATATAACAACCAAACCACTGAGATTTTCGATCCAACACAAAGACAACAATTGTAGCCAAGACAATAATAAAGAACTCTTTAGTATATCGCAAAAGCATTGGAACGCTCCTTCAGGAAGTTATGACCTCGAGAAGGTGCAAATTTTTCGGAAAATATCGATAAATGACACTGTGCTACAAAATGGGACACAAAGTTAGTGGATGGAAAATTCTTTTTGGAGATGAAAGCCCTTGGTGAGTATATACTAAAGAGTTCTTTATTATTGTCTTGGCTACAATTGTTGTCTTTGTGTTGAATCGAAAATCTCAGTGGTTTGGTTGTTATATGCCAAAATATGCAAAAATCCTTGAAAAAAACTTCAAGTCAAGATCCGGGGGCTCGATTTTCACCGTAGACATATGGTCTAGTTGACTTTTTTGCTCAGTACAATCCCAAGAACCAGAAACTCTAGGCGCCCGAGATGATGTTCAAATCGCCCCACTCTAATCCACATGGGTCAAACAATTTGGCTATTGTTGATAAAACTTCTCGTTTTGTATATTTGTCTTGATTTTCCATTTGTGGTGGCGTAAAAGAGAAGAAATCTCCAGAAATATTCCATCTAATGCCCAGTGTTTTTGTGGAAGCATCCTCAGAAATATCCAACCAATTCAGTGGTAGTAACTTTTCCTCCGGAATATCCTTTATAACGTTATGATCATTCGAAGCCCATTTCATGAGCGTAAAACCAGCAGAGTCCAAAGCTGAGACTAATTCCTTTCTGGCCGTGATCGCTTGTTCTAATGTATGACCGCCAGCCAATACATCATCAACGTATAAGTTATTTAGTATTATCTCTGCTGCTTTCGGGTGTAGGTCTTTAATATCCTCTGCTAACTTAATGAGCGTTCTCAATGCTAAAAATGGCGCGCAATTTACTCCAAAAGTTACTGTTAATAACTCGAAATCCTCTACAGGTTCTGCCGGTGATTTTCTGAATAAAATCCTTTGGTATTTTGTTTGCTTTGAATCCAAAAGTATTTGCCGATACATCTTCGTGATGTCGGCGTTGAAAGCATATTTGAAAAATCTCCATTTCAAAATTTGTAGTACTAAGTCCTGTTGTAGTATGGGTCCAGGAAATAGTATGTCATTGAGACTTGTTTTATTCGATGATGGGCACGAAGCATTGAATACGACTCTTAGTTTTGTTGTTATTCGATCAGGTTTTATTACTGCGTGATGTGGCAAATAATAGTTTGGTGTGTAATTGATTTCCTCAGGCTTGATCTTCCTCATATGCCCAAGTTCCAAATATTCGAGAATTGATTTATCATATTCTTCCTTTATTTCGGGTGTTCTCATAAGTTTCCGTTCCATTCTATAGAATTGTGCTAAGGCAATGTTCCGGGAATTTCCCAATTCCTCACATTTTTTAAATGGGAGAGTCACAACATATCTTCCATCCTTGTTTCGTATTGTTGTATCAACGAAGTTGGTTTCGCAAAATTGGTCTTCTTCTGACCGTAAAACTTTTTTAGGGGTCTCTTCCACCTCCCAAAAACGTGTAAGTATTTTCTCAATTGAAGTTGTATTCAGCAAGGCAATTTGTGTTCTTTGGATAACATTTCCAGGAATGGGTCCTCCAACGATCCATCCAAATTTAGTTCTTTGAGTTAAAATTGATCCAAAAGTTTTCATGGGAATTCCAAGTGTAAATATCAAAGGTCCTATATCCATACCGATGAGTAAGTCAATAGGTTGACTGATGTAAAACTTTGGATCAGCTAGCTCCAATGATGTTATATCTCGAAGTTGTGATTTATCTAAGTTTTGTGGTGGTAGATTTGATGGTAGAGTCTTTAAAACCGGAGCCCAAACGTCCAGTTTAAAGCTAGGGTCGAACTTGGATTTCAATGTAAACAGGCAAGATTTCGTCGAAGTCTCCGAGACAAATTGATTTAATCCAGTGACATGTACTAAGTTGTTCTTTGTTGGTAACTTCAGCAGATTTTTTAGTTTTTCCGAAATGAAAGTGGATTGTGATCCAGAGTCTATGAGTGCTCTTGCATCATAAAGTTGTCCTCTGGTTTCTATTTGTACCATGGCAGTAAAGAGTAGTGTACCTCCGGGTTGTTGCTGACTAATTTGCTTTTCCTGAAGGGTCAGAGTTGTAACTGTTGCTGGTTCTAAATTGTTTGTGGACTGTATTTGTTGTGTATGAGTGGCGGCACTGTTTCTAGGTTGTGTCTCCACTCGAGCTAGGTATGTATTTGAAGATTGGGTTTCCGTTCCCTTATGTAACAAAGTGTGATGTCTCATCGTACAAGTTCGACATCCAAAACGACTCTTACAATCCTTTACTCCATGGTTCGCTGACAAGCAGTTGTAGCATAAATGAGATGTCTTCACGATATGAATTCTATCATTTACATTCTTCTTCTGAAATTCCGTACAATCTCGTATAAAGTGTGTAGATCTGCAAACTTGGCATGTTTGGGCAACTTGTTTGTTATTTTGAGTTCTATTCTGTTGTTGTATCTGGCTAGAATTGGGTCTTCCTCCCGAATTATTCGTACTCCTTGTAACATTTGTTTGAAATGTATTCAAAAATCTAGGTTTGTTGTAAGTAGGTTGTTTCGGCTGACTCAATTTCGAAGTCGATGGTTTTATATTTCCAACTGATTCCATGGTTTTGAATTTGTTGGTTAAAAATGTGTTAAATTGTTCCCATGTTGGGAGTAGTTTACAATTGCTAAGTGAGTTCTCGAATTCTTCCAAAAAATTCCTCGGTAACTTTGAGGAGCAAATGTATATTAGAAGAGGGTCCCATCCTTTGACATCGACTTCCAATAATTCCAAGGTCTGAATGCAACTATTGACAGTTCTTTGTAACTTTTGTAGTGAATGGCTTGAGTCGGCCGAAACTCCTGGCAGATTAAAAAGAGTCTTTATCTCCTCATTGACTTGCATCCGTTTATTCTCGTAACGATCAGTAAGATTTTTCCATGCAAGCTCAAAACCATCATTGGTTAGTGGTACGTGACAAATAATTTCCTTTGCTTCCCCAGTGGTCTTCTGCTTCAAGTGGAATAATTTTTCTACGTTGCTTAGTTTTGATCCTGTGATGTAAATCGCCGTAAATAAGTCTCGAAATGTTGGCCATTCTTGATATCCTCCTTTAAATATATTTGTGTCGCATGGTGGTAAGCGAGATACACCAGTAAACTCCTTTTCCGTGGCTTGTTGGGTCACCAACGATTCTCGTTTTGTAGTCTCCAACATTTGTTTATCACGAGCATTTTGTAATTGAATATTTATTGAACTCAAAGTCTTCTTATACGAATCCATCGCCTTCATATATTTCTCCCTTAACTTGTTTTTATCAATGACCTTTTCTCCTTCCTTTGTATCGTGCTCCCGGCAAGCTATATAAGCCTCCTTTACTATGCTCCAATTTGATTTTAATTCCAAACGTGTTGTCTCCAATGTTTCCACGGTGTCATCTGGATTGGTAATTGAAAAAATTGAAATAAAATCCGAAAGATCGTTGACGCTGTTCGCGAATTTATCGCATAATGTTTTGTCCATTTTGCTAATGGTGCGTGAAACTTTTCAAAAATTTTGTTGTTCTACAAAATCCGAAAGAAGCCCAACGAAAAGGACTTACTTTGAAAAAGATTTGAACTTTTCTTAACCTTTTGATTCTCAAAAGTTAGAAAGTTTTCTCTTTACAATAGCTGACAACGAAATAGTGGGTCAATTTTTTCCAAAACTACGCGAAAATCTTGAAAATATTTGAAGAAAATTGAAAATATATTCTTAGTCCTGATCACCACTGTAGTTCCTCAATCCAAAGTCTGGAGAAAATCTTGAATTTTCAAGGAAAATCGTTTTTAAAACGATTGCAAATAATTTTTGATTGAGCGAAAAGTCAAACGAGAGTAGCTTGATCCAATTATAAACGAAGAAAAAATCAATTAAGCGAAGAAAGAACCGAATAAAACCGAATAAAAGTCCAAATCCAAAAAGAAATGTCGGAGAAATTGAAGAAATATCCAGGAAAATTTGTAGTGATTGGCTGCTTCATCCATCCACCAAACGAGATTTAGTCCATCATCGAAAATGTTTGCTGGGTTGCCGCAAAAATCCAAAAGTCGAAAAATAACGATTTGTAAATCCGAATATTCCACAATTGCATAAAATCTCTTTCTAAGTATCCTTTACCAGGAGGATTTTATGGCTTTTCGAAATATTTTTGTTTTTCCAAAAATATGTTTTAATTTGTGTAGAGCCAGAATATTTGTCTAAATCGGCAAATATTCTAAGTAAACGCTAAATATTTTTCCAACAATGCAAAAAAATTGCGGTAGACGACAGTAATTTGGTTTAAACAAGCAACGTGGAATACCAACAGGTCTCCAACCGATTAAAAACCAACGCAAAATTCAAGAAAAAAAAATATAATTTACCACAAAGTGGTTAATAAGAACAAATTTTTACCAGCAAAATATTTCTGCAATAAATCACAGAAATATCTTGGGTCACATAAGGTTGCTGAAAATTTATAGAAGTTTATGAAATCATGAAACAATATAGTAAAGGGTTAGACTAACTACTTTGGCAAAAATACTTTTTAAAAATTATCGACGTTTTGTATGCTGGGTTGATGGGCCGTCTGTCCAACGGATTCTTATTAGATTTCGCATGAAATTTTAGGTTATGTAGTTTTGTATGTCTGTGCACCAGACTTTTTCCAAACGAATTTCCAAAAAATGATTTTCAGGTTATGTATTGTTGCGTAAAAAGCTCTGTATCGTTCCAACAGACAAATTTATTTTCAGAAAAAAATCCAGAAAACGTTGATATGTTAAGTATATGCATGTAATTGTGGTGTCTGTCCACCAGACGTAATGTATATTTTTTCCAAAAATGTTTTCTAGGTTATGATTGTTGTTCAAGTTATGTTTCCAAAAAGAAAGTATTTTTGCCAAAAAAATCAAAAAATATTTTAGGTTAGTAAATAATGATATGTCTGTCCGCCAAAAATATCAAAAAAAAAATCGAAAAAGTTTGATTTAATTTTAGCTGCTTGAGTTTCTGTCTTCTTCCATTTTTTCGTAGAATATTCTAGGTTAGGATTTATTGCACAAGCATTTGTCTGTCCCACCAGACCTTGCTATTTAATTCGCTATGTATTGTTTTGAAATATGGCGTTATGTTTTTCCAATATTCGTATGTACTAATTAAGTATGCGGTTTATGTATTCGTAGTGACGCCAACTTTTCCAAGTTATTTGTATATGACGAATTTTGTGTATATAAAAATATGGCGACTATGTATTTTTCTAAACTTCCACAAAAAAAATATGGCGATTATGTATTTTTCTAGGGACGCCGACTTTCCAAAGTTATTTGTATATGACGAATTTTGTGTATGTAAAAATATGGCGTCTATGTATTAAGCCGAACTCCACGTTCAGCACAAAATATATCGTTTCCACTAATTTCCAAGTCTGTCCGTCCGACAAAATGGCTCCCAAATCCAATTTTTGCCAATTTTAGGTTAGAATTTCCAAAAATTGCGCGAAAAAAAGTCTGTGGGGCAATAAGCAGGCTCCAAAAAGAGGTCAAAGGATTTTCATATATGGCTCAGGGCAAATATTAACGATTTGCCTGCTCCAAATATGCGTTTGATATAAAAAACTTCCACAAGTACTCACTTTGACGTTGAATTTGGGTCGTTCCTTGGTGTTGGTGATGTTTAGTGTGTGTTGGTGTAGTTTTTGTAGAAATTTATTTTTGCGTTTTTCGGTTGTGTTTCGATTTTTATTGTTTCCTACCCCTGTGCACTGTATATAACGTCTATTTTGTCTGTATGATTATGTATGTTAACTTTTTGTATTAATTTGTGTAAATTTGTATATTTAAATTTTTCTAAATTTTTTGTAACTCGTACCACTGTGTTATGTTCGTACCACTGTGCAACGTTAATTTGTTTATATTTGTGTAGGGTCACTTTGTGTATGTAAAAATTGGTATTTATTGTAATTTTTTATTTGAGTATTTTTTCCACTGTGTACCACTGTTCTAATTTTGTCGTTTGTACCACTGTGCACTGTTTTACTGTTTGTACCACTGTTTTTGTTCGATATTTTTTGTTAATAATTTTATTTTTATATTTTTAATTTTTTGTATATAAACTTTTGTGCCGCACTGTATTTCCTCACTTTTGTGTTTTAGTGTAGTTATCTTCGTTCCTTTTGTTTTCTAATGTATTTATTTTCCTTGTTCCGTTTTGTTTTATAAAAGTTCAATTTTTTGTTCACTAAAGGGAACCACTATTAAACTTTTTTTGTTTTTTTCTCTTTTTTATGTCGATCTTGTACTTTATGTACTCACGGGGTTATGTGTTTGTTGTAAATTTTTTTTTTTCGCACTTTCGTGTAAATATGTATTCACTGTTTCTTTTATATTTCTTGTAAATTCTTTTTTGTGTCACTCACAGATGTTGTATATTTTTTTTGTAGTTTAACCACACTTTTTGTATGTATGTATTTATGTATAATTTTGCCACTTTTTCGTCCACTCACTGTTCTTGTTGTATTTTTTTGTAATTGCCCGCACTTTTTGTATGTATGTATGTACTTTTTTTGTGTTTTTAGTTATTTAAAAAACGTCACTTTTATCCGGCTCGAAGGACCAAATGTTTCGCGGCTTACCTTTTGTATGCCTTTTTGTAAGAATAAGATTTGTTGTTTTTCGTTTTAAATTCAATGCTTTGTTTATTTACAGTTTAGGTTAAGTAGCAAATTTAATTTACTTCATAGATTTAAGTAGGCAAATTTTACAGCAATTTTTAGGTAATTTTAGAAGTAAGTTTTAGGCAAGTTCAATTAGCAAATTTCAGGTAAGTTAAGGTAAGTATTTGTTTGTGTGTTTAAATTAGGTTTTAGCTTGTAAGTTTTAACACTTTAACTTGTAAGTAGATTTTAAGTAGCACAATTGTAGTTTATAATTAGATTTTACTTAGGAAAATTTAGGTTTTAAGCTTTAACAATATTCTTGTGTTTTGTACTTTAATTTATTTTCTACTTTGTGGTATTTTGTGTGTTGATTCTTTATGTTTACAAATTCAATGTAGGTTTCGTTTGTGTAAATTCACTTTTGTTTAAATTTTAGCTTTTTGTATGTTCAATGTTCTATAACGATTTTAAGTGTGTTATTAATGTTCACTGTTTTGCACTTGTCACTGGGGGGTTTGGAAACTTACTTGAAACTTACGCGTTCGCGGTTAGAAAAAAGAACTAGCCGATGCAATAATTTGCATCAGCTTAGCTAACCGATTTACAAATCTACTTTATGCTTATTTACTTCCAATCGGTTGGAATTTACCGGTGACTGCGCATGAGTGTGTGTGAACTATTTACCATGTTTACACCTTTTAGGTTTTACATATTTTCTAATTTTTGCCGCAGTCACCGCTAACTCCAACCGACAGTAGCGAGCAAAAGTTTACGAATTTATAAACAGTCCATGAAAAAATATTCTTTAAAAAATCCACGTTTATTGCTGTGATGGTCCATGAAAAAATATTCTTTAAAAAATCCACGTTTATTGCTGTGATGGTCCATGAAAAAATATTCTTTAAAAAATCCACGTTTATTGCTGTGATGGTCCATGAAAAAATATTCTTTAAAAAATCCACGTTTATTGCTGTGATGGTCCATGAAAAAATATTCTTTAAAAAATCCACGTTTATTGCTGTGATGGTCCATGAAAAAATATTCTTTAAAAAATCCACGTTTATTGCTGTGATGGTCCATGAAAAAATATTCTTTAAAAAATCCACGTTTATTGGCTGTGATGGTCCATGAAAAAATATTCTTTAAAAAATCCACGTTTATTGCTGTGATGGTCCATGAAAAAATATTCTTTAAAAAATCCACGTTTATTGCTGTGATGGTCCATGAAAAAATATTCTTTAAAAAATCCACGTTTATTGCTGTGATGGTCCATGAAAAAATATTCTTTAAAAAATCCACGTTTATTGCTGTGATGGTCCATGAAAAAATATTCTTTAAAAATCCACGTTTATTGCTGTGATGGTCCATGAAAAATATTCTTTAAAAAATCCACGTTTATTGCTGTGATGGTCCATGAAAAAATATTCTTTAAAAATCCACGTTTATTGCTGTGATGGTCCATGAAAAATATTCTTTAAAAAATCCACGTTTATTGCTGTGATGGTCCATGAAAAAATATTCTTTAAAAAATCCACGTTTATTGCTGTGATGGTCCATGAAAAAATATTCTTTAAAAAATCCACGTTTATTGCTGTGATGGTCCATGAAAAAATATTCTTTAAAAAATCCACGTTTATTGCTGTGATGGTCCATGAAAAAATATTCTTTTAAAAAATCCACGTTTATTGCTGTGATGGTCCATGAAAAAATATTCTTTAAAAAATCCACGTTTATTGCTGTGATGGTCCATGAAAAAATATTCTTTAAAAATCCACGTTTATTGCTGTGATGGTCCATGAAAAAATATTCTTTAAAAATCCACGTTTATTGCTGTGATGGTCCATGAAAAAATATTCTTTAAAATCCACGGTTTATTGCTGTGATGGTCCATGAAAAAATATTCTTTAAAAAATCCACGTTTATTGCTGTGATGGTCCATGAAAAAATATTCTTTAAAAAATCCACGTTTATTGCTGTGATGGTCCATGAAAAAATATTCTTTAAAAAATCCACGTTTATTGCTGTGATGGTCCATGAAAAAATATTCTTTAAAAAATCCACGTTTATTTGCTGTGATGGTCCATGAAAAAATATTCTTTAAAAAATCCACGTTTATTGCTGTGATGGTCCATGAAAAAATATTCTTAAAAAATCCACGTTTATTGCTGTGATGGTCCATGAAAAAATATTCTTTAAAAAAATCCACGTTTATTGCTGTGATGGTCC
Source organism: Musca autumnalis (assembly GCF_047663935.1). Lineage (NCBI taxonomy): Eukaryota > Metazoa > Arthropoda > Insecta > Diptera > Muscidae > Musca > Musca autumnalis. The sequence continues at coordinate 16,318,038 of NW_027411755.1, read as the reverse complement.
ATGAAAAAATATTCTTTAAAAAATCCACGTTATTGCTGTGATGGTCCATGAAAAAATATTCTTTAAAAAATCCACGTTTATTGCTGTGATGGTCCATGAAAAAATATTCTTTAAAAAATCCACGTTTATTGCTGTGATGGTCCATGAAAAATATTCTTTAAAAAATCCACGTTTATTGCTGTGATGGTCCATGAAAAAATATTCTTTAAAAATCCCACGTTTATTGCTGTGATGGTCCATGAAAAAATATTCTTTAAAAAATCCACGTTTATTGCTGTGATGGTCCATGAAAAAATATTCTTTAAAAAATCCACGTTTATTGTTGTGATGGTCCATGGAAAAAATATTCTTTAAAAAAATCCACGTTTATTGCTGTGATGGTCCATGAAAAAATATTCTTTAAAAAATCCACGTTTATTGTTGTGATGGTCCATGAAAAAATATTCTTTAAAAAAATCCACGTTTATTGCTGTGATGGTCCATGAAAAATAGTCTTTAAAAAATCCAAGTTTATTGCTGTGATGGTCCATGAAAAAATATTCTTTAAAAAATCCACGTTTATTGCTGTGATGGTCCATGAAAAAATATTCTTTAAAAATCCACGTTTATTGCTGTGATGGTCCATGAAAAAATATTCTTTAAAAATCCACGTTTATTGCTGTGATGGTCCATGAAAAAATATTCTTTAAAAATCCACGTTTATTGCTGTGATGGTCCATGAAAAAATATTCTTTAAAATCCACGTTTATTGCTGTGATGGTCCATGAAAAAATATTCTTTAAAAAATCCACGTTTATTGCTGTGACGGTCCATGAAAAAATATTCTTTAAAAAGCCCACGTTTATTGCTGTGATGGTCTATGAAAAAATATTCTTTAAAAAATCCACGGTTATTGCTGTGATGGTCTATGAAAAAATATTCTTTAAAAAATCCACGTTTATTGCTGAAAAAAATGTTGTTTAAAAAATCCACGTTTTTTGCTGTGATGGTCCATGAAAAAATATTCTTTAAAAAATCCTCGTTTATTGTTGTGAAGGTGTTTGAAAAAAATATTCTTTAAAAAATCCCCGCTTATTGTTGTGAAGGTGTTTGAAAAATATTCTTAAAAAAATCCACGTTTATTGTTGTGAAAGTGTTTGAAAAAATATTTTTTAAAAAAATCCACGTTCAGTATTGTGATGGTGGATGAAAAATATTCTTTAAAAAATCCACGATTTTTGAAGAAAAAGAAAAATCCCTAAAAACCCACAAAAACAACAACTTTCCATTTTTCAAATCAAATCATTCGTTTTTCATTTATTGTGTCGTGTTTGAATGGCCAAAATAAATTCTTTGCCCTGCGGAATATATGTGGACTTGGGTATAGCTTCTACTTGAGAGACCATTTCATCATTGCCTTCATAATTATCATCCATTTCATTAGGCTCATCTTCGTCGTCGTCTAAATTGTTATCAATTTCCGAATTATCATCCGATTCTGTTAAATCTTCATTGGTATTGCTGTCTGCATCTTCATCTACACCTTCATCTTGATATTCTTCGGCCTGTGAAATATCCTCCAGTTGTTGGACCAAATCATTTTGTACCAAAAATAAAAATTCCTTATTGGGATTGTTGGTGTTCTCATGATTGTCATCACCCTGTCCGTAGTATGATTCCGGATCATATTGTGAATCAACAGGCAAAGGTTCAGAATTTGTATCAGATCGGCCAGGCATGCCAGGCATACCTGGTTCTACCACCATTTCCACCTCTGTATGGTCTTCCGGGCCTGATACGGTTCACTTTGGTGTTAAGAGGGCGTGTCCTTGTACTGTCATAATAGTAATGATCACCATGATAGGTGTGGAAGTGACTAGCTGCTTGCGCAACACGAGTGTTTTGATTGTTTTGATTTTGCACGGGATTTCGGCCGCCACCGCCTCCACCACCTCCTCCTCCGCCTCCACCACCTCCTCCTCCACCACCGCCTCCTCCTCCACCACCAGCGTTGTTGTTATTGTTATTATTATTGTTGTTGTTATTAATGACAGTGTTACTACCACCACCACCGTTACCCCAAGTCCACCACCGCCTCCTCCGCCACCTCCACCGCCTCCTCCTCCTCCACCACCACCACCTCCGCTGGGAACTGGTATGGGAATAAATATTGGTGGTGGTGGTGGCGGTGGTTGGGGTGCAGGTATAATAATTGGGTGTCCACCTCCATGGCCATCGTGATGATGATCATGGTGATGATGGTGGTCATCATGATGGTGAGATGGTGGAGGATATGGTGGTGGTATTATTATGGGTGGACTGTGATGATGATGGCCATGATCGTGGTCGTGACTGTGGCCAGGTGGACCACAGGACCTGGTAAACCAGGTGGTCCAGGATGACCGGGATGTCCAGGATGCCCCTTTTCACCTTTTTCGCCAGGTCTGCCAGGTGCTCCGGGTATACCCGGTGGACCAGGATAACCAGTATCGCCCTTGTCACCCTTTCTTCCAGGCATTCCAGGTCGCCCGGGAATACCTGGTGGACCCGGTGGCCCTGGAGGACCAGGTGGACAATGACAGTGCTATGTGGTGGTGGATGGGGTGGAAAATATTGTGGTAATTGTTTGTAAACAACTTGTTGGCTTTGGTGTCGAGGGTCTATCGAAATTTATCAAGCGTGGTGCATCGTAATCGTCGCCGTCCTCTTTGTATTCACCATCATCCTCGATGGCCAATGCCAAAGTAAAACTGAGACCTGTAAGAAAACCAAACTAAGTTATAATTCCGAACAAAGAAAACCCAAAGTAGGCTCCACTTACATAGCACTATTAGAGCTATGCTCCGCTTCATGTTGCCGAGTAACTAAGAAACAACTTAACTAACGACAATTCATTTGGGCCCCTGACTTTATATAGCAACAAACCACCAAAGATAGGGAGAGAGAGAGAAAGAGAAGAAAAACTTTCATTCAATATTTTGTCCACAAAGAAATTTCTGAAATTAACTTTTACTTTCATTAAGAAACCCCGTTAGAATGCCTAAAAGAATCGGCGAAAGACAATTTGCATGGGATTTGTTTGAAAATTTTAAAATTCACATTATTTCACCTATTGTCCGAAATTTTTTTTATAAATATCGCCATCGTCTGCTTCCCATTACAATGATTTGCATACCAATTTGCATAACAATAATAACTGACCTATCGAATATGTCGGATTATGTGAAACATGTTTTGCTTTGTCATGATTGTTGGCCGTTTAAGCCAATCAACACAGAAGCGTTTTAATGACAAACCCACATTAAAAAGCGGGATAGCTTTTGAAAACAAATATCTCAAACAAATTTATGTATGCATAGGAATAGAAAGCCTCCAATATTTTTTGAAAAATCCACTTTGGTGTATGGAAAAAATATTCGTTGAAAAATCCACGTTGGTGTATGGAAAAAAATATGCTTTGACAAATCCACTTGGTGTTTCGAAAAAATATGATTTGAAAAATCCACGTTTGGAGAAAAAATATTCTTAAAAATTTCAAATCCAGATAAAAATTTTATTTGAACGTTTGAAGAAAAATATTCTTAAAAATCCACATCCAGAAAAATATTCTTTAAAAAATCAAAGTTTATGAAAAAAATATTCTTTAAAAAAATCCGCGTTTATGAAAAAATATTCTCTTAAAAATGCATTTTTTAAAAAATATTTTTTCATAAACGTGGATTTTTAAGAGAATATTTTTTCATATTCTCTTAAAAATCCACGTTTATGAAAAAATATTCTCTAAAGATCCACGTCCATGAAAAAAATATTATTTGAAAATCAACGTCAACGAATAAATATTCTTTAAAAGATCCACGTCCATAAAAAAACTATTATTTGAAAATCAACGTCAACGAATAAATATTCTTTAAAAGATCCACGTTTATGAAAAAATATTCTTTAAAAGATCCACGTTTATGAAAAAATATTCTTTAAAAGATCCACGTTTATGAAAAAATATTCTTTAAAAGATCCACGTTTATGAAAAAATATTCTTTAAAAGATCCACGTTTATGAAAAAATATTCTTTAAAAAATCCACGCTTATGGAAAAATATTCTTTAAAAAATCCAAGTTTATGGAAAAATATTCTTTAAAAAAACCACGTCCGTGAAAAAAAAATTCTTTAAAAAATCCACGTTTATGAAAAATATTCTTTAAAAAATCCACGTTTATGAAAAAATATTCTTTAAAAAATCCACGTTTATGAAAAAATATTCTTTAAAATATCCACGGTTATGAAAAAATATCCTTTAAAAAATCCACGTTTATGAAAAAATATTCTTTAAAAAATCCACGTCCATGAAAAAAAAAATCTTTAAAAAATCCACGTTTATGAAAAAAAATCTTTAAAAAATCCACGTTTATGAAAAAATATTCTTTAAAAAATCCACGTCCATGAAAAAAAAATCTTTAAAAAATCCACGATTATGAAAAAATATTCTTTAAAAGATCCACGTTTGTGAAAAAAATATTCTTTAAAAAATCCACGTTTGTGAAAAAAATATTCTTTAAAAAATCCACGTTTATGGAAAAATATTCTTTAAAAAATCCACGTCCATGAAAAAAAACTTCTTTAAAAAATCCACGTCCATGAAAAAAAAATTCTTTAAAAAATCCACGTTTATGAAAAAATATTCTTTAAAAATCCACGTTTATGAAAAAATATTCTTTAAAAAATCCAAGTCCATGCAAAAGTATTCTTTAAAAATCCACGTTTATGAAAAAATATTCTTTAAAAAATCCACGTTTATGCAAAAATATTCTTTAAAAGATCCACGTTTATGAAAAAATATTCTTTAAAAAATCCACGTTTATGAAAAAATATTCTTTAAAAAATCCACGTTTATGAAAAAATATTCTTTAAAAAATCCACGTTTATGAAAAAATATTCTTTAAAAAATCCACGTTTATGAAAAAATATTCTTTAAAAAATCCTCGTTTATGAAAAAATATTCTTTAAAAAATCCACGTTTATGAAAAAATATTCTTTAAAAAATCCACGTTTATGAAAAAATATTCTTTAAAAAATACACGTTTATGAAAAAATATTCTTTAAAAAATCCACGTTTATGAAAAAATATTCTTTAAAAAATCCACGTTTATGAAAAAATATTCTTTAAAAAATCCACGTTTATGAAAAAATATTCTTTAAAAAATCCACGTTTATGAAAAAATATTCTTTAAAAAATCCACGTTTATGAAAAAATATTCTTTAAAAAATCCACGTTTATGAAAAAATATTCTTAAAAAAATCCACGTTTATGAAAAAATATTCTTTAAAAAATCCACGTTTATGAAAAAATATATAATAGAAGACCTCCGTAGGAGGCTTCTATAGAATTGAAGACCTCCGTAGAAGGCTTCTATAGAATAGAAGACCTCCGTAGGAGGCTTCTATAGAATTGAAGACCTCCGTAGAAGGCTTCTATAGAATAGAAGACCTCCGTAGGAGGCTTCTATATAATAGAAGAACTCCGTAGGAGGCTTCTATATAAAAGATGACCTCCGTAGGAGGCTTCTATATAAAAGAAGACCTCCGTAGGAGTTTTCTATATAAAAGAAGACCTCCGTATGAGGCTTCTATATAAAAGAAGACCTCCGTAGGAGTCTTCTATATAAAAGAAGACCTCCGTAGGAGGCTTCTATATAATAGAAGACCTCCGTAGGAGGCTTCTATATAATAGAAGACCTCCGTAGGAGGCTTCTATATAATAGAAGACCTCCGTAGGAGGCTTCTATATAATAGAAGACCTCCGTAGGAGGCTTCTATATAATAGAAGACCTCCGTAGGAGGCTTCTATATAATAGAAGACCTCCGTAGGAGGCTTCTATATAATAGAAGACCTCCGTAGGAGGCTTCTATATAATAGAAGACCTCCGTAGGAGGCTTCTATATAATAGAAGACCTCCGTAGGAGGCTTCTGTATAATAGAAGACCTCCGTAGGAGGCTTCTATATAATAGAGGACCTCCGTAGGAGGCTTCTATATAATAGAGGACCTCCGTAGGAGGCTTCTATATAATAGAAGACCTCCGTAGGAGGCTTCTATATAATAGAAGACCTTCGTAGGAGGCTTCTATAGAATAAAAGACCGCCGTAGGAGGCTTCTATAGAATAGAAGACCTCCGTAGTAGGCTATAATATAATAGAAGACCTCCGCAGGAGGCTTCTATATAAAAGAAGACCTCCGTAGGAGTCATCTATATAATAGAAGACCTCCGTAGGAGGCTTCTATATAAAAGAAGACCTCCGTAGTAGGCTTCTATATAATAGAAGACCTTCGTAGGAGGCTTCTATATAATAGAAGACCTCCGCGGGAGGCTTCTATATAATAGAAGACCTCCGTAGAAGACTTCCGTAGGAGACTTTTATAGAATAGAAGACTTCCGTATGAGGCTTCCATAGAATATAAGGAGGCTTCCACAGAATAGAAGACCGTCGTAGGAGGCTTCTATAGAATAGAAGACCTCCGTATGATGCTTCTATGGAATAGAAGGCCTCCGTGGAAGGCTTCTACAGAACAGAAGAACTCCATGGGATACTTCTATGGAATATAAGACCTTTATGACCTTGCAAAACACAATCCCTAAGAAAATTAAAACACAATTTTTCAAATCCAAATTCTTTTCTTTTTATTTATTGCGTCTGGTGTGAATGGCTAAATAAAACTGTTTTCCTTGAGAAATATATGATGAGCTAGGTAGAGTTTCTATCTGAGAGGCGACAACTTTATTGCCTTCATTATCATCTTCAGCGCCAACTGTCTGGTCTTCTTCTTCACTATTTGAATTTTCCACAGTTCCTACATCATTGTAATTTGTGTTGACGTTAATGTTTACATTGTTGTTGGTGTTGCTATAATCTTCTTCTGAAGACTCATCCGCACCCCCTACTTGGACCAGTCCGTTGTCATCAACTTGTTGAATCGAATTATTTTGTACCATAAAGACAACTTCCTTGTTCTTTGTATGATTGGACATTTTTTGGAGTAAATCCGAAGGAGGAGTATTTGCAGCTGCTGCAGCAGGTTTTCCCTTGGCAGGTTTCGTACTTATCACATTGGTATTATTATTTGTATTGGTGACAGTTCTATGAGGATGTGTTTTTGTGCCATTGCTGACATAAGTGTGGGAGTGGCTGACTGTCAGAATACGGGTGTTTTTGTCATCCTGATTACGTATCACATTGGAATTAATATTCTTATTGTTTGGAGTTCTATGCGCGTGGGTTTTGGTGCTATTGTCGTCATAACTGTGGGACTGACTTGCTGTCAGAATACGGGTGTTATCGGTGTTATCGTTATTCTCATTATTCTGATTGTTCTGGTTGTTGCCACCACCTCCACCTCCGCCACCACCACCTCCTCCGCCGCCGCCGCCTCCTCCACCACCAGGACGACGACCACCTCCTCCGCCGCCGCCACCTCCTCCGCCTCCACCACCTCCGCCTCCACCACCGCCACCTCCTCCACCGGCGTTATTATTATTATTGTTGTTGTTATTATCGTTATTGGAGCCTCCTCCACTGCCACCGCCTCCTCCGCCACCACCTCCACCACCACCTCCTCCTCCACCTCCACCTCCTCCACCACCACCACCTCCTCCTCCGGGAATAGGAATAAATATAGGTGGTTGTGGATATGGTTGGGGTGCAGGTATTATTATTGGGTGACCATGTCCACCACCGTGGTGGCCATGATCATGATGATGATCGTGGTGATGATCATGATGATGATCGTGGTGATGATCATGATGATGATCATCATGATATGGTGGGGGATATGGTGCAGGTATTATTATTGGTGGACTGTGATGATGATGTCCATGGTCATGATCATGACTATGACCAGGTGGACCCATGGGACCGGGTAAACCAGGTGGTCCAGGATGACCAGGATGTCCAGGATGACCTTTCTCTCCCTTTTCGCCAGGCCTACCAGGTTTACCGGGCATACCCGGTGCCCCAGGATAACCGGTATCACCCTTTTCACCCTTTCTTCCTGGCATTCCAGGTCGGCCAGGTATACCTGGTGGACCCGGTGGTCCTGGCGGTCCAGGTGGACACTGACAATCGTCATGTGGCGGTGGATAATATTGTGGTAAGGGTTTGTAAATCACTTGTGGAGCTGGTGCAGGTGCTGGCGACAGTCCAATGGTAAAATGAGGAAAACTAAATCCGCTGTCGTCCGCTATGACCCAAGTCAAGCTAAGGACGAGACCTATGAGTGAAATTAATTTTTATTTAAAAGGAGCTAAGTAAACAAAATATTTCCTATACTTACATAGCGCTATTAGAGCTATGCTTCGCTTCATGTTGTCAACAAACCTAGGGACAACTGAACTACTGGAGCTGCTCTTGGCCAATGGTTTTATATATAAATATACCCGCTCCCAGAAAGAAATGACTTTCATTATCGGATTATGTCAAATAGAAGTTTTGCGAAGAGATTTTTATTACCAGCGCTGGAATAAAAGAGAAAATTTGAATTAAAATTATTTGAAACAAAAAATATAAATTTACTTTCATTCAAGGCATTGTTCGAGTGCGGCTTAAAAACGTCGTCAAGTTTTTATTGCTATTTGTTTAAATAACAATTGAAATTGATTGAATGGCTCAGCTTCATAGGAGAAGAATGCTGTGGAATAGGTAAACAGGCCGCCACTGCAAATTCGTATCGAAAAAGAGAGTTATATTCGTACAAAGGGGTTTTTTTTTTTGTATTGAGCCGACTAAATGAGAGGTTATTGGCAGCTTGTTGGATGAAGAAATATTCTTTAAAAAATCCACGTTTATTGGTCTAATGGTCCATCAAAAAATATTCTTTAAAAAATCCACGTTTATTGGTCTAATGGTCCATCAAAAAATATTCTTTAAAAAATCCACGTTTATTGGTCTAATGGTCCATCAAAAAATATTCTTTAAAAAATCCACGTTTATTGGTCTAATGGTCCATCAAAAAATATTCTTTAAAAAATCCACGTTTATTGGTCTAATGGTCCATCAAAAAATATTCTTTAAAAAATCCACGTTTATTGGTCTAATGGTCCATCAAAAAATATTCTTTAAAAAATCCACGTTTATTGGTCTAATGGTCCATCAAAAAATATTCTTTAAAAAATCCACGTTTATTGGTCTAATGGTCCATCAAAAAATATTCTTTAAAAAATCCACGTTTATTGGTCTAATGGTCCATCAAAAAATATTCTTTAAAAAATCCACGTTTATTGGTCTAATGGTCCATCAAAAAATATTCTTTAAAAAATCCACGTTTATTGGTCTAATGGTCCATCAAAAAATATTCTTTAAAAAATCCACGTTTATTGGTCTAATGGTCCATCAAAAAATATTCTTTAAAAAATCCACGTTTATTGGTCTAATGGTCCATCAAAAAATATTCTTTAAAAAATCCACGTTTATTGGTCTAATGGTCCATCAAAAAATATTCTTTAAAAAATCCACGTTTATTGGTCTAATGGTCCATCAAAAAATATTCTATAAAAAATCAACGTTTATTGGTCTAATGGTCCATCAAAAAATATTCTTTAAAAAATCCACGTTTATTGGTCTAATGGTCCATCAAAAAATATTCTTTAAAAAATCCACGTTTATTGGTCTAATGGTCCATCAAAAAATATTCTTTAAAAAATCCACGTTTATTGGTCTAATGGTCCATCAAAAAATATTCTTTAAAAAATCCACGTTTATTGGTCTAATGGTCCATCAAAAAATATTCTTTAAAAAATCCACGTTTATTGGTCTAATGGTCCATCAAAAAATATTCTTTAAAAAATCCACGTTTATTGGTCTAATGGTCCATCAAAAAATATTCTTTAAAAAATCCACGTTTATTGGTCTAATGGTCCATCAAAAAATATTCTTTAAAAAATCCACGTTTATTGGTCTAATGGTCCATCAAAAAATATTCTTTAAAAAATCCACGTTTATTGCTGTGATGGTGGATGAAAAAATATTCTGTAAAAAATCCACGTTTATTGCTGTGATGATGGATGAAAAAATATTCTTTAAAAAATCCACGTTTATTGCTGTGATGGTGGATGAAAAAATATTCTTAAAAAAATCCACGTTTATTGCTGTGATGGTGGATGAAAAAATATTCTTTAAAAAATCCACGTTTATTGCTGTGATGGTGGATGAAAAAATATTCTTAAAAAAATCCACGTTTATTGCTGTGATGGTGGATGAAAAAATATTCTTTAAAAAATCCACGTTTATTGCTGTGATGGTGGATGAAAAAATATTCTGTAAAAAATCCACGTTTATTGCTGTGATGATGGATGAAAAAATATTCTTTAAAAAATCCACGTTTATTGCTGTGATGGTGGATGAAAAAATATTCTTAAAAAAATCCACGTTTATTGCTGTGATGGTGGATGAAAAAATATTCTTTAAAAAATTAACGTTTATTGCTGTGATGGTGGATGAAAAAATATTCTTAAAAAAATCCACGTTTATTGCTGTGATGGTGGATGAAAAAATATTCTTTAAAAAATCAACGTTTATTGCTGTGATGGTGGATGAAAAAATATTCTTAAAAAAATCCACGTTTATTGCTGTGATGGTGGATGAAAAAATATTCTTTAAAAAATCCACGTTTATTGCTGTGATGGTGGATGAAAAAATATTCTGTAAAAAATCCACGTTTATTGCTGTGATGATGGATGAAACAAATATTCTTTAAAAAATCCACGTTTATTGCTGTGATGGTGGATGAAAAAATATTCTTAAAAAAATCCACGTTTATTGCTGTGATGGTGGATGAAAAAATATTCTTTAAAAAATCCACGTTTATTGCTGTGATGGTGGATGAAAAAATATTCTTAAAAAAATCCACGTTTATTGCTGTGATGGTGGATGAAAAAATATTCTTTAAAAAATCCACGTTTATTGCTGTGATGGTGGATGAAAAAATATTCTGTAAAAAATCCACGTTTATTGCTGTGATGATGGATGAAAAAATATTCTTTAAAAAATCCACGTTTATTGCTGTGATGGTGGATGAAAAAATATTCTTAAAAAAATCCACGTTTATTGCTGTGATGGTGGATGAAAAAATATTCTTTAAAAAATCCACGTTTATTGCTGTGATGGTGGATGAAAAAATATTCTTAAAAAAATCCACGTTTATTGCTGTGATGGTGGATGAAAAAATATTCTTTAAAAAATCCACGTTTATTGCTGTGATGGTGGATGAAAAAATATTCTTAAAAAAATCCACGTTTATTGCTGTGATGGTGGATGAAAAAATATTCTTTAAAAAATCCACGTTTATTGGCCAAATGGTCCATGAAAAAATATTCTTTAAAAAATCCACGTTTATTGGCCAAATGGTCCATGAAAAAATATTCTTTAAAAAATCCACGTTTATTGGCCAAATGGTCCATGAAAAAATATTCTTTAAAAAATCCACGTTTATTGGCCAAATGGTCCATGAAAAAATATTCTTTAAAAAATCCACGTTTATTGGCCAAATGGTCCATGAAAAAATATTCTTTAAAAAATCCACGTTTATTGGCCAAATGGTCCATGAAAAAATATTCTTTAAAAAATCCACGTTTATTGGCCAAATGGTCCATGAAAAAATATTCTTTAAAAAATCCACGTTTATTGGCCAAATGGTCCATGAAAAAATATTCTTTAAAAAATCCACGTTTATTGCTGTGATGGTCCATGAAAAAATATTCTTTAAAAAATCCACGTTTATTGCTGTGATGGTCCATGAAAAAATATTCTTTAAAAAATCCACGTTTATTGCTGTGATGGTCCATGAAAAAATATTCTTTAAAAAATCCACGTTTATTGCTGTGATGGTGGATGAAAAAATATTCTGTAAAAAATCCACGTTTATTGCTGTGATGATGGATGAAAAAATATTCTTTAAAAAATCCACGTTTATTGCTGTGATGGTGGATGAAAAAATATTCTGTAAAAAATCCACGTTTATTGCTGTGATGATGGATGAAAAAATATTCTTTAAAAAATCCACGTTTATTGCTGTGATGGTGGATGAAAAAATATTCTTAAAAAAATCCACGTTTATTGCTGTGATGGTGGATGAAAAAATATTCTTTAAAAAATCCACGTTTATTGCTGTGATGGTGGATGAAAAAATATTCTTTAAAAAATCCACGTTTATTGCTGTGATGGTGGATGAAAAAATATTCTTAAAAAAATCCACGTTTATTGCTGTGATGGTGGATGAAAAAATATTCTTTAAAAAATCCACGTTTATTGCTGTGATGGTGGATGAAAAAATATTCTTTAAAAAATCCACGTTTATTGCTGTGATGGTGGATGAAAAAATATTCTGTAAAAAATCCACGTTTATTGCTATGATGATGGATGAAAAAATATTCTTTAAAAAATCCACGTTTATTGCTGTGATGGTGGATGAAAAAATATTCTTAAAAAAATCCACGTTTATTGCTGTGATGGTGGATGAAAAAATATTCTTTAAAAAATCCACGTTTATTGCTGTGATGGTGGATGAAAAAATATTCTTAAAAAAATCCACGTTTATTGCTGTGATGGTGGATGAAAAAATATTCTTTAAAAAATCCACGTTTATTGCTGTGATGGTGGATGAAAAAATATTCTTAAAAAAATCCACGTTTATTGCTGTGATGGTGGATGAAAAAATATTCTTTAAAAAATCCACGTTTATTGCTGTGATGGTGGATGAAAAAATATTCTTTAAAAAATCCACGTTTATTGCTGTGATGGTGGATGAAAAAATATTCTTAAAAAAATCCACGTTTATTGCTGTGATGGTGGATGAAAAAATATTCTTTAAAAAATCCACGTTTATTGCTGTGATGGTGGATGAAAAAATATTCTGTAAAAAATCCACGTTTATTGCTGTGATGATGGATGAAAAAATATTCTTTAAAAAATCCACGTTTATTGCTGTGATGGTGGATGAAAAAATATTCTTAAAAAAATCCACGTTTATTGCTGTGATGGTGGATGAAAAAATATTCTTTAAAAAATCCACGTTTATTGCTGTGATGGTGGATGAAAAAATATTCTTAAAAAAATCCACGTTTATTGCTGTGATGGTGGATGAAAAAATATTCTTTAAAAAATCCACGTTTATTGCTGTGATGGTGGATGAAAAAATATTCTTAAAAAAATCCACGTTTATTGCTGTGATGGTGGATGAAAAAATATTCTTTAAAAAATCCACGTTTATTGCTGTGATGGTGGATGAAAAAATATTCTGTAAAAAATCCACGTTTATTGCTGTGATGATGGATGAAAAAATATTCTTTAAAAAATCCACGTTTATTGCTGTGATGGTGGATGAAAAAATATTCTTAAAAAAATCCACGTTTATTGCTGTGATGGTGGATGAAAAAATATTCTTTAAAAAATCCACGTTTATTGCTGTGATGGTGGATGAAAAAATATTCTTAAAAAAATCCACGTTTATTGCTGTGATGGTGGATGAAAAAATATTCTTTAAAAAATCCACGTTTATTGGCCAAATGGTCCATGAAAAAATATTCTTTAAAAAATCCACGTTTATTGGCCAAATGGTCCATGAAAAAATATTCTTTAAAAAATCCACGTTTATTGGCCAAATGGTCCATGAAAAAATATTCTTTAAAAAATCCACGTTTATTGGCCAAATGGTCCATGAAAAAATATTCTTTAAAAAATCCACGTTTATTGGCCAAATGGTCCATGAAAAAATATTCTTTAAAAAATCCACGTTTATTGGCCAAATGGTCCATGAAAAAATATTCTTTAAAAAATCCACGTTTATTGGCCAAATGGTCCATGAAAAAATATTCTTTAAAAAATCCACGTTTATTGCTGTGATGGTCCATGAAAAAATATTCTTAAAAAAATCCACGTTTATTGCTGTGATGGTCCATGAAAAAATATTCTTTAAAAAATCCACGTTTATTGCTGTGATGGTGGATGAAAAAATATTCTGTAAAAAATCCACGTTTATTGCTGTGATGATGGATGAAAAAATATTCTTTAAAAAATCCACGTTTATTGCTGTGATGGTGGATGAAAAAATATTCTTAAAACAATCCACGTTTATTGCTGTGATGGTGGATGAAAAAATATTCTTTAAAAAATCCACGTTTATTGCTGTGATGGTGGATGAAAAAATATTCTTTAACAAATCCACGTTTATTGCTGTGATGGTGGATGAAAAAATATTCTTAAAAAATCCACGTTTATTGCTGTGATGGTGGATGAAAAAATATTCTTTAAAAAATCCACGTTTATTGCTGTGATGGTGGATGAAAAAATATTCTTAAAAAATCCACGTTTATTGCTGTGATGGTGGATGAAAAAATATTCTTTAAAAAATCCACGTTTATTGCTGTGATGGTGGATGAAAAAATATTCTTAAAAAAATCCACGTTTGTTGCTGTGATGGTGGATGAAAAAATATTCTTTAAAAAATCCACGTTTATTGCTGTGATGGTGGATGAAAAAATATTCTGTAAAAAATCCACGTTTATTGCTGTGATGATGGATGAAAAAATATTCTTTAAAAAATCCACGTTTATTGCTGTGATGGTGGATGAAAAAATATTCTTTAAAAAATCCACGTTTATTGCTGTGATGGTGGATGAAAAAATATTCTTAAAAAAATCCACGTTTATTGCTGTGATGGTGGATGAAAAAATATTCTTTAAAAAATCCACGTTTATTGCTGTGATGGTGGATGAAAAAATATTCTTTAAAAAATCCACGTTTATTGCTGTGATGGTGGATGAAAAAATATTCTTTAAAAAATCCACGTTTATTGCTGTGATGGTGGATGAAAAAATATTCTTTAAAAAATCCACGTTTATTGTTGTAATGGTGGATGAAAAAATATTCTTTAAAAAATCCACGTTTATTGCTGTGAAGGGCGATGAAAAAATATTCTTTAAAAAATCCACGTTTATTGCTGTGAAGGGCGATGAAAAAATATTCTTTAAAAAATCCACGTTTATTGCTGTGATGGTGGATGAAAAAATATTCTTTAAAAAATCCACGTTTATTGCTGTGATGGTGGATGAAAAAATATTCTTTAAAAAATCCACGTTTATTGCTGTGATGGTGGATGAAAAAATATTCTTTAAAAAATCCACGTTTATTGCTGTGATGGTGGATGAAAAAATATTCTTTAAAAAATCCACGTTTATTGCTGTGATGGTGGATGAAAAAATATTCTTTAAAAAATCCACGTTTATTGCTGTGATGGTGGATGAAAAAATATTCTTTAAAAAATCCACGTTTATTGCTGTGATGGTGGATGAAAAAATATTCTTTAAAAAATCCACGTTTATTGCTGTGATGGTGGATGAAAAAATATTCTTTAAAAAATCCACGTTTATTGCTGTGATGGTGGATGAAAAAATATTCTTTAAAAAATCCACGTTTATTGCTGTGATGGTGGATGAAAAAATATTCTTTAAAAAATCCACGTTTATTGCTGTGATGGTGGATGAAAAAATATTCTTTAAAAAATCCACGTTTATTGCTGTGATGGTGGATGAAAAAATATTCTTTAAAAAATCCACGTTTATTGCTGTGATGGTGGATGAAAAAATATTCTTTAAAAAATCCACGTTTATTGCTGTGATGGTGGATGAAAAAATATTCTTTAAAAAATCCACGTTTATTGCTGTGATGGTGGATGAAAAAATATTCTTTAAAAAATCCACGTTTATTGCTGTGATGGTGGATGAAAAAATATTCTTTAAAAAATCCACGTTTATTGCTGTGATGGTGGATGAAAAAATATTCTTTAAAAAATCCACGTTTATTGCTGTGATGGTGGATGAAAAAATATTCTTTAAAAAATCCACGTTTATTGCTGTGATGGTGGATGAAAAAATATTCTTTAAAAAATCCACGTTTATTGCTGTGATGGTGGATGAAAAAATATTCTTTAAAAAATCCACGTTTATTGCTGTGATGGTGGATGAAAAAATATTCTTTAAAAAATCCACGTTTATTGCTGTGATGGTGGATGAAAAAATATTCTTTAAAAAATCCACGTTTATTGCTGTGATGGTGGATGAAAAAATATTCTTTAAAAAATCCACGTTTATTGCTGTGATGGTGGATGAAAAAATATTCTTTAAAAAATCCACGTTTATTGCTGTGATGGTGGATGAAAAAATATTCTTTAAAAAATCCACGTTTATTGCTGTGATGGTGGATGAAAAAATATTCTTTAAAAAATCCACGTTTATTGCTGTGATGGTGGATGAAAAAATATTCTTTAAAAAATCCACGTTTATTGCTGTGATGGTGGATGAAAAAATATTCTTTAAAAAATCCACGTTTATTGCTGTGATGGTGGATGAAAAAATATTCTTTAAAAAATCCACGTTTATTGCTGTGATGGTGGATGAAAAAATATTCTTTAAAAAATCCACGTTTATTGCTGTGATGGTGGATGAAAAAATATTCTTTAAAAAATCCACGTTTATTGCTGTGATGGTGGATGAAAAAATATTCTTTAAAAAATCCACGTTTATTGCTGTGATGGTGGATGAAAAAATATTCTTTAAAAAATCCACGTTTATTGCTGTGATGGTGGATGAAAAAATATTCTTTAAAAAATCCACGTTTATTGCTGTGATGGTGGATGAAAAAATATTCTTTAAAAAATCCACGTTTATTGCTGTGATGGTGGATGAAAAAATATTCTTTAAAAAATCCACGTTTATTGCTGTGATGGTGGATGAAAAAATATTCTTTAAAAAATCCACGTTTATTGCTGTGATGGTGGATGAAAAAATATTCTTTAAAAAATCCACGTTTATTGCTGTGATGGTGGATGAAAAAATATTCTTTAAAAAATCCACGTTTATTGCTGTGATGGTGGATGAAAAAATATTCTTTAAAAAATCCACGTTTATTGCTGTGATGGTGGATGAAAAAATATTCTTTAAAAAATCCACGTTTATTGCTGTGATGGTGGATGAAAAAATATTCTTTAAAAAATCCACGTTTATTGCTGTGATGGTGGATGAAAAAATATTCTTTAAAAATCCACGTTTATTGCTGTGATGGTGGATGAAAAAATATTCTTTAAAAAATCCACGTTTATTGCTGTGATGGTGGATGAAAAAATATTCTTTAAAAAATCCACGTTTATTGCTGTGATGGTGGATGAAAAAATATTCTTTAAAAAATCCACGTTTATTGCTGTGATGGTGGATGAAAAAATATTCTTTAAAAAATCCACGTTTATTGCTGTGATGGTGGATGAAAAAATATTCTTTAAAAAATCCACGTTTATTGCTGTGATGGTGGATGAAAAAATATTCTTTAAAAAATCCACGTTTATTGCTGTGATGGTGGATGAAAAAATATTCTTTAAAAAATCCACGTTTATTGCTGTGATGGTGGATGAAAAAATATTCTTTAAAAAATCCACGTTTATTGCTGTGATGGTGGATGAAAAAATATTCTTTAAAAAATCCACGTTTATTGCTGTGATGGTGGATGAAAAAATATTCTTTAAAAAATCCACGTTTATTGCAGTGATGGTGGATGAAAAACTATTCTTTAAAAAATCCACGTTTATTGCTGTGATGGTGGATGAAAAAATATTCTTTAAAAAATCCACGTTTATTGGTCTAATGGTGGATGAAAAATATTCTTTAAAAAATCCACGTTTATTGGTCTAATGTTGGATGAAAAATATTCTTTAAAAAATCCACGTTTGTTGGTCTAATGGTGGATGAAAAATATTCTTTAAAAAATCCACGTTTATTGGTCTAATGGTGGATGAAAATATTCTTTAAAAAATCCACGTTTATTGGTCTAATGGTGGATGAAAAATATTCTTTAAAATATCCACGTTTATTGGTCTAATGGTGGATGAAAAATATTCTTTAAAAAATCCACGTTTATTGCTGTGATGGTGGATGAAAAAATATTCTTTAAAAAATCCACGTTTATTGCTGTGATGGTGGATGAAAAAATATTCTTTAAAAAATCCACGTTTATTGCTGTGATGGTGGATGAAAAAATATTCTTTAAAAAATCCACGTTTATTGCTGTGATGGTGGATGAAAAAATATTCTTTAAAAAATCCACGTTTATTGCTGTGATGGTGGATGAAAAAATATTCTTTAAAAAATCCACGTTTATTGCTGTGATGGTGGATGAAAAAATATTCTTTAAAAAATCCACGTTTATTGCTGTGATGGTGGATGAAAAAATATTCTTTAAAAAATCCACGTTTATTGCTGTGATGGTGGATGAAAAAATATTCTTTAAAAAATCCACGTTTATTGCTGTGATGGTGGATGAAAAAATATTCTTTAAAAAATCCACGTTTATTGCTGTGATGGTGGATGAAAAAATATTCTTTAAAAAATCCACGTTTATTGCTGTGATGGTGGATGAAAAAATATTCTTTAAAAAATCCACGTTTATTGCTGTGATGGTGGATGAAAAAATATTCTTTAAAAAATCCACGTTTATTGCTGTGATGGTGGATGAAAAAATATTCTTTAAAAAATCCACGTTTATTGCAGTGATGGTGGATGAAAAACTATTCTTTAAAAAATCCACGTTTATTGCTGTGATGGTGGATGAAAAAATATTCTTTAAAAAATCCACGTTTATTGGTCTAATGGTGGATGAAAAATATTCTTTAAAAAATCCACGTTTATTGGTCTAATGTTGGATGAAAAATATTCTTTAAAAAATCCACGTTTGTTGGTCTAATGGTGGATGAAAAATATTCTTTAAAAAATCCACGTTTATTGGTCTAATGGTGGATGAAAATATTCTTTAAAAAATCCACGTTTATTGGTCTAATGGTGGATGAAAAATATTCTTTAAAATATCCACGTTTATTGGTCTAATGGTGGATGAAAAATATTCTTTAAAAAATCCACGTTTATTGGTCTAATGGTGGATGAAAAATATTCTTTAAAAAATCCACGTTTATTGGTCTAATGGTGGATGAAAAATATTCTTTAAAAAATCCACGTTTATTGGTCTAATGTTGGATGAAAAATATTCGTTAAAAAATCCACGTTTATTGGTCTAATGGTGGATGAAAAATATTCTTTAAAAAATCCACGTTTATTGGTCTAATGGTGGATGAAAAATATTCTTTAAAAAATCCACGTTTATTGGTCTAATTAATGGTGGATGAAAAATATTCTTTAAAAAATCCGCGTTTATTGTTGTAATGGTGGATGAAAAAATATTCTTTAAAAAGTCCACGTTTATTGGTCTAATGGTGGATGAAAAAATATAATAAAATAGTTGTTTTAAAATATTAAAACAACAACAATGGGATTAAGCCAGACTATTTTGAAAAAACAAAAGTGCAAACGCTATCCCAATACAAAAACGCCACAATGCTTCAAATTGAAGACACTGGCACGACGTGTGTTGTTTTTGCTGTAAAGCAGACCGACCAAATTTTGGTGTGTGCATTCGTCAAAATTCGACGATACATACAAGTGGAAGAGGTTTGAATTGTTTTCGCAGACACTTTCGTCGGAGTTGTATGAGGTTGCCAAGGAAAAACTTCTCATTGAACTTTTTTCTTTGCTTACCTTTATACTTCGAGCTGACGATTGATGTTTGGGTATAAAAAGTTTCTTGTTGAAGAAGTTATTGAAAAATAACTTCGGTGGAGAATATCCACAAACAAGAAACAAGGGAACTGATGAGATCCAGTGGCGTGGATCGAAACTATAGTATTCCCCGCCTTACCCCTTGGCGAACAATGCCAAATCTTTTCCACTAATAAAATAGTTGTTTTAAAATATTAAAACAACAACAATGGGATTAAGCCAGACTATTTTGAAAAAACAAAATTGAAAAAATATTCTTTAAAAAATCCACGTTTATTGGTCTAATGGTGGATGAAAAAATATTCTTTAA
Source organism: Musca autumnalis (assembly GCF_047663935.1). NCBI lineage: Eukaryota > Metazoa > Arthropoda > Insecta > Diptera > Muscidae > Musca > Musca autumnalis. The sequence continues at coordinate 16,298,116 of NW_027411755.1, read as the reverse complement.
AAAATCCACGTTTATTGGTCTAATGGTGGATGAAAAAATATTCTTTAAAAAATCCACGTTTATTGGTCTAATGGTGGATGAAAAAATATTCTTTAAAAAATCCACGTTTATTGGTCTAATGGTGGATGAAAAAATATTCTTTAAAAAATCCACGTTTATTGGTCTAATGGTGGATGAAAAAATATTCTTTAAAAAATCCACGTTTATTGGTCTAATGGTGGATGAAAAAATATTCTTTAAAAAATCCACGTTTATTGGTCTAATGGTGGATGAAAAAATATTCTTTAAAAAATCCACGTTTATTGGTCTAATGGTGGATGAAAAAATATTCTATAAAAAATCCACGTTTATTGTTGTGATGGTGGGTGAAAAAATATTCTTTAAAAAATCCACGTTTATTGACGTGAAGTTGGTTGAAACAAATTCCATGTTTGTTGTTGTGAAGGTTGTTTTAGAAAATATTCGTTAAAAAAATCCACGTTTAAGGTCCGAATGTCCTTCAAATAATATTTTTAAAATTCCCCCATTAAAAGTAAAAAAATATATATTTTCATCTCAAAATTTTTTTTTCTTTATTTATTGTGTCGGGTTTGAATGGCCAAGTAAAATTGTTTGCTTTGTGGAATATACGCCGATTTAGGCATAGATTCTACCTGAGTGATCCCATCTTCATTGTCTTCTTTCTCAATTGAATCATTTTCATCTTCCAAATTATTATCGACATCAGAACTATCATCAGTTGCTTCGACATTGTCATTACTGTTGATGTTTACATTGTCATTGTTATCATCTTCTTCTGCTTCTTCATCATTATTTTGTTGGGCGTCTTCCAGTTTTTCAACCAAATCATTTTGTACCAAAAATAAGACTTCCTTGTTGTCGGTGTCTTCGGTATTGATATCATCTTCATAGTCTTCTATTGGATGAAATACGGGAGAAGGACGAGTGTTTTCATCAGCTCTACCAGGTGACCCTGGCATGCCAGGTCTACCACCTTTGCCACCATTTCCACCTTTGCCAGGTCTTCCAGGTCTACCAGCAGCATAAGTTTGATGTTTCACTTTAGTAAAGCCTCCAGTCCTATGAGGTTGATTACGATGTAGCCTTGTGCCATCAAAGTAGTGATGATCACCGTGGTAGGTGTGGTAGTGACTAGCTGCAAGAAGTCTGGTGTTGTCGTTATTGGGGTTAACGACAACATTACCACCACCATTATTAACACCACCTCCGCCGCCTCCTCCACCACCTCCTCCACCACCGCCTCCGCCACCACCTCCACCACCACCGCCTCCTCCGCCACGGTTGTTGTTATTATTATTGTTATTGTTGTTATTATTAATTATATTGCTTCCTCCTCCTCCGTTGTTCCAACCACCGCCACCACCACCTCCTCCGCCACCTCCACCGCCTCCTCCACCACCACCACCGCCTCCAGAAACTGGAATGGGAATAAATATTGGTGGTTGTGGGTATGGTTGCTGTGGTGCAGGTATGATTATTGGGTGACCATGTCCACCACCATCATGATGATGATCATGGTGATGATCATGATGATGATCGCCATGATGATGTGGTGGAGGATATGGTGGAGGTATTATTATTGGTGTACTGTGATGATGATGTCCATGATCATGATCATGACTATAACCAGGTGGACCCATTGGACCGGGTAAACCAGGCGGTCCAGGATGACCAGGACGTCCCGGATGACCTTTCTCCCCCTTTTCGCCAGGTCTACCAGGTTTACCGGGCATACCCGGTACACCAGGATAACCGGTATCACCCTTGTCACCCTTTCTTCCAGGCATTCCAGGTCGACCAGGTATACCCGGTGGACCGGGTGGTCCTGGTGGCCCAGGTGGGCAATGACAATGGCCATGGGGCTGGGGATGAGGTGGATAATATTGTGGTATGGGTTTATAAACCACTTGCGGAGCTGGAGCAGGACTAGGTGCTGGACTATCAAAATTGATCAAACGTGGGGCATCGTAATCGTCTTCATCATCCTCGATGGCCCAAGCCAAGCTAAGGGCGAGACCTATAAGAAACACACAATTTTTATTAAAAAGAATTTGAACTTAAGTTAAGCTCTACCTACATAGCACAATGATAGCTATGTTCCGCTTCATGTTGCCTTGAAACTGCTCAATAAACAACTGAACTACTAAAAATAGCTTTTGTCAACTCTTTTATATAGAAAATACCCCACAGTGAGATAACTTTCATTCAATCTTTTGTGTAAAAGAAATTTACAACATTCACTTTTACCCATCCACCGTTAGAATACTGAAAAATACGCAAAATAAATTTAGTATCGGATTTGTTTATAAATGATCAATTAAATAAAATACTTTTCACAAAGCTATTGTTGCGATGATAATATCGTTTGCTTCCCATTACCATTATTAACATAATAACATATCGAAGCGAAATGCTTAGATAAAGCGAGATATGTATATATGTTGGGATTGAATGAGCTTTGCTGAATTATGACTTTTTAGTTCTGAGCGATTTAAACAATTTGCATAAAACACTGACTTATTACAACAATAATTAGTTTGAGCTTGAAAATCTCTTCGTTTATACGTAAGGTGAGCGATTTTTTTAATATTACCGTACAGCTACAACATTTCCTCTAATGTCATATGGATAGGACTTGCGATTTCCAAGCAAAATCGTGGAAACCCTAAAAATGTGAACATTCATCGCGATTTATTTAAAAACCGGAAAAGCGATCTTTTTTGATTTATTTTTTTATTTTTCTAATCTAAGAAAATTGTAGTTTTAGAATCCGCAAAAATGTCCCAGGTGTAAAAACTTTTTATGTTTTTCCTCTTTAAGTTATAGGCCCCTTCCCGGCTAAGCGTGCATTAAAGCGCCAACACCAAGCACCTTTTATTTTAAATTTATAAAAATGCACGTTTGTTGAAAAAAATTTTTCTTTTAAATCTCCATTTATTAAAAAAAATAAAAAACCACGTTTAGTGAAAAATATTTTTTTAAAAATCCACGTTTATAAAAAAATATTTTTTTAAAAATCCACGTTTATAAAAAAATATTTATTTTTAAAAATCCACGTTTATAAAAAAATATTTTTTTAAAAATCCACGTTTGTAATAAAAAAAATATTATTTAAGAAGTCCACGTTTATTGAAAAAAACATTTTTTAAAAGTCCACGATAATTGAAAAATTATTGAAAAAAAAATATTTTTTTAAAAGTCCACGTTAATTGAAAAAAAAATATTTTTTTAAAAGTCCACGTTTATTGAAAAAAAATATATTTTTTTAAATCCACGTTTATTCCAAATGTTTTTTGTTTTAATGCACCCTTATTGGAAAAATGTATTTAGAAATCCACGTTTATTGGAAAAATGTATTTAGAAATCCACGTTTATTTGAAAAATATATTTTTTAACCCACGTTTATTTGAAAAATATATTTTTTAACCCACGTTTATTCCAAAAATGTTTTTGTTTTAATGCACCCTTATTGGAAAAATATTATTTAAGAAATCCACGTTTATTGAAAAAATATTATTTAAGAAATCCACGTTTATTGAAAAAATATTATTTAAGAAATCCACGTTTATTGAAAAAATATTATTTAAGAAATCCACGTTTATTGAAAAAATATTATTTAAGAAATCCACGTTTATTGAAAAAATATTATTTAAGAAATCCACGTTTATTGAAAAAATATTATTTAAGAAATCCACGTTTATTGAAAAAATATTATTTAAGAAATCCACGTTTATTGAAAAAATATTATTTAAGAAATCCACGTTTATTGAAAAAATATTATTTAAGAAATCCACGTTTATTGAAAAAATATTATTTAAGAAATCCACGTTTATTGAAAAAATATTATTTAAGAAATCCACGTTTATTGAAAAAATATTATTTAAGAAATCCACGTTTATTGAAAAAATATTATTTAAGAAATCCACGTTTATTGAAAAAATATTATTTAAGAAATCCACGTTTATTGAAAAAATATTATTTAAGAAATCCACGTTTATTGAAAAAATATTATTTAAGAAATCCACGTTTATTGAAAAAATATTATTTAAGAAATCCACGTTTATTGAAAAAATATTATTTAAGAAATCCACGTTTATTGAAAAAATATTATTTAAGAAATCCACGTTTATTGAAAAAATATTATTTAAGAAATCCACGTTTATTGAAAAAATATTATTTAAGAAATCCACGTTTATTGAAAAAATATTATTTAAGAAATCCACGTTTATTGAAAAAATATTATTTAAGAAATCCACGTTTATTGAAAAAATATTATTTAAGAAATCCACGTTTATTGAAAAAATATTATTTAAGAAATCCACGTTTATTGAAAAAATATTATTTAAGAAATCCACGTTTATTGAAAAAAATATTATTTAAGAAATCCACGTTTATTGAAAAAATATTATTTAAGAAATCCACGTTTATTGAAAAAATATTATTTAAGAAATCCACGTTTATTGAAAAAATATTATTTAAGAAATCCACGTTTATTGAAAAAATATTATTTAAGAAATCCACGTTTATTGAAAAAATATTATTTAAGAAATCCACGTTTATTGAAAAAATATTATTTAAGAAATCCACGTTTATTGAAAAAATATTATTTAAGAAATCCACGTTTATTGAAAAAATATTATTTAAGAAATCCACGTTTATTGAAAAAATATTATTTAAGAAATCCACGTTTATTGAAAAAATATTATTTAAGAAATCCACGTTTATTGAAAAAATATTATTTAAGAAATCCACGTTTATTGAAAAAATATTATTTAAGAAATCCACGTTTATTGAAAAAATATTATTTAAGAAATCCACGTTTATTGAAAAAATATTATTTAAGAAATCCACGTTTATTGAAAAAATATTATTTAAGAAATCCACGTTTATTGAAAAAATATTATTTAAGAAATCCACGTTTATTGAAAAAAATATTATTTAAGAAATCCACGTTTATTGAAAAAATATTATTTAAGAAATCCACGTTTATTGAAAAAATATTATTTAAGAAATCCACGTTTATTGAAAAAATATTATTTAAGAAATCCACGTTTATTGAAAAAATATTATTTAAGAAATCCACGTTTATTGAAAAAATATTTTAAAAAAATCCACGTTTATTGAAAAAATATTATTTAAGAAATCCACGTTTATTGAAAAAATATTATTTAAGAAATCCACGTTTATTGAAAAAATATTATTTAAGAAATCCACGTTTATTGAAAAAATATTATTTAAGAAATCCACGTTTATTGAAAAAATATTATTTAAGAAATCCACGTTTATTGAAAAAATATTATTTAAGAAATCCACGTTTATTGAAAAAATATTATTTAAGAAATCCACGTTTATTGAAAAAATATTTAAAAAAAATCCACGTTTATTGAAAAAATATTTTTTTTTAAAAAATCAACTTTTATTGATAAACTACTTAAAAAAAACACGTTTATTGAAAAAAATATTTAAAAAAACACGTTTATTGGAAAAAATATTTAAAAAAAATCACGTTTATTGAAAAAAATATTTATAAAAAATCCACGTTTATTTTCATGGAAATATGTTTAAAAAATCCACGTTTATTTTCATGGAAATATGTTTAAAAAATCCACGTTTATTTTCATGGAAATATGTTTAAAAAATCCACGTTTATTTTCATGGAAATATGTTTAAAAAATCCACGTTTATTTTCATGGAAATATGTTTAAAAAATCCACGTTTATTTTCATGGAAATATGTTTAAAAAATCCACGTTTATTTTCATGGAAATATGTTTAAAAAATCCACGTTTATTTTCATGGAAATATGTTTAAAAAATCCACGTTTATTTTCATGGAAATATGTTTAAAAAATCCACGTTTATTAAAAAAATTGTTTTAAAAAATCCACCTTTATTGAAAAATATTTTTAAAAAATCCACGTTTATTGAAAAAATAGTTTTAAAAAATCCACCTTTATTGAAAAAATCCACGTTTATTGAAAAAATATTTTAAAGAATCCACGTTTATTAAAATTTTTTTTTTAAAAAATCCACGTTTATTAAAAAAAAATTTTAAAAAATCCACGTTTATTGAAAGAATATTTTTAAAAAATCCACGTTTATTGAAAAAATATTTTTAAAAAATCCACGTTTATTGAAAAAATATTTTTAAAAAATCCACGTTTATTGAAAAAATATTTTTAAAAAATCCACCTTTATTGAAAAAATATTTTTAAAAAATCCACGTTTATTGAAAAAATATTTTTAAAAAATCCACGTTTATTGAAAAAATATTTTTAAAAAAGCGACGTTTATTAAAAGTATTTTTAAATAATCCACGGTTATTGAAAAAATATTTTTAAAAAATCGACGTTTATTGAAGAAATAGTTTTAGAAAAGCTGCGGTTATTGAAAAAATATTTTTAAAAAATCTACTTTTCTTAAAAAAAATATTTTCAAAAATCCACGTTTATTGGAACAAAAAAATTAAAAACCCTCGTATATTGAAAAAATATTTTTTTAAAAAATCCACATTTATTAAACAATATATTTAAAAGATCCACTTTTATTGAAAAAAATATTTTTAAAAATCCATCACGGTGCGCCTTACCTAAATCTAAACGAAAGGTGCTTATACCTGGGAAGTTTTTGCGGATTCTGAAACTACAATGTTCATAGATAAGAAAAATCAGAAAAACAAAAAAATCGCCGGAGGGATTTTGAAATAAATCGCGGTCAAAGTTAATTTTTAAGGGTTCTTTAGGTTTTCACGACTTTGCTTGGAAACCGCAAGCCCTATCGAAATGAGATTAAAGAAGGTGTTGTAACAGTGAAAATTCTCTACAAGATTGTCCTTTATGATGTTCTCGTAGATATTACCATTTATTTATATTTTGACAATTTACTGACTGTATCGTCTACTTATAAAACAAGGTCATGACTGCAATTTCCCCACTTAAACTTATATATCTCCAAAATGGTACAACCTAGGAAAAAATTACGAAAACCAATCTTATAGAGAATTTTCACTGCTAAAAGATTTTCTCTAGTCGCATTGCGAAAAGACTTACCGTTTTCAAGCAAATTGTGAAAACCTAACAAAAAAAACCTAAAAATGTGACCTGAAGTTCTATATCTCAAAAATGGTAAAACCTAGGAACGAATCATAATGGTCAATCCTCTGGAGAATTTTCACAGCTACAAAAATTTCTTTAGCCATACTTTGATAGGACTTCCGGTTTCCAAGCAAAATCGCTAAAACCTAAAATAAACCTAAAAATGTAAATTTTGACAGCGATTTATTTAAAAATTCCTCCAGCTATATAACTTGTTTTTGGATTTTTCTCATCTATAAACATTGCTGTTTAAGAATCCGCGAAATCTTCCCAGCTGCAAGCTGTTTTCATTCAAAGTTAGTTAAGATGCACCCTGCATGTCATTGTTCTATAAGGGGCCATACAGTCAGTACATTGTCCCAATTTGAACTTCTATATCTCAAAAATGGTAAAACCTACAAAAATACCATTGAGGCCAATCTTGTAGAGAATTTTCAATGCTACACTATTTTCTATTTTCGTGAAAACCTAAAAAAGCCCTAAAAATGTGAACTATGACCGCGATTTTGTTGTTTTTTATTTTTCTCAACTATGAACGTTGTAGTTTCAGAAACCGCAAAAACTTCCCAGGTGTAAGGAGTTTTCATTTGAATTTAGTTAAGGCGCACCGTGCCATATTTAATGAAAAAATATTTTTAAAAATAAACGGAAGAAACGTCAAAAATATGGAAGAAATGTAAAAATCAGCTTCCAATTTTTATTCGCCCAGCACAACTTTTGTTTAAAGAGAAGTTCTGGAACAAAGTTACACCCTCATTAGGCATACGTTTATAACCTCAGAAAAAAAAAAACAATTTTTATATATACATATATATAATATTAAAAATGTATTTATTTATTCTTTCTTTGGTATTTTGGAAAAGTTTTGAATGATTTCAATATTCATTACTTTTTCCTGCTTAATCTAATTTGTTGTTAGCCTTAAAATTAAATTTAATTGTAATTGAATTCTGCATCTGCAATGTAATCTCATTGATCTCAGATAACTACGAATTATTTTCCAAAATTAATATGCTTTCTTTTGTTCCTACCATGTTGTGTTTTGATATTCGTTTTTGGTTCCTCAATAGTTATTACAGCAAAGCTTTCAATACCTCTAATGGAGTAACTATAAAAAGGCCATTGAGGTATGAGTTTTCCGGATTGGAGATGTAGATGTGTAGATGCTATCAGTGTTTTTACTTTATCGGCCAATTTTCAGCTTATGACGAATCTCTTTATAGCTATTTTTGTTTAGTTACCAGCCATAGGTTTTTCTTTTAATATCGTGATAACGATGATTAACACCGTAATTGGTGTAGAAAGGACTGATGGCATAGAGTCAAATCCTGATATTTTCCTATACATTCTGTAACAACAACTCGCCATTGCTGATGTATTCGGCTGCGCCTTCTGTTGTGTTGTCGTTTTCATTATCATCCCGCAGCACAAGGGCATCAGCGTTAGCATTTCCTGCATTGTTGGCGTTATTGTTGTTGTTATTGTTGTTATTATTATTGTTGGTGCCGCCTCCAGTACCACCTGTACCTCCGGCTCCGCCTCCGCCGCCACCTCCACCGCCTCCTCCACCGGCACCACCACCTCCTCCGCCACCACCTCCTCCACCACCTCCGCCGCCGCCTCCTCCTCCGCCACCTCCTCCACCACCACCTCCCTCAAAGGGTGGGAATGTTGGAAATGGTGGAAAAGTGGGGAATGGCGGAAATGTTGGTGGAGGTGGCGGTTCTGTTGATGGACGTGGTGTTCTTGTTGGACGTGGTCTAGGTGTTGCTGTTGGAGGCGGTGGCAAAGGATATACCGGTGGAGGAGGATATATTGGCGGCGGTGGTGGTGGTGGAGGAGGTGGATAATGATGTTGACCAGGCGGACCAACCGGACCAGGAAAACCTGGTGGTCCTGGATGACCTGGCCGCCCTGGGGGACCTTTCTCCCCGGGTTCTCCATCTCTACCGGGTTTACCGGGTCTACCAGGTGGTCCTGGTTTACCTGCATCACCCTTTTCTCCTGGTCTTCCTGGTTTACCAGGTAGACCGGGTACACCTGGTGGACCCGGTGGTCCTGGCGGGCCAGGTGGACAATCACAATAGTCATATGATGGTGCTGGATAATATACCACTTGTTGTGATGGTGCCGATGATGGCCTATCAAATTGTAGTACACGTGCTAAATAATAATTTCCAAGATTTTCGGCATCATCTTCTGTATCCTCTTCGTACGCCAAGGCAAAGCTAAGGCTGAAACCTGTAGGAAAAATGTGGTTTATTATTAAGTTAAGAGACTACTGGTGGCTAATACTTACACAGCACTATAAGAGCTATGTTCCGCATCATGTTGCTGTCTAGAAGCTTAGAAGCAACTGAACTAATGGAAGTTCTTGACAAGAAATGGCCTTATATAGACAAAAATAAAGAGGAACTTTTGTTCTATCAATTTTTGCCAATCAGAATTAGAATCTCAAAAGAATCCAAATTCGAATTTGCTAAAGAAATAGAAATAATATTTAAAACGCAAAATTAACCTACTTAAGAAGTTCCCATTTTACTGAAAAAACACCGTATTGTTTGAATATCGGTCAACAACTTCTTATTCCATCATTATTTACATAACAATAATAATCTACAAAAACTCAAAAACAAAATATTTTTGTTGTTGATATACGCTAGAGGTATCGTGCTATGATTCCGGCCATTGTGAAATGTTAAGCCCTTCTAGTTAGAACAATGAAGATATTCCAGAATAACCTATAAGCGCGCATTTTTTAAATATAAGTTTTTAACACAAATCCTGCCGTGAATTTTTTAAATTAATTTTTAAGCCAAGATTTTGCCCCACAAACGTGGATTTTTTAAATTAATTTTTAAGCCAAGATTTTGCCCCATAAACGTGGATTTTTTAAATTAATTTTTAAGCCAAGATTTTGCCCCATAAACGTGGATTTTTTAAATTAATTTTTAAGCCAAGATTTTGCCCCATAAACGTGGATTTTTTAAATTAATTTTTAAGCCAAGATTTTGCCCCATAAACGTGGATTTTTTAAATTAATTTTTAAGCCAAGATTTTGCCCCATAAACGTGGATTTTTTAAATTAATTTTTAAGCCAAGATTTTGCCCCATAAACGTGGATTTTTTAAATTAATTTTTAAGCCAAGATTTTGCCCCATAAACGTGGATTTTTTTAATTAATTTTTAAGCCAAGATTTTGCCCCATAAACGTGGATTTTTTTAATTAATTTTTAAGCCAAGATTTTGCCCCATAAACGTGGATTTTTTTAATTAATTTTTAAGCCAAGATTTTGCCCCATAAACGTGGATTTTTTAAATTAATTTTTAAGCCAAGATTTTGCCCCATAAACGTGGATTTTTTAAATTAATTTTTAAGCCAAGATTTTGCCCCATAAACGTGGATTTTTTAAATTAATTTTTAAGCCAAGATTTTGCCCCATAAACGTGGATTTTTTAAATTAATTTTTAAGCCAAGATTTTGCCCCATAAACGTGGATTTTTTAAATTAATTTTTAAGCCAAGATTTTGCCCCATAAACGTGGATTTTTTTTAATTAGTTTTTAAGCCAAGATTTTGCCCCATAAACGTGGATTTTTTAAATTAATTTTTAAGCCAAGATTTTGCCCCATAAACGTGGATTTTTTAAATTAATTTTTAAGCCAAGATTTTGCCCCATAAACGTGGATTTTTTAAATTAATTTTTAAGCCAAGATTTTGCCCCATAAACGTGGATTTTTTAAATTAATTTTTAAGCCAAGATTTTGCCCCATAAACGTGGATTTTTTAAATTAATTTTTAAGCCAAGATTTTGCCCCATAAACGTGGATTTTTTAAATTAATTTTTAAGCCAAGATTTTGCCCCATAAACGTGGATTTTTTAAATTAATTTTTAAGCCAAGATTTTGCCCCATAAACGTGGATTTTTTAAATTAATTTTTAAGCCAAGATTTTGCCCCATAAACGTGGATTTTTTAAATTAATTTTTAAGCCAAGATTTTGCCCCATAAACGTGGATTTTTTAAATTAATTTTTAAGCCAAGATTTTGCCCCATAAACGTGGATTTTTTAAATTAATTTTTAAGCCAAGATTTTGCCCCATAAACGTGGATTTTTTAAATTAATTTTTAAGCCAAGATTTTGCCCCATAAACGTGGATTTTTTAAATTAATTTTTAAGCCAAGATTTTGCCCCATAAACGTGGATTTTTTAAATTAATTTTTAAGCCAAGATTTTGCCCCATAAACGTGGATTTTTTAAATTAATTTTTAAGCCAAGATTTTGCCCCATAAACGTGGATTTTTTAAATTAATTTTTAAGCCAAGATTTTGCCCCATAAACGTGGATTTTTTAAATTAATTTTTAAGCCAAGATTTTGCCCCATAAACGTGGATTTTTTAAATTAATTTTTAAGCCAAAATTTTGCCCCACAGAATTTTTTTAAATAATAATTAAAACATTATTTTAAATGCTTAAATATTTATTTGTATGTTTTTATTTTCTTCTTTGGTCTTGGACGGCTCTAACGCAATGATCCAAACATAATTATTTGTTAAGTGGGTGTATGTGGTTGTGTCGATGGCCAATAACTTCTAGGCCTTCTTAAGATGCTTATTGTTATTTTTGTTAAAACTAATATTATTAATAGGGCTTCCAGCGCGTTTATAATTGGAGATAATGTGCTTATTATTACAGTTTCATGTTCTATTAGCTTCATGTCTATCTTTTTTTGGGGCTTCCAAATTATGACGGTCATGGCTAACTGCCAGAATTCAGCTTGATGCTAGCGATTTCATCATCATATTTTTTATCCTGCATTGTTATTGTTATTATTGTTGTTATTATTATTGTTGGTGCCGCCTCCTCCATTACCAGTACCACCGCCACCACCACCTCCTCCGCCACCACCGCCTCCTCCTCCACCGCCGCCACCACCTGCTCCACCAGGAATAGGAATATAAATTGGGGGTGCTGGATATACTGGAGGTGCCGGTATAATTATTGGGTGACCATGACCATGTCCATGATCATGATGATGATCATGGTGATGATCATGATGATCGTGATGATGTCCATGTTGGGGTGGAGGATATGGTGGAGGTGCAATTAACACCGGTGGACTACTGTGATGATGATGGCCATGATCACTGTATCCAGGTGGTCCCTGTGGGCCAGGAAAACCGGGTGGTCCAGGAGGGCCAGGAAAACCAGGGTGTCCTTGTTCACCTTTTTCACCATCTTTACCTGGTCTCCCGGGCTTGCCTGGTGGTCCTGGATAACCATCTTCCCCTTTTTCACCCGGTTTTCCTGGCAAACCAGGTCGACCGGGTACACCTGGTGGTCCCGGTGGTCCTGGAGGACCCGGTGGACAATGACAATGTTGTTGTGGATAATGTGGTACGGGTCTATATACCACTTGTGGAGCTGGCGCTGGTGCAGGGCTATCTGCGTGTAATAAACGTGCCAAAAAGTATTCTACGTGATCGCCATCGTTATCATCCTCTTCGTGAACGGCCCAAGCCAAGTTAAGGCAGAAACCTGTAGGGGAAATTTTGTTATTATTTCATATTAAAGGAAAAACAGTAGTTTTACTTACACAACACTATAAGGGCTGTGATCCGCTTCATGATGTTGCCAATACACTATGGAACAACTGAACTAGTAAAACTTTCCCCAACAACTGGCTTTATATATTGACCAACATAGAAAGTTTCATTCCTTCTATTCTAAATACCCATAAATATTCTATTCTTTGCACAAATAATAATAACAGAATTTAACAGACCTATTAGAATTGGCTAAATTCACTTTTATGACAAATCCCAAGAATATTTGAATGACACTTCTAATGTATTTACATAACAATACCACCTATTTGAAATGTTTGAAGCAAAGTGCTTTGTCTTTCGTGCCGTTTCATTCCACTGTGGCCAACATAGCCACATACTAAATGGAACACAAACTATGAGCTTAGTTTACCATTGTTTAGTTTTGAGCCCTACTAATTGGCACAACGTTTTTTCAACAGCCCTATTGTTCAACGTAAGACAAATTCTTTACGAAAATAGATGTCCAGAGCTTTTACCCATATACCTAAATCATCTTTCTGTCTGTGGGTCAAGAATATTGTTGATATTATTTTAACTCCCTTTCTTCAATTTGCACCAATTTGGAACTATACAATCAATAAATTTTTCAGATGCAATGTTAGCCATCATTACATTGAGGTGTTTAATCGCTTTAAAATGATGTTATTTTTCTTCCGATTAATTGCTGTCATGACTTCACTTTGGCTAGCTGGTTAACACTCAATACCGTCGTTTGGGATTGATTCTGAGGTATCTTAATCGCATACCATATTTAATGCCAAAACTTGATAAAATGCTTCTTCCTGGTACTCAATAGTCTATCTTTATCAGTTACCAGATTTTTTCATCATTTTCGCAGGAGAATGTGCCTGCACATAACCTTCAGTCTGATGCTTACACTCTCGTACGAAGACGAACTAGAGAACCAAGGTCTTAGTATTGCTATTCGTTCTTTTAATTCCTATGAGTATGACAAAATCTGCTTCACCGCCAAGTGTCATCAATCCGACTACTACAGCCGAGATGCTTCAAGCTTGGGTATCGAGCCTACTCCTGCCATCCGAGCACCGCCAAGCCGACTGCCTCAACTAACCAATATTGTGTCCTCCAAGCCAACAGCGTTAGCAGAAGACAATTAGACAATGTGGCTAAAATAGTCATGAGGGCTATGCACAGTGGTGGCACATACATGGGAAGGTATGACAAAAATACTTCTAATTAAAATATCGAACTGAAATTTTTATCAATGGGTCATAGTGGCCCAAAAACGCACTAAGTAAACTATTGGGGTCCTAGGTCCAACATTTCGCGTGGTTGGCATGTAATGAATCATTCTGAATTAAAGTATTTTACTGCTACCAACACATTTTTCAACCGAATATGCTGTAATCCGGTACCAAGAGTTCTTAATGCATAGTAAATCTCTCTGCGAAAAATTGTCAGTTTTGGTCCATTATTTGCTATACTCCCTATACGATTTTTATATCGAGAAGAGGTAGAGGTTAAACAGTTCCGGAGATATCACCCCACCTTGGGGAACTCCCTGTTTCACTCTACGGGGTTTGGACTTCTTGTTCCTGAATTCCACGTACGACTGGCGTCCACACATATAATTAACTATCCAACGTTTCAAGCTTGGCCGGAGGGTTGTCAGCGTGGAGTGCCTGACTGTATCAAAGGCTTTTGATAAGTCAAGCGCCACCATCACTGTTCTATCGCACGGCCGTCTCTGGTTGAGTCCTTGACAAATATGTGTGGTAATGGCGTGCAGCGCAGTTGTCGTGCTGTGCAGCTTACGGAATCCATGCTGATGATCGGCAACTTGATAGCTATTTCTGATACTGGGGAGGACTAAGGCCTCAAGGGTCTTTGCTACGGGCGACAAAAGCGAAATCGGCCTGTACAATTCACTTTTGCTGGCATCCTTGCCGGGCTTCCGTAGTGGGACCACCCTGCCCATTTTCCAGACTTCGCGAACAATGAGGGTGGATAGCGACAAGTTGAGAACTTTAGTGAGATACTCCACTCCCGGTTCATCCAGCTGCTTCAGCATTACCATGGAGATTCCATCAGGACCCAACGCTTTCGATGATTTAGCGTTCCTGATGGCATTGGCAACATCATTCATTGTAAACTGTGGTGGTTCCTCCTCGGCAGGAAGAGATCTGATGCGACGTAATACTCTTCTCTTCACCCTGTCACTCTCGGGGTGCTCGACAAACTGTCGATTGAAATAACTTGCGCACTTTTTCGGGTCAGTCAACGTAACGTCGCCAAACCTGACTGAGGTCCTATCTTCCCTTCTTCCAGGTTTCGAGAGTGACTTAACCGTTGCCCACAATTCACCTATACCGGCTCCAATGTTGCAACTCTTCAGATGATTTAACCACTTGTTCCGCTTATGCTCGCCGACCAGCCTGTTAACTTCCAGTGTCAGCTCCCTGACTCTGGGGTCATTGGGGTTGGTTCGGCGAAGCTCATCATGCTCATTTGCTAATCCCGTCGCCTCTGCTGGGAATTTTGGACTTACTTCGGTTGTTCGACCAGCAGGGATATGGCGAGCGCCTGCAGCAGTGATGATGTCTCGGAACGTACTTTCCGCTACCTGAACATCAGAAGGATTGGGCAGTTCTCTGAAGCGGTGATTGGTGAACTCTCTGAAACCCGGCCAATCAGCTTTCTTATGATTGACGAATGTGCGGCGTTCAGAGGTAATGAAATTGGGTGGTCTGGTAATGGAGACTATTATGGGGAGATGGTCTGATCCAAGGGAAATGACGGGTTGCCAGGCAACGTCATTTGTCAAACCAGGTGACACGATGGTTATGTCTGGCGAACTGTGGCACTCTCCTCTAATTCTGGTAGGGGCGTCCTCATTGACCGTGCAAAACGTAGAGCTGTCAACCTGCTCAGCCAGTGCTGTACCTCTCTGATCGTTTCCGAGGGCCGAATGCCACATCTCATAATGCGCATTAAAGTCACCCAGGACCAGGCGATTATGACCTTCCAAATGCGGGCTAATGTTAGGCACGTAATCTGAGATACAGCTATTTCTCGGCGGGATGTATACGTTCAGCAACCCTATCTCGGCAGTTCCACACCTGACTGCTACCCCCATACATTCCATGTACGGGTCATTAGAGCCAGGCTCAAGCGAGATAGGTCTGTATTGGACAGACTGGTGCAATAGGAAAGCTAATCCCCCACATCCACTTCTGGTGCGATCCTTCCTTAGCACGTTGTAACCATCGCAACGTTGTAAGCTACAGTTGTTGTTGAGCTTGGTTTCTTGCACCGCAGCGACCTTGATATTCCTCCGACTCATGAAATCTACTATTTCCTCGATCTTAACTCGGAGTCCATTGTAATTAAATTGCAAAAATGATGCATTTTCCGGGATTGGGACTACAACGGCTGGTGTTAAAGGCTGCATGTGCGGTAGTTGTCGAGGGGACTGCGGGGGAGTCTCATAATCACACATCGAGGGAGTTTCGTAATCCGATGACGACTCACTGGGGACTGTATTCACACAGCATGCAGCAACATAGTGCCTGTCGTAGTCCCTCACGTGGACAAGTCCAGAGCAACCCCTTAGATACACCCACTCCTGACATCTTTTGCATCTCACCGATGCAATGTGGATGTGGGTGAAGATGCGGATGTGACAAACCCAGCACAAATATGTTGGTCCTGGGTTTTCCTCCGTCCCGGCCCGGACCAAAAGGATTCGGAGCAGGCATTCTGGGATATGCTGCTCCCAACACAGCAAAACGAAACAAATACAAACATATGTACACTGAGGTGACAGCCGCTGGCCGGAACAATGATGTTGTGTAGTTCCGGGTCAATCCGGTACAAAGAACCCGCTGCCGTGGAATTGGTGTGAACTTATGTGAGGGATCAAAAGAAGCTGTCCGATATAGAACTTAACGACAAAGATATGGATTAGGATTAGGGGGAAGTGCCTAAAAGAATGGACCGACATAGTCCATTTTGGAAGTGTGTCTTATTTTGGGAGTCATTCCTCTCGATAGGAAACATAAACTTGGCCACGAAAAACGTAATATCGCTGTAAACAGTTCTACTAAGAGTACCTTCGGTAAAAATGTCCAAAGGATTCTCGCACATACTCTCATTTGTGTGGGTGGTACCCTAAGGAATGGAGCAATAGGGCAGACTTTTGAACATAAACTAAGTTTTGACAAAATATTTCGAGATCCAAAGTTTGGACCAAATCGTTTGTTCCGTTTATGAGATATTACGCTTACCGTTTTAGCGAATATTTTTGGAACTTTTGTGGGGGAGGTACCGGTAGGAGTGGAGCTATAAGTAACATCTTCGAATGTCATCTTATATTCGATGAAATATTACGATATGCAAAGTGTGGACCAATGCAGCATTCGGTTGGGAAGTTGTCGTACACATGCTGACCGTAGGGTTTTTTTTACAGTTTTCGGGTCATTTTCTCAAGAAGTATGGACTTGCCTCGTAAAAAGTCTTGTACGATCGTAATAGGGGCCTAGAGTGCAACATGTTGCAAGAAAAATCAAAACGATTCGAAAGGAGGTCCTAATCTGCACTTTTCCGAAATTTGGCGTGGTAGGTATCCGAATGAGTTGACATATATAGTCCATATTTTAACCTGATCTAAGTCTCGTAGAAATATTACGATATCCAAAGTATGGACCAAATCGATTACTGCCTTCGAGAGTTATCGTGCGCACAATTTTAACGAAAAGTTTTGAACTTTTGTGGGCGAGGTATCCAAAGGTGTGGACCGATAAGGTCCATCTTTAAACTTTATTTAACTTTGAGCAAGATTTTACGATTGATTTTAGATCGAATCGGTTTATCCGTTCGAGAGTTACCACGCTCATCATCCACAACACATGGTGCAATAGCGGGTTCTTACAGCTTTCAGGCCATTTTCTCAGAAAGTATGGACTTGCCCCTGAAAAAGACTTGAATCGTCATAATGGGGCAGCGAATACAAGAGGTTACAACGAAAATAAAAAGGATTCGAGAGGAGGTCTTAATCTGCACTTTTCCGAAATTTTGTGTGGCAGGTAGCCGAAACAGAGCTCCGAATACTCGCTCGAATTCCACTCGCGAGTGAAACTCATCTTCAATCTGAGCAAATTTTCAATCGCGAGTATATCGGAGCTTTAACCCGAAGGAGTGAACCGATTCGAGCTTCGAAAGTTATTGTGAGCTCCTGCCAGTCAGTCAGACAGACGGACGAACGGACGGACATTGCTAAATCTACTTCAAATTGTCTGAAACTGATTTCGTCAAAACATACTTTGGGTCTAAACCCATTATTTCAATGAGGCACATTTTCCCCATATGACGAACGAAGTTCGTCCGTCCGTCTGTTTGTTGAAATCAAGATACAGTTCGCAATATAAAAGATAGAGCTATATAATTTAGTGCAGACCTTTCTAGAACTCATAGGATGTTCGGTATTGAATGTGGGCTATACCGGACCACGTTTTGATATAGCCCCCATGGAAATGGTTGAAAATTGTTATTTATTCCTTTTTATACCCTCCACCATATGGAGGGTATAATTAAATTTGTCATTCCGTTTGTAACACATCGAAATATTCGTCGGAGACCCTATAAAGTATATATATTATTGATCAGCATAAAATTCTATGTCGATTTGACCATGTCCGTCTGTCCGTCCGTCCGTCCGTCAGTCCGTCCGTCTGTCTGTCTGTTGAAATCAAGATACAGCTCGCAATTTTAAAGATAGAGAGTCAAAATTTGGTACAGAAGTGTTTATTACTTGCAGGATGGTTGGTATTGAAAATGGGATATATCGGTCCACGTTTTGATATAGCCCCCATAGAACGGTACCTCCCGATTTTCGGTATTTTTAAGGTTTTAGCTTCATTATCCTACCAAAATGGCTGAAATTTGGTACGTAGTCTTCTTTAGGGGTATAAAACTTTCCCCCAGAATTTTGTCGGTATCGGTCCACACCTTCATATAGCCCCCATAGAACGGTACCTCCCGATTTCGGTATTTTTAAGGTTTTAGCTTCATTATCCTACCAAAATGGCTGAAATTTGGTACGTAGTCTTCTTTAGGGGTATACAACTTTCCCCCAGAATTTTGTTGGTATCGGTTCACACCTTCATATAGCCCCCATAGAATGGTACCTCCCGATTTTCGGTATTTTGAATGTTTTAGCTTCATTATCCTACCAAAATGGCTGAAATTTGGTACGTAGTCTTCTTTAGGGGTATAAAACGTTCACTTAGAATTTTGTTGGTATCGGTCCACACCTTCATATAGCCCCCATAGAACGGTACCTCCCGATTTTCGGTATTTTTAAGGTTTTAGCTTCATTATCCTACCAAAATGACTGAAATTTGGTAGGTAGTCTTTTTTAGGGGTATAAAACTTTCCCCCAGAATTTTGTTGGTATCGGTCCACACCTTCATATAGCCCCCATAGAACGGTACCTCCCGATTTTCGGTATTTTGAAGGTTTTAGCTTCATTATCCTACCAAAATGGCTGAAATTTGGTACGTAGTCTTCTTTAGGGGTATAAATTTTTCCCTTAGAATTTTGTTGGTATCGGTCCACACCTTCATATAGCCCCCATAGAACGGTACCTCCCGATTTTCGGTATTTTTAAGGTTTTAGCTTCATTATCCTACCAAACTGGCTGAAATTTGGTACGTAGTCTTCTTTAGGGGTATAAAAATTTCCCCCAGAATTTTGTTGGTATAGGTCCACGCCTTCATATAGCCCCCATGGAAAGGTACCTCCCGATTTTTCATATTTTGAAGGTTGTGTCTTCAATATTCCACGAAATTGGCTGAAATTTGGTATTTAGTCTTCAATGTGATATAAAACTGTTCGTCAGAAATATGTCTGTACAGGTCCACGCATTCATATTGCCCCATTTCTGACTAACATTCGTCGGTATAGGTCCACGTTTCGGTATAGCCCCCATAGAACGGTACCTCCGGATTTTCATAATACTGAAGATTGTGACGTCAATATCCAACCGAAATGGCTGAAATTCGTTATTTCGTCTTCCAAGAGTTATAAAATATTCCAGAAGAGTACTAGAAGCGTACTTCTTGATTTTCGGTATTTTTTAAGTTTTAGTCACATTCTCATACCGAAATATAGGAAATTTGGTATTAAATCTTCTTTGAGCCTAAAAACTTTCCGCCAGAAATTTGTCGGTATAGATCGACGTTTTGAAATAGCCCATATAGAATGGTGCCTAACATTGTTTCACCGAAATTGCTGAATTTTAGTATTAAGTCTTCCTCATACACGAAAGGAAACTAATTATTCCATTTTACTTCAATACAACTTGTGGTGGAAGGTATAACAAGTTCGGCCCGGCCGAACTTAACACCCTTTTTACTTGTTTAGGGCTAAAATTTTCCCCAAGAAATTTGTCAGTACAGGTTCACGTTTTGCTATAGCCCCCATTGAACGGTACCTCCCGATTTCCGATATTTTATAGATTTTAGGCACATTTTCTCAAAGAAAAGTTCTGAAATTTGGTATTCCGTCTTCATTGGTGCTAGAAGACTTTCCTCCAAAAAATTTTCAATATAGTCCCACGTTTTGATATAGCCCCCATAGAACGGTACCTCCCAATTATTCGGTATTTTTAATGTTTTACCCTCATTAACTCTCCGAATTGAATGAAATTTGGTATTTGGTCCAAGGATTCAGAAAATGTCTCTACGAAAAATTGGCACTATGTGTTCAAATTTGGGTCTAAACACAAGTTTAGCTACTTTGAGGACCTTTTTCCGACCAAATTTATTCAGAAAAATTTTAGACATACATAGATTCTTGTTCTATGAAAATTTGAAATGAAAAATATTTTCTTTATAAAATTTTTCATTTGACATTTATTTATTTTCATTTCAAATTTTCATAGAACAAGAATTCAGCCCCAGGTATAATACACACACACACTTATTAAATTTTATTTATAGCCCCAATGAACTAACATTATCTTTTCAGTAAGTATTTTATTTTATCAATCATCTCCTCTTATTGTTGTCATTCGTATTCTTGTAGTTGTTGTTGTGTATCTTTTAATTCACATTAAATCACAAATGAAAATATAACCCGCTGTTCCATTGACAACACAGATGTATTGTTCGAACAACATCAAATGTCGATGACGACGTTTGTTAGTCAGTGATAGGTGATAGGCCATATGACCTCTGGTCAGCTATTGTTGTTGTTGTAGTTGGTTAACTGAGTCACAACAAGCTGATAATATTTCTATTCATTCGAATTCGAAGATTCGAATAATAAACATAAAAAATCATACAAAGCAAAAAATGAAAAATCAAAAGAAATCAAAGTTATAAATCGGTAACTGTGGGGATCTTCTTTGAGATGAGTTCCCCAAATGATGTGACAAAGCAAATCTGTGATTTGTTTGTGTGAGTGTCCGCGTTTAAATGTAGGTAGCGAAATAAAACATCACTCAGCGTGTAGACACCGAACAATAAAAGTGAAATTAATTTATTCATTAATTTTGTGGTTTATTGGTTTCCATGGATTTTTAGAGATCATTTGTCGGCTATTAAAATCTGCTGTCAATTAAGTGTCACCTATTATGTATGAAGATTATTTTTTCACCCATCATCACAACAATAAACGTGGATTTTTTAAAGAATATTTTTTCACCCATCATCACAACAATAAACGTGGATTTTTTAAAGAATATTTTTACCCATCATCACAGCAATAAACGTGGATTTTTTAAAGAATATTTTTTCACCTATCATCACAACAATAAACGTGGATTTTTTAAAAATATAAAAGTGGGTATTTTAAAGAATATGTTTCCACCCATCATCACAACAATAAGCGTGGATTTTTTAAAGAATATTTTTTCACCCATCATCACAACAATAAGCGTGGATTTTTTAAAGAATATTTTTTCACCCATCATCACAACAATAAGCGTGGATTTTTTAAAGAATATTTTTTCACCCATCATCACAACAATAAGCGTGGATTTTTTAAAGAATATTTTTTCACCCATCATCACAACAATAAGCGTGGATTTTTTAAAGAATATTTTTTCACCCATCATCACAACAATAAGCGTGGATTTTTAAAGAATATTTTTTCACCCATCATCACAACAATAAGCGTGGATTTTTTAAAGAATATTTTTTCACCCATCATCACAACAATAAGCGTGGATTTTTTTAAAGAATATTTTTTCACCCATCATCACAACAATAAGCGTGGATTTTTTAAAGAATATTTTTTCACCCATCATCACAACAATAAGCGTGGATTTTTTAAAGAATATTTTTTCACCCATCATCACAACAATAAGCGTGGATTTTTTAAAGAATATTTTTTCACCCATCATCACAACAATAAACGTGGATTTTTTAAAGAATATTTTTTCACCCATCATCACAACAATAAAAGTGGATTTTTTAAAGAATATTTTTTCACCCATCATCACAACAATAAACGTGGATTTTTTAAATAATATTTTTTCAAACATCATCACAACAATAAACGTGGATTTTTTAAAGAATATTTTTCCACCCATCATCACAACAATAAACGTGGATTTTTTAAAGAATATTTTTTCACCCATCATCCCAACAATAAATGTGGATTTTTTAAAGAATATTTTTTCACCCATCATCACAACAATAAACGTGGATTTTTTAAAGAATATTTTTTCACCCATCATCCCAACAATAAATGTGGATTTTTTAAAGAATATTTTTCACCCATCATCACAACAATAAACGTGGATTTTTTAAAGAATATTTTTTCACCCATCATCCCTACAATAAATGTGGATTTTTTAAAGAATATTTTTTCACCCATCATCACAACAATAAGCGTGGATTTTTTAAAGAATATTTTTTCACCCATCATCACAACAATAAGCGTGGATTTTTTAAAGAATATTTTTTTCACCCATCATCACAACAATAAGCGTGGATTTTTTAAAGAATATTTTTTCACCCATCATCACAACAATAAGCGTGGATTTTTTTAAAGAATATTTTTTCACCCATCATCACAACAATAAGCGTGGATTTTTTAAAGAATATTTTTTCACCCATCATCACAACAATAAGCGTGGATTTTTTAAAGAATATTTTTTCACCCATCATCACAACAATAAGCGTGGATTTTTTAAAGAATATTTTTTCACCCATCATCACAACAATAAGCGTGGATTTTTTAAAGAATATTTTTTCACCCATCATCACAACAATAAGCGTGGATTTTTTAAAGAATATTTTTTCACCCATCATCACAACAATAAGCGTGGATTTTTTAAAGAATATTTTTTCACCCATCATCACAACAATAAGCGTGGATTTTTTAAAGAATATTTTTTCACCCATCATCACAACAAAAAGCGTGGATTTTTTAAAGAATAGTTTTTCACCCATCATCACAACAATAAACGTGGATTTTTTAAAGAATATTTTTTCCACATCTCTTAGACCACAAAACGTGGATTTTTTAAAGAATATTTTTCCACCTCTCTTGGACCACAAAACGTGGATTTTTTAAAGAATATTTTTTCCACATCTCTTAGACCACAAAACGTGGATTTTTTAAAGAATATTTTTCCACCTCTCTTGGACCACAAAACGTGGATTTTTTAAAGAATATTTTTTCCACCTCTCTTAGACCACAAAACGTGGATTTTTTAAAGAATAGTTTTCCACCTCTCTTGGACCACAAAACGTGGATTTTTTAAAGAATATTTTTTCACCCATCATCACAACAATAAGCGTGGATTTTTTAAAGAATATTTTTTCACCCATCATCACAACAGTAAACGTGGATTTTTTAAAGAATATTTTTCACCCATCATCACAACAATAAGCGTGGATTTTTTAAAGAATATTTTTTCACCCATCATCACAACAATAAACGTGGATTTTTTAAAGAATATTTTTTCACCCATCATCACAACAATAAGCGTGGATTTTTTAAAGAATATTTTTTCACCCATCATCACAACAATAAGCGTGGATTTTTTAAAGAATATTTTTTCACCCATCATCACAACAATAAGCGTGGATTTTTTAAAGAATATTTTTCCACCTCTCTTAGACCACAAAACGTGGATTTTTTAAAGAATATTTTTCCACCTCTCTTAGACCACAAAACGTGGATTTTTTAAAGAAAATTTTTTCCACCTCTCTTAGACCACAAAACGTGGATTTTTTAAAGAATATTTTTCCACCTCTCTCTTAGACCACAAAACGTGGATTTTTTAAAGAATATTTTTCCACCTCTCTTAGACCACAAAACGTGGATTTTTTAAAGAATATGTTTTCCACCTCTCTTAGACCACAAAACGTGGATTTTTTAAAGAATATTTTTTCCACCTCTCTTAGACCACAAAACGTGGATTTTTTAAAGAATATTTTTCCACCTCTCTTGGACCACAAAACGTGGATTTTTTAAAGAATATTTTTTCCACCTCTCTTGGACCACAAAACGTGGATTTTTTAAAGAATATTTTTCCACCTCTCTTAGACCACAAAACGTGGATTTTTTAAAGAATATTTTTTCCACCTCTCTTGGACCACAAAACGTGGATTTTTTAAAGAATATTTTTTCCACCTCTCTTGGACCACAAAACGTGGATTTTTTAAAGAATATTTTTCCACCTCTCTTAGACCACAAAACGTGGATTTTTTAAAGAATATTTTTTCCACCTCTCTTGGACCACAAAACGTGGATTTTTTAAAGAATATTTTTTCCACCTCTCTTAGACCACAAAACGTGGATTTTTTAAAGAATATTTTTCCACCTCTCTTGGACCACAAAATTTGGATTTTTTAAAGAATATTTTTTCCACCTCTCTTGGACCACAAAACGTGGATTTTTTAAAGAATATTTTTTCCACATCTCTTAGACCACAAAACGTGGATTTTTTAAAGAATATTTTTCCACCTCTCTTGGACCACAAAACGTGGATTTTTAAAGAATATTTTTTCCACCTCTCTTAGACCACAAAACGTGGATTTTTAAAGAATATTTTTTCCACCTCTCTTAGACCACAAAACGTGGATTTTTAAAGAATATTTTTTCCACCTCTCTTAGACCACAAAACGTGGATTTTTAAAGAATATTTTTTCCACCTCTCTTAGACCACAAAACGTGGATTTTTAAGAATATTTTTTCCACCTCTCTTAGACCACAAAACGTGGATTTTTAAAGAATATTTTTTCCACCTCTCTTAGACCACAAAACGTGGATTTTTAAAGAATATTTTTTCCACCTCTCTTAGACCACAAAACGTGGATTTTTAAAGAATATTTTTTCCACCTCTCTTAGACCACAAAACGTGGATTTTTAAAGAATATTTTTTCCACCTCTCTTAGACCACAAAACGTGGATTTTTAAAGAATATTTTTTCCACCTCTCTTAGACCACAAAACGTGGATTTTTAAAGAATATTTTTTCCACCTCTCTTAGACCACAAAACGTGGATTTTTAAAGAATATTTTTCCACCTCTCTTAGACCACAAAACGTGGATTTTTAAAGAATATTTTTTTCACCTCTCTTAGACCACAAAACGTGGATTTTTAAAGAATATTTTTTCCACCTCTCTTAGACCACAAAACGTGGATTTTTAAAGAATATTTTTTCCACCTCTCTTAGACCACAAAACGTGGATTTTTAAAGAATATTTTTTCCACCTCTCTTAGACCACAAAACGTGGATTTTTAAAGAATATTTTTTCACCCATCATCACAACAATAAGCGTGGATTTTTTAAAGAATATTTTTCCACCCATCATCACAACAATAAGCGTGGATTTTTTAAACAATATTTTTTCACCCATCATCACAACAATAAACGTGGATTTTTTAAACAATATTTTTTCACCCATCATCACAACAATAAACGTGGATTTTTTAAACAATATTTTTTTACCCATCATCACAACAATAAACGTGGATTTTTTAAACAATATTTTTTCACCCATCATCACAACAATAAACGTGGATTTTTTAAACAATATTTTTTCACCCATCATCACAACAATAAACGTGGATTTTTTAAACAATATTTTTTCACCCATCATCACAACAATAAACGTGGATTTTTTAAACAATATTTTTTTACCCATCATCACAACAATAAACGTGGATTTTTTAAACAATATTTTTTCACCCATCATCACAACAATAAACGTGGAT
The DNA here is from genome assembly GCF_047663935.1 of Musca autumnalis. NCBI lineage: Eukaryota > Metazoa > Arthropoda > Insecta > Diptera > Muscidae > Musca > Musca autumnalis. The sequence continues at coordinate 16,272,197 of NW_027411755.1, read as the reverse complement.
TTTTTAAACAATATTTTTTCACCCATCATCACAACAATAAACGTGGATTTTTTAAACAATATTTTTTCACCCATCATCACAACAATAAACGTGGATTTTTTAAACAATATTTTTTCACCCATCATCACAACAATAAACGTGGATTTTTTAAACAATATTTTTTTACCCATCATCACAACAATAAACGTGGATTTTTTAAACAATATTTTTTCACCCATCATCACAACAATAAACGTGGATTTTTTAAACAATATTTTTTCACCCATCATCACAACAATAAACGTGGATTTTTTAAACAATATTTTTTCACCCATCATCACAACAATAAACGTGGATTTTTTAAACAATATTTTTTTACCCATCATCACAACAATAAACGTGGATTTTTTAAACAATATTTTTTCACCCATCATCACAACAATAAACGTGGATTTTTTAAAGAATGTTTTTCACCCATCATCACAACAATAAACGTGGATTTTTTAAAGAATATTTTTCACCCATCATCACTACAATAAGCGTGGATTTTTTAAAGAATATTTGTTCACCCATCATCACTACAATAAGCGTGGATTTTTTAAAGAATATTTGTTCACCGTGGTGCAATGGTATGCACACCCGCCTTGCACGCAGAAGGTCAGTGGTTCGATTCCCCGGCCAGGCAACATCAAACATTTTTCAACGGTGGCAAAATACCCCTCAGTAATGTTGGCGACATTTCCTGAGTATATCAGCCTTGAAAAACTTCTCTACAAGTGGTGTCTTAAGGCACGCCGTTCGGACTCGGCGATAAACAGTAGGTCCCATATCATTGAGCTAATATGAATCGGGGTGCACTCATTGATATGAGAGAAGTCTCCCCTGTCCCGCCTGGGATGTTTGTGGAACAATGTTTTGTTGTTATTTGTTCACCCATCATCACTACAATAAGCGTGGATTTTTTAAAGAATATTTGTTCACCCATACAATAAGCGTGGATTTTTTAAAGAATATTTGTTCACCCATCATCACAACAATAAGCGTGGATTTTTTAAAGAATATTTTTTCACCCATCATCACAACAATAAGCGTGGATTTTTTAAAGAATATTTTTTCACCCATCATCACAACAATAAGCGTGGATTTTTTAAAGAATATTTTTTCACCCATCATCACAACAATAAGCGTGGATTTTTTAAAGAATATTTTTTCACCCATCATCACAACAATAAGCGTGGATTTTTTAAAGAATATTTTTTCACCCATCATCACAACAATAAGCGTGGATTTTTTAAAGAATATTTTTTCACCCATCATCACAACAATAAGCGTGGATTTTTTAAAGAATATTTTTTCACCCATCATCACAACAATAAGCGTGGATTTTTTAAAGAATATTTTTTCACCCATCATCACAACAATAAGCGTGGATTTTTTAAAGAATATTTTTTCACCCATCATCACAACAATAAGCGTGGATTTTTTAAAGAATATTTTTTCACCCATCATCACAACAATAAGCGTGGATTTTTTAAAGAATATTTTTTCACCCATCATCACAACAATAAGCGTGGATTTTTTAAAGAATATTTTTTCACCCATCATCACAACAATAAGCGTGGATTTTTTAAAGAATATTTTTTCACCCATCATCACAACAATAAGCGTGGATTTTTTAAAGAATATTTTTTCACCCATCATCACAACAATAAGCGTGGATTTTTTAAAGAATATTTTTTCACCCATCATCACAACAATAAGCGTGGATTTTTTAAAGAATATTTTTTCACCCATCATCACAACAATAAGCGTGGATTTTTTAAAGAATATTTTTTCACCCATCATCACAACAATAAGCGTGGATTTTTTAAAGAATATTTTTTCACCCATCATCACAACAATAAGCGTGGATTTTTTAAAGAATATTTTTTCACCCATCATCACAACAATAAGCGTGGATTTTTTAAAGAATATTTTTTCACCCATCATCACAACAATAAGCGTGGATTTTTTAAAGAATATTTTTTCACCCATCATCACAACAATAAGCGTGGATTTTTTAAAGAATATTTTTTCACCCATCATCACAACAATAAGCGTGGATTTTTTAAAGAATATTTTTTCACCCATCATCACAACAATAAGCGTGGATTTTTTAAAGAATATTTTTCACCCATCATCACAACAATAAGCGTGGATTTTTTAAAGAATATTTTTTCACCCATCATCACAACAATAAGCGTGGATTTTTTAAAGAATATTTTTTCACCCATCATCACAACAATAAGCGTGGATTTTTTAAAGAATATTTTTTCACCCATCATCACAACAATAAGCGTGGATTTTTTAAAGAATATTTTTTCACCCATCATCACAACAATAAGCGTGGATTTTTTAAAGAATATTTTTTCACCCATCATCACAACAATAAGCGTGGATTTTTTAAAGAATATTTTTTCACCCATCATCACAACAATAAGCGTGGATTTTTTAAAGAATATTTTTTCACCCATCATCACAACAATAAGCGTGGATTTTTTAAAGAATATTTTTTCACCCATCATCACAACAATAAGCGTGGATTTTTTAAAGAATATTTTTTCACCCATCATCACAACAATAAGCGTGGATTTTTTAAAGAATATTTTTTCACCCATCATCACAACAATAAGCGTGGATTTTTTAAAGAATATTTTTTCACCCATCATCACAACAATAAGCGTGGATTTTTTAAAGAATATTTTTTCACCCATCATCACAACAATAAGCGTGGATTTTTTAAAGAATATTTTTTCACCCATCATCACAACAATAAGCGTGGATTTTTTAAAGAATATTTTTTCACCCATCATCACAACAATAAGCGTGGATTTTTTAAAGAATATTTTTTCACCCATCATCACAACAATAAGCGTGGATTTTTTAAAGAATATTTTTTCACCCATCATCACAACAATAAGCGTGGATTTTTTAAAGAATATTTTTTCACCCATCATCACAACAATAAGCGTGGATTTTTTAAAGAATATTTTTTCACCCATCATCACAACAATAAGCGTGGATTTTTTAAAGAATATTTTTTCACCCATCATCACAACAATAAGCGTGGATTTTTTAAAGAATATTTTTTCACCCATCATCACAACAATAAGCGTGGATTTTTTAAAGAATATTTTTTCACCCATCATCACAACAATAAGCGTGGATTTTTTAAAGAATATTTTTTCACCCATCATCACAACAATAAGCGTGGATTTTTTAAAGAATATTTTTTCACCCATCATCACAACAATAAGCGTGGATTTTTTAAAGAATATTTTTTCACCCATCATCACAACAATAAGCGTGGATTTTTTAAAGAATATTTTTTCACCCATCATCACAACAATAAGCGTGGATTTTTTAAAGAATATTTTTTCACCCATCATCACAACAATAAGCGTGGATTTTTTAAAGAATATTTTTTCACCCATCATCACAACAATAAGCGTGGATTTTTTAAAGAATATTTTTTCACCCATCATCACAACAATAAGCGTGGATTTTTTAAAGAATATTTTTTCACCCATCATCACAACAATAAGCGTGGATTTTTTAAAGAATATTTTTTCACCCATCATCACAACAATAAGCGTGGATTTTTTAAAGAATATTTTTTCACCCATCATCACAACAATAAGCGTGGATTTTTTAAAGAATATTTTTTCACCCATCATCACAACAATAAGCGTGGATTTTTTAAAGAATATTTTTTCACCCATCATCACAACAATAAGCGTGGATTTTTTAAAGAATATTTTTTCACCCATCATCACAACAATAAGCGTGGATTTTTTAAAGAATATTTTTTCACCCATCATCACAACAATAAGCGTGGATTTTTTAAAGAATATTTTTTCACCCATCATCACAACAATAAGCGTGGATTTTTTAAAGAATATTTTTTCACCCATCATCACAACAATAAGCGTGGATTTTTTAAAGAATATTTTTTCACCCATCATCACAACAATAAGCGTGGATTTTTTAAAGAATATTTTTTCACCCATCATCACAACAATAAGCGTGGATTTTTTAAAGAATATTTTTTCACCCATCATCACAACAATAAGCGTGGATTTTTTAAAGAATATTTTTTCACCCATCATCACAACAATAAGCGTGGATTTTTTAAAGAATATTTTTTCACCCATCATCACAACAATAAGCGTGGATTTTTTAAAGAATATTTTTTCACCCATCATCACAACAATAAGCGTGGATTTTTTAAAGAATATTTTTTCACCCATCATCACAACAATAAGCGTGGATTTTTTAAAGAATATTTTTTCACCCATCATCACAACAATAAGCGTGGATTTTTTAAAGAATATTTTTTCACCCATCATCACAACAATAAGCGTGGATTTTTTAAAGAATATTTTTTCACCCATCATCACAACAATAAGCGTGGATTTTTTAAAGAATATTTTTTCACCCATCATCACAACAATAAGCGTGGATTTTTTAAAGAATATTTTTTCACCCATCATCACAACAATAAGCGTGGATTTTTTAAAGAATATTTTTTCACCCATCATCACAACAATAAGCGTGGATTTTTTAAAGAATATTTTTTCACCCATCATCACAACAATAAGCGTGGATTTTTTAAAGAATATTTTTTCACCCATCATCACAACAATAAGCGTGGATTTTTTAAAGAATATTTTTTCACCCATCATCACAACAATAAGCGTGGATTTTTTAAAGAATATTTTTTCACCCATCATCACAACAATAAGCGTGGATTTTTTAAAGAATATTTTTTCACCCATCATCACAACAATAAGCGTGGATTTTTTAAAGAATATTTTTTCACCCATCATCACAACAATAAGCGTGGATTTTTTAAAGAATATTTTTTCACCCATCATCACAACAATAAGCGTGGATTTTTTAAAGAATATTTTTTCACCCATCATCACAACAATAAGCGTGGATTTTTTAAAGAATATTTTTTCACCCATCATCACAACAATAAGCGTGGATTTTTTAAAGAATATTTTTTCACCCATCATCACAACAATAAGCGTGGATTTTTTAAAGAATATTTTTTCACCCATCATCACAACAATAAGCGTGGATTTTTTAAAGAATATTTTTTCACCCATCATCACAACAATAAGCGTGGATTTTTTAAAGAATATTTTTTCACCCATCATCACAACAATAAGCGTGGATTTTTTAAAGAATATTTTTTCACCCATCATCACAACAATAAGCGTGGATTTTTTAAAGAATATTTTTTCACCCATCATCACAACAATAAGCGTGGATTTTTTAAAGAATATTTTTTCACCCATCATCACAACAATAAGCGTGGATTTTTTAAAGAATATTTTTTCACCCATCATCACAACAATAAGCGTGGATTTTTTAAAGAATATTTTTTCACCCATCATCACAACAATAAGCGTGGATTTTTTAAAGAATATTTTTTCACCCATCATCACAACAATAAGCGTGGATTTTTTAAAGAATATTTTTTCACCCATCATCACAACAATAAGCGTGGATTTTTTAAAGAATATTTTTTCACCCATCATCACAACAATAAGCGTGGATTTTTTAAAGAATATTTTTTCACCCATCATCACAACAATAAGCGTGGATTTTTTAAAGAATATTTTTTCACCCATCATCACAACAATAAGCGTGGATTTTTTAAAGAATATTTTTTCACCCATCATCACAACAATAAGCGTGGATTTTTTAAAGAATATTTTTTCACCCATCATCACAACAATAAGCGTGGATTTTTTAAAGAATATTTTTTCACCCATCATCACAACAATAAGCGTGGATTTTTTAAAGAATATTTTTTCACCCATCATCACAACAATAAGCGTGGATTTTTTAAAGAATATTTTTTCACCCATCATCACAACAATAAGCGTGGATTTTTTAAAGAATATTTTTTCACCCATCATCACAACAATAAGCGTGGATTTTTTAAAGAATATTTTTTCACCCATCATCACAACAATAAGCGTGGATTTTTTAAAGAATATTTTTTCACCCATCATCACAACAATAAGCGTGGATTTTTTAAAGAATATTTTTTCACCCATCATCACACAAACAATAAGCGTGGATTTTTTAAAGAATATTTTTTCACCCATCATCACAACAATAAGCGTGGATTTTTTAAAGAATATTTTTTCACCCATCATCACAACAATAAGCGTGGATTTTTTAAAGAATATTTTTTCACCCATCATCACAACAATAAGCGTGGATTTTTTAAAGAATATTTTTTCACCCATCATCACAACAATAAGCGTGGATTTTTTAAAGAATATTTTTTCACCCATCATCACAACAATAAGCGTGGATTTTTTAAAGAATATTTTTTCACCCATCATCACAACAATAAGCGTGGATTTTTTAAAGAATATTTTTTCACCCATCATCACAACAATAAGCGTGGATTTTTTAAAGAATATTTTTTCACCCATCATCACAACAATAAGCGTGGATTTTTTAAAGAATATTTTTTCACCCATCATCACAACAATAAGCGTGGATTTTTTAAAGAATATTTTTTCACCCATCATCACAACAATAAGCGTGGATTTTTTAAAGAATATTTTTCCACCCATCATCACAACAATAAGCGTGGATTTTTTAAAGAATATTTTTCCACCCATCATCACAACAATAAACGTGGATTTTTTAAACAATATTTTTTCACCCATCATCACAACAATAAACGTGGATTTTTTAAACAATATTTTTTCACCCATCATCACAACAATAAACGTGGATTTTTTAAACAATATTTTTTCACCCATCATCACAACAATAAACGTGGATTTTTTAAACAATATTTTTTCACCCATCATCACAACAATAAACATGGATTTTTTTAAACAATATTTTTTCACCCATCATCACAACAATAAACGTGGATTTTTTAAACAATATTTTTTTACCCATCATCACAACAATAAACGTGGATTTTTTAAACAATATTTTTTTACCCATCATCACAACAATAAACGTGGATTTTTTAAACAATATTTTTTCACCCATCATCACAACAATAAACGTGGATTTTTTAAACAATATTTTTTTACCCATCATCACAACAATAAACGTGGATTTTTTAAACAATATTTTTTCACCCATCATCACAACAATAAACGTGGATTTTTTAAACAATATTTTTTCACCCATCATCACAACAATAAACGTGGATTTTTTAAACAATATTTTTTCACCCATCATCACAACAATAAACGTGGATTTTTTAAACAATATTTTTTCACCCATCATCACAACAATAAACGTGGATTTTTTAAACAATATTTTTTTACCCATCATCACAACAATAAACGTGGATTTTTTAAACAATATTTTTTCACCCATCATCACAACAATAAACGTGGATTTTTTAAAGAATGTTTTTCACCCATCATCACAACAATAAACGTGGATTTTTTAAAGAATATTTTTCACCCATCATCACTACAATAAGCGTGGATTTTTTAAAGAATATTTGTTCACCCATCATCACTACAATAAGCGTGGATTTTTTAAAGAATATTTGTTCACCCATCATCACTACAATAAGCGTGGATTTTTTAAAGAATATTTTTTCACCCATCATCACAACAATAAGCGTGGATTTTTTAAAGAATATTTTTTCACCCATCATCACAACAATAAGCGTGGATTTTTTAAAGAATATTTTTTCACCCATCATCACAACAATAAGCGTGGATTTTTTAAAGAATATTTTTTCACCCATCATCACAACAATAAGCGTGGATTTTTTAAAGAATATTTTTTCACCCATCATCACAACAATAAGCGTGGATTTTTTAAAGAATATTTTTTCACCCATCATCACAACAATAAGCGTGGATTTTTTAAAGAATATTTTTTCACCCATCATCACAACAATAAGCGTGGATTTTTTAAAGAATATTTTTCCACCCATCATCACAACAATAAGCGTGGATTTTTTAAAGAATATTTTTTCACCCATCATCACAACAATAAGCGTGGATTTTTTAAAGAATATTTTTTCACCCATCATCACAACAATAAGCGTGGATTTTTTAAAGAATATTTTTTCACCCATCATCACAACAATAAGCGTGGATTTTTTAAAGAATATTTTTTCACCCATCATCACAACAATAAGCGTGGATTTTTTAAAGAATATTTTTTCACCCATCATCACAACAATAAGCGTGGATTTTTTAAAGAATATTTTTTCACCCATCATCACAACAATAAGCGTGGATTTTTTAAAGAATATTTTTTCACCCATCATCACAACAATAAGCGTGGATTTTTTAAAGAATATTTTTTCACCCATCATCACAACAATAAGCGTGGATTTTTTAAAGAATATTTTTTCACCCATCATCACAACAATAAGCGTGGATTTTTTAAAGAATATTTTTTCACCCATCATCACAACAATAAGCGTGGATTTTTTAAAGAATATTTTTTCACCCATCATCACAACAATAAGCGTGGATTTTTTAAAGAATATTTTTTCACCCATCATCACAACAATAAGCGTGGATTTTTTAAAGAATATTTTTTCACCCATCATCACAACAATAAGCGTGGATTTTTTAAAGAATATTTTTTCACCCATCATCACAACAATAAGCGTGGATTTTTTAAAGAATATTTTTTCACCCATCATCACAACAATAAGCGTGGATTTTTTAAAGAATATTTTTTCACCCATCATCACAACAATAAGCGTGGATTTTTTAAAGAATATTTTTTCACCCATCATCACAACAATAAGCGTGGATTTTTTAAAGAATATTTTTTCACCCATCATCACAACAATAAGCGTGGATTTTTTAAAGAATATTTTTTCACCCATCATCACAACAATAAGCGTGGATTTTTTAAAGAATATTTTTTCACCCATCATCACAACAATAAGCGTGGATTTTTTAAAGAATATTTTTTCACCCATCATCACAACAATAAGCGTGGATTTTTTAAAGAATATTTTTTCACCCATCATCACAACAATAAGCGTGGATTTTTTAAAGAATATTTTTCCATCGCCATTAGACCACTGAACGTGGATTTTTTAAAGAATATTTTTCCATCGCCATTAGACCACTGAACGTGGATTTTTTAAAGAATATTTTTCATCGCCATTAGACCACTGAACGTGGATTTTTTAAAGAATATTTTTCCATCGCCATTAGACCACTGAACGTGGATTTTTTAAAGAATATTTTTCCATCGCCATTAGACCACTGAACGTGGATTTTTTAAAGAATATTTTTCATCGCCATTAGACCACTGAACGTGGATTTTTTAAAGAATATTTTTCCATCGCCATTAGACCACTGAACGTGGATTTTTTAAAGAATATTTTCCCATCGCCATTAGACCACTGAACGTGGATTTTTTAAAGAATATTTTTCCATCGCCATTAGACCACTGAACGTGGATTTTTTAAAGAATATTTTCCACCTATCGTGGAGTTTTTAAACAATATGTTTTACCCATCATCACAACAATAAACGTGGATTATTTAAAAAATATTTTTACACCCATCAACAATCAACGTGGATTATTTAAAAAATATTTTTCACCCATCAACAATAAACGTGGATTTTTCAAAGAATATTTTTCCACCTCTATTAAACCACAAAACGTGGATTTTTATAATAATATTTTTCCACCTCTATAGACTACAAAACGTTAATTTTTAAAATAAATAAATGGACTTTTAAATGTTTTTGATATTAATTAATATTTAATTGAACGTGTTTTAATTTTCTTCTATCCAAAAAATTCAACGATTTAAAAATGGTTTCATGCATATCAAATGAGCTTTAATTATTTACCTTTTTTCGTTTAGCTAAACATGAAAAGGATTTTAAATAGCCGTTTACATCTACAAAGAGTTTTCAAACAATTTTTGTTTATTTTGTACACATTTTTGTAAGTATAGAAAAAATATTAATTTTCCCATGAAATTTTGAATATAACCGTTAACACAAACAAATGCACAACAACAACAATATAATCAAGTGAAAATATTGTGAGAAAATATTTTATGTAAATAAATGCTAAACATACACAAAAGACGAAAGAAGTAGAACGAAACAAAAACAAGGAAACCAACAGCAAACCGCCTCTGAATAAACTAGACGACATACAACAACAAGAACTTAGATAAACAAAATATCAACGAAAAATGTAAAGATAAACAAACAAAATAAAGTTGAATAAAATCAAAATGCCTCCCAAAAACAACGAAAAAAACAAACCTCAAAGAAAATATTTATTTTGTCTTACCGCAGCCGCCCTTCCATTAACTGGTTCTAAGCCAATATCGTTAAAGGGGGGCACAAGGAAGAAGAAATATATAATTTTATATCAAGAGTTTCCAAACTGAAAAAATTATCCAAATAAATTAAGAAATTTAAGAAGAAACAATTTATTTTTTGCCTTCTTCATCATATCTTGTTAATGGTGCTAGAAAATTGTACAATTAAATATTTATAATTTTGAACTTTGAAGTTACAAGTAATATTAGCCAAAGTGTTTATTTTTTCTTGCTTCGCAAAGCGTGCTAAATTTCAATAAAACCGCCCACTTACCACCCTCCCACCACCATCATCACCCGTAGTAACAGCGAGCGCACTTTATTAATAAATGTTTATGAAGATTTGTTTGTTAGATGTTTCTCCTTCCATTCCTCGTTCGTTCGTTTCTTCTACTTATGATGATGCTAGAAAATCTGCATATTTTTTATAATGTGTTTGTGCATTTCTTATAAACGTTGTTTATGGCGGTGTATGAGTGTGTGAGTAGGCTGTCGTATCCCGCATAAGCATGTAGTTCGTTAAAAATGTTATGAATATTCTTCCTTTTTCAAGAACCAATAAACGTGGATTTTTTAATGAATATTTTTTCATTCACCAACCTGGATTTTTTAAAAAGTTTGTATATGGGATTTCTGAGAAAATCTGACACTTTTTCAAGATGAGGTTTTTGATTTCCTTTATTTTTTGCTGTGGTGATGCTGCTCATTAGCAAAATATTTTCACGGTGCTCCTGAAACAATTTTAAATGGAAGGTGCTTACACCTTGGAAGTTTTTGCGGATTCTGAAACTACAATGTTCATAGGTGAGAAAAATCAAAAAACAAAAAAAAATCGCCGGAGCGCTTTTTAAATAAATCGCGATTTAAGTTGACATTTTTAAGGGTTGTTTAGATTTTTACGGTTCTTTTTAAAAACCGCAAGTCCTATCAAAATAGGACTAAAGAAAATGTTGTAGCTATAAAAATTCTCTACAAGATCGATCTTTATGGTGTTTTCGTAGTTTTTACCATTTTTGAGTTATAGAAGTTCAAATTGGGACAATTCACTGACTGTATCGCCCTCTTACAAAACAATGTCATGAAGGGTGCGCCTTAACTAACTTTTGATGAAAACCGCTTACACAAGGAAAGTTTTTGTGAATTCTGAAACAGCAGTGTTCATAAATGAGAAAAATCCAAAAACAAGAAAAAATCGCTGTAGGTATTTTTAAATAAATCGCGGTCAAAATTCACATTTTTAGGTGTTTTTTTGGTTTTCACGATTTTGCTTGGAAACCGCAAGTCCAATCGAAATGGAGCTAAAAAATTGTTGTAGCTGTGAAAATTCTCTATAGGATTGACGTTCATCATTTGTTCCCAGCCTGTACCATTTTTGAGATAATGAAGCTCAGTTTACATTTTTAGGTTTTTTTGTTAGGGTTTCGCGATTTTGCTTGAATACGGTAAGTCTTATCGATATTGGTCCTGAGAAAATCTTAAAGCTGTGAAAACTCTCTACAAGACTGGGTTAAGTAATTAATCCTAAGTTGTAACATTTTTTTAGATATATAAGTTTAAGTTGGGAATTTGCAGTCATGACATTGTTTTATAAGGGGGCGATACAGAATTCAATTGAATTTGAATTGTCCCAATATGAACTTCTATATCTCAAAAACGGTAAAACCGCTGAGAATACCATAGTGATCAATCTTGTAGAGAATTTTCATAGCTACAACATTTTCTTTAGTCTCTTTTTGATAGGATTTGCGGTTTCTAAGCAAAATCGTGAAAACCTAAACAACCCCTAAAAATGTCAACTTAAATCGCGATTTATTTAAAAAGCGCTCCGGCGATTTCTTTTGTTTTTTGATCTTTCTTATCTATAAACATTGTAGTTTCAGAATCCGCAAAAACTTCCGAGGTGTAAGCACCTTCCATTTAAAATTGTTTCAAAAGCACCGTGTTTTAGTATATTTTTTAGATTTTTTTTGACTAACGGTTCCAGAGATATTGCGCCCTGAAAAAGTCAAATTCTGTAAAAACTACATGCAAAGAAATACTCATAACTTCTTTACAATTTGAAAAAGTCTTTTTTTGTATGTTTTGTTGTTTTATCAGCTATTAAATAAGGAAAAATTGTATTAAAAAATTAAAAAAAAAAAAAATCAGAAAAAATAGTAATCGTCCGAACCCCATCACAACATAGGAATTAAAATGTGTGTGTGTGTAGGACTTCGCTAGATATCAATTTTTCAATGTAATTTCCTTAGGTCATAAAAAAGCTCGATTAATTAAATTAATTAAATCTCACAAATAATGGCCTTCGCCCCTAAAAAGGCAAAAACTTTAAAATAAAACATTCAGCTGAGCCCGGCTGGGATTCGAACCTGGGTCGTCGCCAACTAACAGACAATGTTGCTGACGTCTTAGCGTTCTAAACCACAATCCACTTAAAAAATCTTTCGATTTGAAAGACATATATACAGTCTACGATGGAAAAAAGCTATCGACTGTAATATGAATGTAACATTGAAAAAATTGATTTCTGGAATAGAAGGGGGACAAATGAGTCGTCTTTGGAAATAAAAAGCTGCAATTTGAACTTCACAAATGCAAAATTTGCAATCTTGGATGTATAAATAGGAGCTCCAAATGGCGAAAATTGTCTAGCAACAACAACACATTAATATGCCTGATGATGTTAGCCTAACCAGCTAACGAAACGATCGTCGCATAGTGGTTGATGTGTGTGTGTGTAGGACTTCGCTAGATATCAATTTTTCAATGTAATTTCCTTAGGTCATAAAAAAGCTCGATTAATTAAATTAATTAAATCTCACAAATAATGGCCTTCGCCCCTAAAAAGGCAAAAACTTTAAAATAAAACATTCAGCTGAGCCCGGCTGGGATTCGAACCTGGGTCGTCGCCAACTAACAGACAATGTTGCTGACGTCTTAGCGTTCTAAACCACAATCCACTTAAAAAATCTTTCGATTTGAAAGACATATATACAGTCTACGATGGAAAAAAGCTATCGACTGTAATATGAATGTAACATTGAAAAAATTGATTTCTGGAATAGAAGGGGGACAAATGAGTCGTCTTTGGAAATAAAAAGCTGCAATTTGAACTTCACAAATGCAAAATTTGCAATCTTGGATGTATAAATAGGAGCTCCAAATGGCGAAAATTGTCTAGCAACAACAACACATTAATATGCCTGATGATGTTAGCCTAACCAGCTAACGAAACGATCGTCGCATAGTGGTTGATGTGTGTGTGTGTAGGACTTCGCTAGATATCAATTTTTCAATGTAATTTCCTTAGGTCATAAAAAAGCTCGATTAATTAAATTAATAAAATTTTTGTAATTGAACGTAGTTTAATACAAAAAAATTTAATGAAAATCGAAAGGGTCGAACATCTTTAAAAATTGATTTTAACTATTAAATCGCGAAAATAGCATCCAAGCCCACTGTGCAATTTTTTTGCTATTTTTTATTAAACAGATCTTTTTAAATTGGACCAATATTAAAGAAGTTATCAGTATTTCTTGGCATGTAGTTTTTACAGAATTTGACTTTTTCAAGGCGCGATATCTCTGGAACCATTAGTCAAAAAAATCTGAAAATATACTAAAATGTTTTGCTAATGAGCAGCATCACCACAGCAAAAAATAAAGGAAATCAAAAATCTCATCTTGAAAATTGTCCGATTTCACTCAGAAATCCCCATATATATTTTTTTCATACACCAAGAAAAAAATCCTTAAAAATATACGTTTATAGAAAAAAATTGTAAAAAATCCAAAACAAGAACCATTAAAAAAATAACGTTTATAGAAGAAAACATTAAAAAAATCCACGATTATGAAAAAAAAATATTTTTAGGAAAAAATTTTTAAAAAAATCCACGTTTAAAAAATCCAGGATTATAGGAAAAAATATTTTAAAAAATCCCAATTTATAGGAAAAAAATATTTAAAAAATCCAAGTTTATGGCAAAAAATATATAAAAAAATCCACGATTATAGGAAAACAATATTTAAAAAAATCCACGTTTATAGGAAGAAACATTTAAAGAAAAAAATATTTAAATAAGTCCACGGAAACAAATTTTTAACACATCCAGGTTTATACGAAAAAATATATAAAACACCCACATTTATAGAATAAAATATTAAAAAAAAATCAACGTTTATAGAAAAATTTATTAAAAAAAATCCATGTTTATAGGAAAAAATATTGAAAAATATTCACGTTTGTTGGGAAAATATTTAAAAAAAATCTATGTTTATATGAAAAATTATTTAAAAAAATCCAAGTTTATAGGAAAAAATATTGAAAAATATTCACGTTTGTTGGGAAAATATTTAAAAAATCTATGTTTATATGAAAAATTAATTTAAAAAATCTATGTTTATATGAAAAATTAATTTAAAAAAATCCACGTTTATATGAAAAATTATTTTAGAAAAATCCACGTTTATATGAAAAATTATTTTAAAAAAAAATCACGTTTATATGAAAAATTATTTAAAAAAAATCCACGTTTATATGAAAAATTATTTAAAAAAAATCCACGTTTATATGAAAAATTATTTTAAAAAATCCACGTTTATATGAAAAATTATTTAAAAAAAATCCACGTTTATATGAAAAATTATTTTAAAAAAATCCACGTTAATATGAAAAATTATTTTAAAAAAATTCACGTTTATATGAAAAATTATTTAAAAAAAATCCACGTTTATATGAAAAATTATTTAAAAAAATCCACGTTTATATGAAAAATTATTTTAAAAAATCCACGATTATATGAAACATTATTTTAAAAAATCCACGTTCATATGAAAAATTATTTAACAAACTCCACGTTTATATAAAAAACTTATTTAAACAAATCGACGTTTATTAGAAAAAATTATTAAAAAACCATGTTTATATGAAAAATTATTTAAAAAATCCACGTTTATAAGAAAAAATATTAAAAAAAACACGTTTATAGGAAAAAACAATTTAAAAAAATCAACGTTTAAAGGAAAAAATATTTAAAAAATCCACGTTTATAGGAAAAAATATTTAAAAAATGCACGTTTATAGGAAAAAATATTTAAAAAATCCACGTTTATAGGAAAAAATATTTAAAAAATCCACGTTTATAGGAAAAAATATTTAAAAAATCCACGTTTATTGGAAAAAATATTTAAAAAATCCACGTTTATAGAACGTTTATAGAAACAAGTAAAAAAGTATCAGTCGACTTTGCCGACAGAGATATACCCTCAGCCTGTGTATATTGAAACATTTTTTTCCCAAACAACGCATGTATTTAGGGGGTTTTACAAGAGAATGGATCTCCAGCCACTACTTGTACATATGGTGTCTATGGGGTTTTTACACCCTTCGGGCTGTTTGCTCAAGAAGTATGGAGTTGCCCCTAAAAAAACTTTTAATGTCGTAATTGAGGCAGCGAATGCAAGTTGCTTCAACAAAAATCAAAGTGATTCGTTATCAGGTCTTAAAGTGAACATATCCGAAAATTTTGTGTGGGAGGTACCGGATGGAGTGGACAAATATAAGAAAATATTAAAAAAAAATATTTTTGGAAAAATGTATAGGAAACTCTATTAAAATATCCAAGATTATATCAAAAATATTAAAAAAAAAACCAAAACCTATTAAAAACCAAGTTTATAGAAAAAAATATTTAAAAAAATCCACGATTATAGGAAAAAATATTTAAAAAAACTCAAATTTATAGAAAAAAATATTTAAAAAATCCACATTTATACTAAAAAATATTTAAAAACCCCAAGTTTATGGGAAAAAAATATATAAAAAAATTCACGTTTATAGGGAAATATTAAAAAATCAACGTTTAAAGAAAAAAATATTTAAATAAGTCCACGGAAACAAATATTTAACACTACCACGTTTATACGAAAAAATGTATAAAAGACCCACGATTATAGGAAAATATTTAAAAAATACAGGAACAAATATTAAAAAATACACGTTTATAGAAAAACATATTTAAAAAATCCAAGTTTATAGGAAAAAATATTTAAAAATATTCACGTTTGTTGGGAAAATATTAAAAAAAACTACGTTTATATGAAAAGTTATTTAAAATCAAATCCACATTAATATGAAAAATTATGTAAAATCAAATCCACGTTAATATGAAAAATCATTTAAAAAAATCCACGTTTATATGAAAAATTATTTAAAAGAATCCATGTTTATATAAAAAACATATTTAAAAAATCCACTTTTATTTGAAAAATTATTAAAAAATAATGTTTAAATGATTTTTTTTTAAATCCACGTTTGTAGGAAAAATATTAAAAAAAAATCCACGTTTAAAGGAAAAAATGTTTTTAGGAAAATATTAAAAAAACAAATATTTAAAAAATTCACGTTTACAGAGAAAAAGATATTTAAAATAATCCAAATTTATAGGAAAAACATTTTAAAATATTCAAGTTTGTTGGGAAAATATTTGAAAATATTCACGTTTGTTGGGAAAATATTTAAAACAATCTACGTTTATATTAAAAGTTTAAACTCAAATCCACGTTTAAATGAAAAATTATTTAAAATCAAATCCACGTTTATATGAAAAATTATTTAAACAAGTAAAAAGTATCAGTCGGCTTTGCCGACAGAGATATACCCTCAGCCTGAATATATTGAAACTTTTTTTCCCAAAAAACGTATGTATTTAGGGGGTTTTAAAAATTTTGGGCGTTTGAACCGACAAAAATGTTGATTATGATTAAAGATCAAACGTTTTACGGAGGAGATACAAAAAGGAATGGATCGACATTGACCATTATGGAAGTGGATCTCCAGCCACTACATATGGTGCCATAGGGGGTTTTTACACCCTTCGGGCTGTTTGCTCAAGAAGTATGGACTTGCCCCTGAAACAACTTTTACCATCGCAATTGAGGCAGCGAATGCAAGTTGCTTCAACAAAAATTAAAGTGATTCGAAAGCAGGTCTTAAAGTGAACATGTATCCGAAATTTTGTGTGGGAGGTACCGGATGGAGTGGACAAATATAGTCCATATTTGAACCTGATCTATATCTGGTAGATATATTAGGATGTGTGAAGTATGGACCAGTTCGGCCACTCACTTCACGAGTTATCGTACGAACAATTTTTCCGAACATTTTTGAACTTTTGTGGGGGAGGTACCTGAAGGAGTGGACCGATATGGCTTATTTTCGAACTTAAACTATGTTAGGACAAAATATTACTAAGGCCAAACTTTGGACCGAATCGGCAGACCTGTTCGAGAGTTATTTTGCCCTCCAACCTCCTCACACGGTGTCATAGGGGGTTTTTGCAACTTTCAGGCTATTTTCTCAGGAAGTATGGACTTGCCCCTGATGAAACTTATACCGTCGTATTGAGAGCAGTGAATACAAGTTGCTAAACAAAAATCAAAGCGATTCGAGAGATGGTCCTAAACTGAACTTTTCCAAATTTTTGTGTGGGAGGTACCCGACGGAGTGGACCGATCGAGTCCATATTAAAACCTGATCTAAGTCTGGTACACGCTCCACGATAGGCAAAGTATGGACCAAATCGGTTACTCCCTTCAAGAGTTATCGTGCGCACAAATTTTCCGAACATTTTCGAACTTTTGTGGGGGAGGTACCGGAAGGAGTGGACCGATATAGCTCATCTTCGAACTTAAACTAAGTTTGGGCAAAACATTACGAAAGCCAAAATTTGAACAGAATCGGTTCATCCGTTCGAGAGTTATCGTGCGCTCCAGCCAGCCAGACAGACAGACAGACGGACGGATATTGCTCAGTCGACTCCAAATTGTCTGAAACACATTTCGTCCAAACATACTTGGGGTCTAAAACCATTATTTCGATGAGGCACATTTTGCCCGTATGAAAGTGTATATATACCCTCGTTAGCATAAATGCTGAGGGTATAAAAATCCACGTTTAAAGAAATAAATTCTTTAAAAAAATCCACGTTTAAAGAAATAAATTCTTTAAAAAAATCCACGTTTAAAGAAATAAATTCTTTAAAAAAAATCCACGTTTAAAGAAATAAATTCTTTAAAAAATCCACGTTTTAAGGGAAAAAATTCTTTCAAAAATCCACGTTTAAAGGGAAAAAATTCTTTAAAACAAGTAAGAAAGTATCAGTCAGCTGAGCCGACAGAGATATACCCTCAGCCACGTAGCCAAAGAAAAAAGTTAACACAATACTTCTGTAGGTTTTTAGCTGTTGGGAAAATTTTCCAGGATGGAAAGGGCCGCAAAAAACTACATGTTGCAACAAAATTCAGAATGATCCAAGACGAGTGCATTTTTTCCAAACTTTGGGTAGGGTGTACCCATAGGAGTGATCCGATGTAGTACATATTCGGACCTAATACAAATTTGTAGGAAATATTTTTTTTTTTTTCTTTATTAGTCCATGGATATTTTCCTTACAGACTATATAATTAAATATGTTGTACTTAATTTTCTGAATTTAAATATATGACAATTTTACTTTTCAATTTACAAAGTTTGACCTAAATCGATTTCTCTCTTAAAGGGTTATTTTACACATTAGCCAGTTTAGGTGGTGCCGGTAGGATTTTCTGGACCTTTTTGGGTCATTATCTCAGGAAGTATAGACTTTCCCACGAAAAAAAAATTACAACGTCGTAACAGGGGCCGCAAGTGCATTTGCTGCGTCACAAATTAATAAGATCAGAGAGGAGTTGTTATACCCTCAGCCTTTAGGCTAAAGAGGGTATTTACACTTTGATACGACCAAAAATGTGCCTCATCGAAATAATGGTTTTAGACCCCAAGTGTGTTTGTACGATATCCGTTTCAGACAATTTTGAGTAGATCTAGCAATGTCCGTCCGTCTGTCTGTCTGTCCGTCTGTCTGTCTGTCTGGCTGGCTGGTGCGCACGATAACTCTCGAACGGATCAATCGATTCGGTTCAAATTTTGGGTATCCAAATATTTTGTCCAGATTTGATTTAAGTTCGAAGATGGGCCATATAGGTCCACTCCTTCAGGTACCTCCCCCACAAATGTTCAAAAATTGTCGTAAAACTTGTGCGCACGATAACTCTCGAAGGGAGTAACCAAATTGGACCAAACTTTCCATATGGTAATACTACCTCTAGGCATACATCAAGTTCGAATATGGATTATATCGGTTCACTCTTTCGGGTACCTCCCACACAAAATTTCGGAAAAGTTCAGTTTAGAGCCAACTCTCGAATCGCTTCGATTTTTGTTTTAGCAACTTGTATTCACTGCCCTCCATACGACGGTACAAGTTTCATCAGGGGCAAGTCCATATTTCCTGAGAAAATAGCCTGAAAGTTGCAAA
The DNA here is from genome assembly GCF_047663935.1 of Musca autumnalis. NCBI lineage: Eukaryota > Metazoa > Arthropoda > Insecta > Diptera > Muscidae > Musca > Musca autumnalis. Next base: position 16,252,494 of record NW_027411755.1, on the reverse strand, counting down.
AAAACCACTTTGACACCGTGTGAGGTGGTCGGAGCGCAAGATAACTCTCGAACGGATCTGCCGCTTCGGTCCAAAATTTGGCCTTAGTAATATTTTGCCCAAACATAGTTTAAGTCTGAAGATAAGCCATATCGGTCCACTCCTACAGGTACCTCCCCCACATAAGTTCAAAATATTCGGAAAAATTGTGCGCACGATAACTCTCGATGGAAGTGGCCGAATTGGTCTATACTTTACACATCCTAATATATCTACCAGATATAGATCAGGTTCAAATATGGACTATATTTGTCCACTCCATCCGCTACCTCCCACACAAAATTTCGGATAAGTTCACTTTAAGACATGATCTCGAATCACTTTAATTTTTGTTGAAGCAACTTGCATTCGCTGCCTCAATTACGATAGTAAACGTTTTTTCAGGGGCAAGTCCATACTTCTTGAGCAAACAGCCCGAAGAATGTAAAAACCCCCATATGTTGTGGCTGGAGATCCACTTCCATAACGGTCAATGTCGATGCATTCCTTTTAGTATCTCCTCCGCAAAACTTTTGATCTTAATTCCTAATCAAGAGTTTTGTCGGTTCAAACGCACAAAATTTTTAAAACCCTCTAAATACATACGTATTTTGGGAAAAAATTGTTTCAATATACACAGGCTGAGGGTATATCTCTGTCGGCAAAGCCGACTGATACTTTTTTACTTGTTAAACTATAATTTTTCCAAATTTTGTGTGGGAGGTACTCAAATGAGTGGACCAATATAGTCCATATTAGAAATCGATATATGCCTGAAAGTAATATTACCAATAGCAAAGTTTGGCTCAATTCGGTTATTCCCTCCTAGAGTTATCATGCCCACAATCTTGGCGAAAAATTTTGAACCTTTGTGGGGGAGGTACCGGAAGGAGTGGACCGATATGGTCTATCTTCGAATTTAAACTAAGTTTGGACAAAATATTGGAAGACCCAAAATTTTAACCAAATATGTTGATCCGTTCGAGAGTTATCATGCACTCCAACTACGACAAATGGTATTATATGGGTTGTTTGCAGTTTTCGTGCTGATTTCTGAGGATATATGGGCTTGCTCCTGAAAAAAGTTATATCGTCGTAATGGGGGTAGTGAATACAAGTGGCTGCAACAAAAATCAAAGCGATTCGAGAGCAGGCCTTAAGCAAAGGCAAAGGCACTTAAGCAAAATTTTGTGTGGGAGGTACCCGAAAGAGTGAACCAATGGGGTCCATATTGGAACCTCATCTATGTCTGGTAGAAATCTCACGATGTGCAAAGTATGGACTAATTCGGTTACTCCCTTCAAGAGTTATCGTGCGGACAATTTTTCCGAACATTTTTGAACTTTTGTGGGGGAGGTACCTAAAGGAGTGGACCGATATGGCCCATCTTCGAACTTAAATCAAATCTGGACAAAATATTTCGATACCCAAAATTTGAACCGAATCGATTGATCCGTTCGAGAGTTATCGTGCGCACCAGCCAGCCAGACAGACGGACAGACAGACAGACAGACGGACGGACATTGCTAGATCGACTCAAAATTGTCTGAAACGGATATCGTACAAACATACTTGGGGTCTAAAACCATTATTTCGATGAGGCACATTTTTGGCCATATCAAAGTGTAAATACCCTCTTTAGCCTAAAGGCTGAGGGTATAATTAAAAGGATACAATTCTTTAAAAATCCACGTTTAAAGGATACAATTCTTTAAAAAATCCACGTTTCAAAGGAAAAAAGATCTTTAAAAAAATCCACGTTTAATGGAAAAATTCTTTAAAAAATCCACGTTTAAAAGAAAAAAAATCTTTAAAAAATCCACATTTAAAGAAAAAAAATTAAAATCCACGTTTAAAGAAAAAGATCTTTAAAAATCCACGTTTAAAGAAAAAGATCTTTAAAAATCCACGTTTAAAGGGAAAAATTCTTTAAATATTCACGTTTAAAGGAAACAAATCTTTAAAAGATCCATGTTAAAAGGAAAAAATTGTTTAAAAACTCCACTTTTTAATCAAAAACAATTCTTTAAAAAATCCACGTTTAATGAAAAAAAATTGTTAAAAAATCTACGTTTAAAGGAAAAAAATCTTTAAAAATTTACGTTTAAAGGAAAAAATTCTTTAAAAATGAAAAAATTAAAAAAAACCAAGTTTATAGGAAAAATTTATAAATTTTTGTTTTAAAAAATTCACGTTTATAGGAAAAAAAATTAAAAAGAATCCACGTTTATAGGAAAAAAATTAAAAAAATCCACGTTTAATCATTTTTTAAATCCACGTTTATAGGCAAAATTTAAAAAAAATCCACGTTTATAGAGAAAAATCTTTAAAAAGAAAAAATAAGTTGGCTATACAAAAAACATGGACCTATATTGACAGTTTCTGGTGGAGATATTTTGTGACTCCTGGGAACCTCAAATGTCGTCTTACAAATAGTTCGGTCAAAAATTGTAGCTAAAATCCTCAAAATACCGGAAATCGGGAGATACCGTTATATGGGGGTCATACCAAAACATGGACCTAGATATTTTGTGACCACTGGGAACCCCAAGCGCGAAATTACAGGTTGTTCGGTCAAAAAATTTAGCTAAAATCCTCAAAATACCGAAAATCGTGAGGTACCGTTATATGAGGGCTATACGAAAAAGTGGTCCGATATAGCCCATCTGCGAACTTGACCTGCCTATACACTCGGGTGCAAAAATAAAGCGCTCTAGCTCAAATATTGCGAACGCTAGAGTGATTACAACAGACGGACAGATAGAGACAGATAGATCGTCTTAGAATTTTTTCCTGATCAAGAATATATATACTTTACATGGTCGCAAATTATTAGTTGGATGTGTTACAAACAGAAAAACAAATTTAATATACCCTCCATACTATGGTGGAGGGTATAAAAATTAAAAAAAACTCACGTTATGGGATGAAATTAAAAAAAAATCTACTTTCATAGGGTTTTTTTAAATCTACGTTTATATGAAAACTATTTTTAAAAAAATATTTGTTTATAGGAAAAAATAAAAAATCCACGTTTAGTGAAAAAAAAAACTTCTTTAAAAAATCTACGTTTAAAGAAACAATTTTTTTAAATCTACGTTTAACGGAAAAAGTGCTTGGCAAAAATATTATTGTTATTATTTGGATCCATTCGAAATTAAAGTTGTTTTTATATTCACATATGTTTGTTGGGAATACTTTCATTCAGTTTTTGCACTACCAGTCATATTGAATTTGAATATATCCATCAATACAATCAATACAAGAGCAGACATTTAGGCTTTTAGGCGTGTGTATTGTAATGCCAAACACGAGCTTGTTTTCTAATGATTTAAAATTAGGTTATTGTAATAATATTGTAATTTTTATAGACCACTCTCTCTCTTTATGAAGATCTCCGTAAATATGTATGTATAATAATCAACCATTTACATTAAGATTTACATTGACGTTCTAATATTTTATTTTTCACATTTCATATTTACATCTTAATTGACACTTTTATAATTGTTTTGTTACAGATTGAATATATCAATATTTTTGAATATTTTCACCGAAAGCTTATAATTTATGAGGTGTGTTTTTAATGGTTTTTGTCTCGATATTAAAGCCTATTAGATCTGGTCATAATGTTTCAGCATTAAAACAAAACTCTTTAATTATGTTAATGACCGCACATTTCCATAATCGGATACACTCCACCTTTGTATTGATTCATAAATCGGTTTGAAGAGATGTTGAAGAAAAAATGTTAATTTAATAAGTGATGCTCCAGATGAAAGCCACTGCTGCGTCACCAGCAATAGTTCAGTTATCATCAAGGGTGATTGATACATGGTACGGCGATGTAGAGTTTTGAATGCAAACTAAATTACGTTAAGTTGTTAATAGATGTAGAAAGATGCAAATTTGTTAGTGGTTATTTGATACACCTTTAAACAGGTGTTTCTGTTTCTGTTTTTTTTTTTTTTTTTTTTTTTTTTTTTGTAGGGTGGGGAAATATTTTCTAGATAGATTTGGAATAGTTTAAACAAATGAATACATATTTACATATTTACCTCACATGTCATGGAGATAAAATATGTAACTTATGATGGCAGGGTCTGCTATTTGCTAGTCTACATCAAATAAGTTGGCAGTGGAAAAGTTACGATGTAAATCTGTCTCCTTCTAGAAAAAAATCTCTAAATGTTTCATCACCAACTTCATTCCACTATCATGAAAAGTTTTCTGCAATCAATTTCTGTATTGGCTAAATGACTTTACAAAACGATTCGATATGATTTCCCTTAACCACATTTCCTTTTGCTGTGGTTCACTTTACTTGGGTTTCCGTTTATTTCCTAAATATTGACTTCGTTAGAGTTCATAGTTTGTTCAAGTTGGCAGTAGCCGTAGTCTTTGGTGTGTATGCCACAATTTTATGGACTTGTGGTGTGTAATTAAAACGTATTTTATGAAACGAGTTGGAAGAAGAATGTATACATACATAGTAATGAGTTTGATTTGGTATAGCTTCGAATATGACAATTAAAATTTGTTTAAAAAATCCACGCTTATGGCTTCAAGTATGGTCTTTAAAATTTGTTTAAAAAATCCACGCTTATGGCTTCAAGTATGGTCTTTAAAATTTGTTTAAAAAATCCACGCTTATGGCTTCAAGTATGGTCTTTAAAATTTGTTTAAAAAATCCACGCTTATGGCTTCAAGTATGGTCTTTAAAATTTGTTTAAAAAATCCACGCTTATGGCTTCAAGTATGGTCTTTAAAATTTGTTTAAAAAATCCACGCTTATGGCTTCAAGTATGGTCTTTAAAATTTGTTTAAAAAATCCACGCTTATGGCTTCAAGTATGGTCTTTAAAATTTGTTTAAAAAATCCACGCTTATGGCTTCAAGTATGGTCTTTAAAATTTGTTTAAAAAATCCACGCTTATGGCTTCAAGTATGGTCTTTAAAATTTGTTTAAAAAATCCACGCTTATGGCTTCAAGTATGGTCTTTAAAATTTGTTTAAAAAATCCACGCTTATGGCTTCAAGTATGGACTTTAAAATTTGTTTAAAAAATCCACGCGTATGGCTTCAAGTATGGTCTTTAAAATTTGTTTAAAAAATCCACGCTTATGGCTTCAAGTATGGTCTTTAAAATTTGTTTAAAAAATCCACGCTTATGGCTTCAAGTATGGTCTTTAAAATTTGTTTAAAAAATCCACGCTTATGGCTTCAAGTATGGTCTTTAAAATTTGTTTAAAAAATCCACGCTTATGGCTTCAAGTATGGTCTTTAAAATTTGTTTTAAAAATCCACGCTTATGGCTTCAAGTATGGTCTTTAAAATTTGTTTAAAAAATCCACGCTTATGGCTTCAAGTATGGTCTTTAAAATTTGTTTAAAAAATCCACGCTTATGGCTTCAAGTATGGCCTTTAAAATTTATTTAAAAAATCACGCTTATGGCTTCAAGTATGGCCTTTAAAATTTATTTAAAAAATCCACGCTTATGGCTTCAAGTATGGTCTTTAAAATTTATTTAAAAAATCCACGCTTATGGCTTCAAGTATGGCCTTTAAAATTTATTTAAAAAATCCACGCTTATGGCTTCAAGTATGGTCTTTAAAATTTGTTTAAAAAATCCACGCTTATGGCTTCAAGTATGGTCTTTAAAATTTGTTTAAAAAATCCACGCTTATGGCTTCAAGTATGGTCTTTAAAATTTGTTTAAAAACTCCACGCTTATGGCTTCAAGTATGGTCTTTAAAATTTGTTTAAAAAATCCACGCTTATGGCTTCAAGTATGGTCTTTAAAATTTGTTTAAAAAAAATCCACGCTTATGGCTTCAAGTATGGTCTTTAAAATTTGTTTAAAAAATCCACGCTTATGGCTTCAAGTATGGTCTTTAAAATTTGTTTAAAAAATCCACGCTTATGGCTTGAAGTATGGTGTTTAAAATTTGTTTAAAAAATCCACGCTTATGGCTTGAAGTATGGTCTTTAAAATTTGTTTAAAAAATCCACGCTTATGGCTTGAAGTATGGTGTTTAAAATTTGTTTAAAAAATCCACGCTTATGGCTTCAAGTATGGTGTTTAAAATTTGTTTAAAAAATCCACGCTTATGGCTTCAAGTATGGCCTTTAAAATTTGTTTAAAAAATCCACGCTTATGGCTTCAAAGATGACGATTAAAATTTGTTTAAAAAATCCACGCTTATGGCTTCAAGTATGGCCTTTAAAATTTGTTTAAAAAATCCACGTTTATGGCTTCAAAGATGACAATTAAAATTTGTTTAAAAAATCCACGTTTATGGCTTCAAAGATGACAATTAAAATTTGTTTAAAAAATCCACGTTTATGGCTTCAAAGATGACAATTAAAATTTGTTTAAAAAATCCACGCTTATGGCTTCAAAGATGACGATTAAAATTTGTTTAAAAAATCCACGCTTATGGCTTCAAGTATGGCCTTTAAAATTTGTTTAAAAAATCCACGTTTATGGCTTCAAAGATGACAATTAAAATTTGTTTAAAAAATCCACGTTTATGGCTTCAAAGATGACAATTAAAATTTGTTTAAAAAATCCACGCTTATGGCTTCAAAGATGACGATTAAAATTTGTTTAAAAAATCCACGCTTATGGCTTCAAGTATGGCCTTTAAAATTTGTTTAAAAAATCCACGTTTATGGCTTCAAAGATGACAATTAAATTTTTTTTTTTAAAATCCACGATTATGGCTTCAAAGATGACAATTAAAATTTGTTTAAAAAATCCACGCTTATGGCTTCAAGTATGGCCTTTAAAATTTGTTTAAAAAATCCACGCTTATGGCTTCAAAGATGACGATTAAAATTTGTTTAAAAAATCCACGCTTATGGCTTCAAGTATGGCCTTTAAAATTTGTTTAAAAAATCCACGTTTATGGCTTCAAAGATGACAATTAAAATTTGTTTAAAAAATCCACGTTTATGACTTCAAAGATGACAATTAAAATTTGTTTAAAAAATCCACGCTTATGGCTTCAAAGATGACGATTAAAATTTGTTTAAAAAATCCACGCTTATGGCTTCAAGTATGGCCTTTAAAATTTGTTTAAAAAATCCACGTTTATGGCTTCAAAGATGACAATTAATTTTTTTTTTAAAAATCCACGTTTATGGCTTCAAAGATGACAATTAAATTTTTTTTTTAAAAATCCACGTTTATGGCTTCAAAGATGACAATTAAAATTTGTTTAAAAAATCCACGCTTATGGCTTCAAGTATGGCCTTTAAAATTTGTTTAAAAAATCCACGCTTATGGCTTCAAAGATGACGATTAAAATTTGTTTAAAAAATCCACGCTTATGGCTTCAAAGATGACGATTAAAATTTGTTTAAAAAATCCACGCTTATGGCTTCAAGTATGGCCTTTAAAATTTGTTTAAAAAATCCACGTTTATGGCTTCAAAGATGACAATTAAAATTTGTTTAAAAAATCCACGTTTATGACTTCAAAGATGACAATTAAAATTTGTTTAAAAAATCCACGCTTATGGCTTCAAAGATGACGATTAAAATTTGTTTAAAAAATCCACGCTTATGGCTTCAAGTATGGCCTTTAAAATTTGTTTAAAAAATCCACGTTTATGGCTTCAAAGATGACAATTAAATTTTTTTTTTAAAAATCCACGTTTATGGCTTCAAAGATGACAATTAAAATTTGTTTAAAAAATCCACGCTTATGGCTTCAAGTATGGCCTTTAAAATTTGTTTAAAAAATCCACGCTTATGGCTTCAAAGATGACGATTAAAATTTGTTTAAAAAATCCACGCTTATGGCTTCAAGTATGGCCTTTAAAATTTGTTTAAAAAATCCACGTTTATGGCTTCAAAGATGACAATTAAAATTTGTTTAAAAAATCCACGTTTATGACTTCAAAGATGACAATTAAAATTTGTTTAAAAAATCCACGCTTATGGCTTCAAAGATGACGATTAAAATTTGTTTAAAAAATCCACGCTTATGGCTTCAAGTATGGCCTTTAAAATTTGTTTAAAAAATCCACGTTTATGGCTTCAAAGATGACAATTAAATTTTTTTTTTAAAAATCCACGTTTATGGCTTCAAAGATGACAATTAAAATTTGTTTAAAAAATCCACGCTTATGGCTTCAAGTATGGCCTTTAAAATTTGTTTAAAAAATCCACGCTTATGGCTTCAAAGATGACGATTAAAATTTGTTTAAAAAATCCACGCTTATGGCTTCAAGTATGGCCTTTAAAATTTGTTTAAAAAATCCACGTTTATGGCTTCAAAGATGACAATTAAATTTTTTTTTTAAAAATCCACGTTTATGGCTTCAAAGATGACAATTAAAATTTGTTTAAAAAATCCACGCTTATGGCTTCAAGTATGGCCTTTAAAATTTGTTTAAAAAATCCACGTTTATGGCTTCAAAGATGACAATTAAAATTTGTTTAAAAAATCCACGTTTATGACTTCAAAGATGACAATTAAAATTTGTTTAAAAAATCCACGCTTATGGCTTCAAAGATGACGATTAAAATTTGTTTAAAAAATCCACGCTTATGGCTTCAAGTATGGCCTTTAAAATTTGTTTAAAAAATCCACGTTTATGGCTTCAAAGATGACAATTAAATTTTTTTTTTTAAAATCCACGTTTATGGCTTCAAAGATGACAATTAAAATTTGTTTAAAAAATCCACGCTTATGGCTTCAAGTATGGCCTTTAAAATTTGTTTAAAAAATCCACGCTTATGGCTTCAAAGATGACGATTAAAATTTGTTTAAAAAATCCACGTTTATGGCTTCAAAGATGACAATTAAATTTTTTTTTTAAAAAAATCCACGTTTATGGCTTCAAAGATGACAATTAAATTTTGTTTAAAAAATCCACGTTTATGGCTTCAAAGATGACAATTAAAATTTGTTTAAAAAATCCACGTTTATGGCTTCAAAGATGACAATTAAAATTTGTTTAAAAAATCCACGCTTATGGCTTCAAGTATGGCCTTTAAAATTTGTTTAAAAAATCCACGTTTATGGCTTCAAAGATGACAATTAAAATTTGTTTAAAAAATCCACGTTTATGGCTTCAAAGATGACAATTAAAATTTGTTTAAAAAATCCACGCTTATGGCTTCAAGTATGGCCTTTAAAATTTGTTTAAAAAATCCACGTTTATGGCTTCAAAGATGACAATTAAATTTTTTTTTTTAAAAAATCCACGTTTATGGCTTCAAAGATGACAATTAAAATTTGTTTAAAAAATCCACGTTTATGGCTTCAAAGATGACAATTAAATTTTGTTTAAAAAATCCACGTTTATGGCTTCAAAGATGACAATTAAAATTTGTTTAAAAAATCCACGCTTATGGCTTCAAGTATGGCCTTTAAAATTTGTTTAAAAAATCGACGTTTATGGCTTCAAAGATGACAATTAAAATTTGTTTAAAAAATCCACGTTTATGGCTTCAAAGATGACAATTAAATTTTGTTTAAAAAATCCACGTTTATGGCTTCAAAGATGACAATTAAAATTTGTTTAAAAAATCCACGCTTATGGCTTCAAGTATGGCCTTTAAAATTTGTTTAAAAAATCCACGTTTATGGCTTCAAAGATGACAATTAAATTTTTTTTAAAAATCCACGTTTATGGCTTCAAAGATGACAATTAAAATTTGTTTAAAAAATCCACGCTTATGGCTTCAAGTATGGCCTTTAAAATTTGTTTAAAAAATCGACGTTTATGGCTTCAAAGATGACAATTAAAATTTGTTTAAAAAATCGACGTTTATGGCTTCAAAGATGACAATTAAAATTTGTTTAAAAAATCCACGTTTATGGCTTCAAAGATGACAATTAAAATTTGTTTAAAAAATCCACGTTTATGGCTTCAAAAATGACAATTAAAATTTGTTTAAAAAATCCACGTTTATGGCTTCAAAGATGACAATTAAAATTTGTTTAAAAAATCCACGTTTATGGCTTCAAAGATGGCAATTAAAATTTGTTTAAAAATCCACGTTTATGGCTTCAAAGATGACAATTAAAATTTGTTTAAAAAATCCACGTTTATGGCTTCAAAGATGACAATTAAAATTTGTTTAAAAAATCCACGTTTATGGCTTCAAAGATGACAATTAAAATTTGTTTAAAAAATCCACGTTTATGGCTTCAAAGATGACAATTAAAATTTGTTTAAAAAATCCACGCTTATGGCTTCAAGTATGGCCTTTAAAATTTGTTTAAAAAATCCACGCTTATGGCTTCAAGTATAGCCTTTAAAATTTTTTTAAACAATCCACGCTTATGGCTTCAAGTATGGTCTTTAAAATTTGTTTAAAAAATCCACGCTTATGGCTTCAAGTATTGCCAATTTCAATTCCTCTAGTAGTATCTCTTGGACACACATATTGAAATCGGAACACGATCTGATACCAAAAAAATTTCACAACAACAATGTGGAGCAATAGTTGCCAAATGATTTTTACAATGCAACAGAATTGTTATTGCATGTTATCTTCTTGTTGTACTCATGTGTGTTCATGTGTGTGTGTGCGTCTTTTCTAAGAATAGGGAAAATTGTCTTCACATTGTCAAGCAAATCCAGCTTCTGTACATATCTTCTACATTCAGTTGACATTCAGGCAACACTTGTTTAAACTAGAGTTGTGCCAAAGGAACTATTTGGAACTATCTAGTTCCTTTCGCAGTTCCAACGGCCCACATTTTTTCTTTGAACAAACTGCGTATACTTACTATCACACGTTATATTTCATGATGTTACTCATACGTTTTGGAACTGGTACAAGGAACTAGGAACTAGATTGCCCAACTCTAGTTTAAACTATAAAAACCATCTAAGCATGGAGAAGTAACGCGAAAAACGGAAATAAACTCACAACGAGAAGAGTAGCTCATACCCACCGCCCTTCATAAGAACTATTATTCCTGTTGTTGTCGCTGTGGCACTAAACGCAATTTTATGGCATTCTATGAAGAGAATAAAAAAACAACACACAACAAGCAAGCACATCTAGAGCAACTATTGAATTAAATCCTCGCTACCCTCACTAGCTGTACTTTCTTCCTCCTCAATCAGGGAGGGTGATTGAAATCCCCACATAAACCTCTCCCTCTAAAATATAAGATCATAAAACTAGTTTTGTTATTTTTCATGTTATTCGCAAAAATTGAAGTTAAGGCACTTCACATTGCATATCCCCTTTTATCCTCTCTGCGATTTGTATGAAAAATGCCAAAAACTAAAGGAGGCTCTGCGATGATGGTGTTGTTGTCGAGGTTACAAACAAAATTTTGACATTTGATTGAAATGTCTATAATCACAACGTGAACATGCCATCATATTGAAAATAGATGTAGGCAGTGCGAAGCATGGTGTTGATTTTAATTTGTTTGTTGTCGGATTTTTTGTAACCCTGAGAAAGCACAAAACAATGGCAATATTTTAATGTTGCGAATGATCTATGACATGTGATGCGATTATTGAATTTTGCTTTGGTAATTGTGGATGTAATATAGGGGCAGTAGGATCCTATTCTTTTTTTATGAAAAAATATTCTTTAAAAATCCACGTGGTTTTATGAAAAAATATTCTTTAAAAATCCACGTGGTTTTATGAAAAAATATTCTTTAAAAAATCCACGTTGTTTTATGAAAAATATTCTTTAAAAAATCCACGTTGTTTTATGAAAAAATAATCTTTAAAAAATCCACGTTGGTTTAGGGAAAAAAATATTCTTTAAAAAATCCAGGTTGTTCTACGAAAAAATATTCTTTAAAAATCGACGTTGTTTTACGAAAAATTTTTAAAAATTATTTACAACAATTCCGGGACCGTTGTCCTGCTATAAATTATTCTATAAAAGTCCATCCTTAGTCCATATTTACATTAGGCAATTTTCCTTGCGGCAATTGTCAGTTTGAAGGAAAGCGAGAAGGGGCATATGGTAAACCTTATTTGAACCATTATACACAGCAATATGTTTTTCATCAAAACTAATTTTGAAATCCAAACTTAGTACTTGTCACATAGACACCGTATATGGCGTTAATAATTCGAAAATTTTTGACAGTATAGTTTGGTACTTAGCATATTAAATGTGGTTTTATGATAATACGCCAGCTTTTAACGCCAGTCAACTTTACGTTTTGACAAATTTCACATCCAAATCCATCAACAATAAAAAAAAGTTACAAAACATTGAACATTTTGATGCAGTTTTTCATATTTTACGGACAGTCAACAGCAGCAGCCATTTATTCTATAACATTGACGTTCATAACATTGACATAGCTGGGAAAATAAATATATAAGACCAACGATGACGACGACAACAACAACAATGAGAACAACAAGACCAGAATTGAATATAATTTCAAAGTTTGTTTCGCGCGACATTAAAAACAACGACTTTAAGTGATGAGTACTAAAACACCTGACACATCTGTCAGGTGTTGACGCGCAGTGTTACAGCAGATGAAGAGTAGAAGGCAAGAATGACAGAGGCAATGACAATACAAGTTGGCAGTAAAGCTTTTATTGCAAGTTTTTCTTGCATTTGAAAATGTTGTTAAAAACTTTGCGATTTTTTCATCATCATCATCATTGTTTCTGTTGTTTTCTGCAGTTTTGAAATGCAATTGAATATGATTTTTATTGTCTACGCATTGAGAAACAACGTGCAAATGGCCCAGACATAAGCTGCTGAATCAGCGCATTAATTTTTATGCATTTTAAATTGACCTTTTGCCATAAAATTCAAATAAAGGAACTGGTGGACGATGATGTTTTTTATGATCGGTATTATTTTTCTTGTTTTTCGTTTGCATAAGAAGAAGAAGAAATTGCAGGAAATGTTTCCGGTCATTCAAAGTGTCTGCAGAAGGATATTTAAATTGCTTCAAATTTTCTTGGTTTTCTAAGCCTTTCAGATGTCGTGGATATTTTAAGAATTTTTTCTAAGGTCTTTAAGAAGTCGTGGGTATTTTAAAAAAAAATTTCTAAGGATTTTTGGAAGTCGAGGATATTTTAAGAATATTTTCTAAGGTCTTCCAAAAGTCGTGGTTTAAAAATATTTTCTAAGTATTTTGTAAGTCAAGGATATTTTAGGAATGTTTTCTAAGGTCATTAAGAAGTCGTGGGTATTTTAAGAATATTTTCTAAGGTTTTAAGAAGTCCTGGGTATTTGAAGAATATTTTCTAAGGTCTTTAAAAAGTTGTGTGTACTTTAGGAATATTTTCTAAAGATTTTTGAAAGTCGATGATATTTTAAGAATATTTTCCAAGGAGTTTAAGAAGTCGTGGGTATTGTAGGAATATTTTCTAAGGTCTTTAAGAAGTCGTGGGTATTTTAGTAATATTTTCCAAGGCCTTTTAGAAGTCGTGAGTATTTTAAGAATATTTTCCAGGATCTTTAAAAAGTCGTTGGTATTTTAAGAATATTTTCTAAGGTCTCTAAGAAATCGTGGGAATTTTAAGAATATTTTCTAAGGTCATTAAGAAGTCGTGGGTATTTTAAGAATATTTTTTAAGGTCTCTAAGAAGTCGTGGGTATTTTAAGAATATTTTCTAAGGTCCTTAAGAAGTCGTGGGTATTTTAAGAATATTTTCTAAGGTCATTAAGAAGTTGTGAGTATTTTGAGAATATTTTCTAAGGTCTTTAGAAAGTCGTGGGTATTTTAAGAATATTTTCTGAGGACTTTTGAAATTAGAGGATATTTTAAGAATATTTTCTAAAGCCTTTCAGAATTCGGTAATATTTATGAATATTTTCGAAAGCCTAAAAAAGTCGTGAATATTTTTTAAAGCCTCTCTGAAGTCGTGAATATTTTCTAAGGCCTCTCAGAAGTCGTGGATATTTATGAATATTTTCTAAAGCCTCTCAGAAGTTGTGGATATTTTAGGAATATTTGCTAAGGTCTTTCAGAAGTCGTGGGACTTTTGGAAGTCGAGGATATTTTAAGAATATTTTCTAAGGCTTTCAGAAGTCGTGAGTATTTTAAGAATATTTTCTAAGGCCTTTCAGAAGTCGTGGGCATTTTAGGAATATTTTCAGAGGACTTTTGGAAGTCGATTATGTTTTAATAATATTTTCTAATGTCTTTCCGAAGTCGTTAGTATTTTAAGAATATTTTCTAAGGATTTTTGGAAGTCGAGGTATTTTAAGAATATTTTTAAGGCTTTTTAAAGTCGAAGATATTTTATGAATATTTCCTAAGGCCGTTCAGAAAGAAGCCGTGGGTATTTAAAAAAAATGTAAGGATTCGAGAAGTTGAGGTTATTTAAGATTATTTTCTACGGCGTTTAGAAGATGTGTTTATTTAAGAATATTTTCTTTCAGAAGTCGTTGGTATTTTGAGAATATTTTCTGTGGACTTTGGGAATTCGAAGGTACCTTAAAGTATTTCTTAAGACCCTTGGATCCCTTTCAAAACCCTCTAAATCTGTGAGAATAAATCCCACAATTATTTATTTATTCATTCATATTTGTATAACATAAAGTTTATTTATATATAATATAATTCAAAACTTATATCAAACAATTAATTTTCTAACCATTCCACAATGATCCCAAACCAAATTGTCTGGCCAAAATTATTTCAACGTCCATTTTGTATTGAAATTAATTATTATTTATAATAAATGTGTACAAACAGCAAATCTTACGTTTTATCGACCAAAAACTGCCAACATTTTTTGAACAGGGTGGTCCCGTTGTGTGGAGTCTAAACCAAAACATTGACCTATGTTAATAATTTTTGGTACGAAGGATTCATATCTTCCAAGAGGTCAAAATACCAAATTTCAGACGAAAAAATCGGACGGTACTTTTATGTGGGGGCTATGGCAAAAAATTTACCTATTTTCAAAAAAAATATGCATACTTGTTTTCTACACTCTGAAACCCTTAAATATGAATTTTAAGGAAAATCGGTTGATAGATATGGGTATAACCGTTCTATTTCAATTGGATACTACGTACAGTCACAACAGGTATTTACAAAAAATTCTCCCATCTTAAAATAGAAAAATCCACTTTATTTTAACTGTGGAAAATTTGAGCACGATTTGACTTCTGAATATTTTAGTACAGACCCCCTGCTATCTTTCAAATTCGATTTGAGGGTGGACATATTTGGACATTTTTTTAAAAGTTTAAGTATATTTAAAAAATATTTGTAAAAAATAATTTTTAATATATATAAAAACATTGATTTTATTACGCCAATTTTACAAATATTATGAAAGTACTCATTAACAGCTTCCCGATTAATAATAATTTTGGTCTCACTTCTGTATATTTATGCAGCGACGCAAAGCAACAAAAAATTTATATTTTACAGCACAAAGTCTGTTTAATTTTTTCATAAAAAAGTGTCAACTTTGGTACTATGTCAATCAACGAATACTAACGTTATTTACAAAAACTAATTACTTTCAGATGACTTGATGTGTTTTTTATTATTCTGTGCAAAAAAAAAAATAAAATTTCGAATCTTCAAAAATAGGGTTTTGGCCAAAAATTTCCTGATTGAAACCTACCCAGCAAAAATCCTCATTACAAACCTCCTTTCCCACCCATTATTTTAACAAGGGCATGTCGCGCGAATTATCTGGTTATTTTGTAACCACTGAACAAAGTAGATGGTAACCACTGAAATAAGTAGATACTGAGTAGATTCTGACTACTTATTTCAGTGGTTACAAAATAACCAGATATTTCGCGCGACATGCCCTTGTTAAAATAATGGGTGGGAAATGAGGTTTGTAATGAGGATTTTTGCTGTGTATGTGCATTCTTTAAATTTACACGAAATATTTTCGTAGTCTTGGCTCCCCAGCCAAAAAAAATATTTAGAATAAGATAAATTTTTGTCCAGTGAGCTATAACTCGATTTATGTAATATAATAATAAAAACAAAATTAGTTTTGAGATAGGGAATGGAAATGCCTCAAAATTTTTAAGCGGAATGCATTACTGCTTTGAGAGAAAATTCGCAGTTCTAGCGGTAAAAAATTCCAGCAACGTGCTACTCTGACAATAAATGATTTTGAAAAAATATTCTTCCAAATCATAGGAATGAATATTTGAGGATTTCTAGAAGAACGCGTAAAGACGAAGGTTCTTCTTAATGCAGGAGGTTTTTCACTTTTTATCATTTTGTAAAACGAAAGAAGGCAACGGAATTTTATGAACATATCAAAAGAACAACCAAGGAAGTTTATAACGTAGGAAGAAACATGACTATCACGACTTAAATTGCATATGAAACGCGTGATAGTAGTTACGATACGCTTCAGTCTAATAAAACTGGCAATAAACCCCGAGCAAACTTCGAGACCATACAATATTTGTGAAAATGAACGAGAATAAGAGAATAAGAGCATGAACTGAAATTGCGGGACACTGAACCTGCTCAGAATGAATCAAAAGAGAGTTGTTACTGATCAACATGAAATCTATCAGAGACATAGAATGATTAGCTATACCAAAATGAGTAGGCATAAAATTATGCACAATGTTAAGGTTCAACCTAGTACTGATTTATCGAAACAAGTACGCTTTGGATGAATTTAACAAATTGCAATTAAAATCACCAGTAACCATTATGTTCTCATATTGAGCAAAATGTTCATGATGAAGACTTTCAAACAAATGAATATTTCCCGAAGGCAGATATACGCATCCAAAAAGCAGATTAATTCCACCAAATTGTAGTTCTAAAAACATGGATTCACAATGAGCAATCGATGTTTTATAAATGCATTTGTATCGAATTCCCCTAGAAATCATGACACCACCACCTCTACCAGGTATCTGACGATCATTTCGACAAAGACAGAAGCCAGGAATGGAAACCGCAGAATCAAGTATGTCACTAGTTAGCCAAGTCTCTGAAACAGCAAAGATATCAAATGTATTGCCTTCTAAAATAGATTTAATTTCATTCAGTTTAGTTGGAGGTTTAATGCTTCTACAATTTAAGTGGGTAATTTTCAAATTATTATTACGACAGTTGTATCCAGGTTAAACATATTGAAAGTAAATATATAAGCAAATGTATAAAAAAGTAATATAAACAAGTAAAAAGTCGTTAAGTTCGGCCAGGCCGAACTTTTTATACCCTCCACCATAAAATAGTCTTAATTAAAATGGAATAATTAGGGTCCTTTCACAATTTTAGGTGGAACAACTTTTCGACAATGGATAGACTCCTACTGCCTCCCACTATTGCTTAAATTCCACTTGTGAACACAAATGTTGGGGCAGAGATAATTCCTTTTGGAGATGAAAGCCCTTGGTGTGTGTATGTTAAAAACCCCGAAGGACAGACGCGCCGTGAGTCGAACTTCCGCGTTATGGCGTGATGAAGTTTTTGCAAGAGGCCCTGTAAGCCTTCATGAATTAGCATTATATCTTTGTTTGTTGTTTTTGTAGAGCACTTAAGCAACAGTGAACAAAGATACAACGCTAATTCCTGATGGCCCACAGGGTCTCTAACAAAAATTTCATCACGCCATAACGCGGAAGTTCGACTCACGGCGGATCTGTCCTTCGGGGTTCATAATACACTCACCAAAGCCTTTCTTCCCCAAGAGGAATTTTCCGTGCCCCAGACTTTCACTTCCATTTTGTTCCACAGTGTTATCTAATCTAATCTAAAAAAATGTGTTCAGCTAGGTGAAAGGTACCACCTACGGGGCTATATCAAAGAGTCAACTTATCTTTAAATTTTTAAGCAGGGAACTTCAAGAGTCAAATTGAGGGTAGTTTCATCAAAACAATGTAGACCCTCAAAAATGGACCCATGTTGACGAATTTTAGTGAAGAAATTTCGTGACCACTGAAAATTACCGAAAATCGAGGGGGGGGGGGGGGGATATAGCAAAACATGGACCTATATTGACGACGTTTCGCTGGAGATGTTTTATGACCACTGAGAACTTCAAATGTCAAATTACAGCTATTTCGGTTAAAAACTGTAGCTAAAATTCTCAAAATACCGAAAATTGGGAGGTACCGTTATATGGGGGCCTATGTTGACGATGTTTGGTGGAGAGGTTTCATGACCACTGAGAACCTCAAATGGCAAATTACAGCTAGTTCGGTTAAAAATTGTAACTAAAATGCTCAAAATACCGAATATCGGGAGGTACGGTTATAAGGGGGCCATACCAAAACATGGACCTATGTTGACGATGTTTGGTGGAGATGTTTCATGACCACTGAGAACCTCAAATGTCAAATTGCAGATAGTTCGGTTACAAATTGTGGTTAAAATTCTCAAAATACCGAAAATCGAGAGGTACCGTTATATGGGGGCTATACCAAAACATGAACCTATGTTGACGATGTGTGGTGGAGATATTTCATGACCACTGAGAACCTCAGATGGCAAACTACAGCTAGTTCGGTTAAAAATTGTAGCTAAAATTCTCAAAATACCGAAAATCGGGAGGTACCGATATATGGGAGCTATACCAAAACATGGACCTACGTTGACGATGTTTCGTGGAGATGTTTCATGGCCACTGACAACTTCAAATGTCAATTTGCAGATAGTTCGGTTAAAAATTGTGGCTAAAATTCTCAAAATACCGAAAATTGGGAGGTGCCGTTATATGGGGACTATACCAAAACATGGACCTATGCCCATATCCTTTGGGATATAAGTTTGTTGATCACTAGGAACCCTAAGTGCCAAATTATAGCTAATTCGGTATGCAAATGTGGCGAAGAACGTCAAAATACCTCAAATCCGGAGGTACCGTTATATGGGGGCTATACCAAAGAGTGGACCGATATAGCCCATCTTCGAACTTGACCTGCCTATGGAAAAAAGACCCTCGGGTGCAAAATTTCAGCACTCTATCTCAATTATTGCGGACGCTAGAGTGATTACAACAGACGGACAGACGGACATGGCTAGATCGTCATAGAATTTTATCCTAATCAAAAATATATACACTTTATAGGGTCGCAAATGATTAGTTCGATGTGTTACAAACGGAATGACAACCTTATTATACCCTCCATACTATGGTGGAGGGTATAAAAAAACAATATTAATTAGTTAGTTACTCCATTCTGTGCTGTCAGTAAAGAAGAACAGCCACTAATATCTCGTTCGATCTGTTTTCCATCAGGCAACACTATTTTCGTTTAGGCTTTATCCCCATTAATGATCCGATATTTTGTAATAATGTTCTGTCGACGAAGCTTGTTGCAAATGACATTTAAACTGCTAGCATCAGGGGAAAAGTAGTCGTTTAAGTAAACATTTCTCGTGATATCTCCACCTGCACCGGACAAAATATCAGCAATTTTAAGTGATCAACTTTTAAAGTATTGTCGCATTATTCCGCCGCGTAGTTCAGCACAATTTAACTTTACCAAAACATGTTTTTTTGTTGTTAATGTAACAGGCTAAACCCACATCATGGCGTTCAAGTACCACATTGAAAAAGGAAGCAACAGAAATAACAACGGCAACCAAATCATTCAAGCCATCAGGTAGACCAGTAATTAAAAAGTCGGCACGATTTAATCGCCGGTGCACGGCATTGTTTTCGGCCCTAAGCCCTTTATTCTCCTCTTCCAACACAGCCAAAGATTTTTCAATATTAGTAACTCGTTCGTTGCTTCTTAACATATCAGCCTTTAATTCAGCAAGACAAGATGTCATTTGTGCATTCATGTTGTCAATAGAAGTTTTAATTGAACTCAGCTCTTCTTGAGGGGTGGTAACAAAAGAACCCAGTTTCTTAGTAAGATCTTTAAATTATCAGCTGTACAGCTGTTACTGTTATTAAGATTGGTTTCACAATTACCACAAATAAATGCGCTGATTGGAATAGCCTTCAGCGCAGCCAGATACTTTTCAGATAAATTGACGCACGATCCATGGAACCAATTTGAACAAACCCTGCATTTAATCGATCCTTTGGATTTAGTAACAGATTTGTTACAGGAGGGACATATATCTTTTTTCTTTGTGGAAGGCATAATGACTTTGTTTACCAATAACAGCAACTAACAAAATGCAGGAACAATATGCAGCAAAAACAGCAACAAAATCAGCGAGGAATGTACTTCCAGTCAAAGGAGAAACAGCAAGAATAACAAACAATGTCAATTGCGTAACAAGTGTAGGTTTTACATCGGAAAACACATCAATTAACAAGAAACTTCGACTAATTTCAATTTATTATTTAAAGCAATTTATTCGCGAATGAAGTTAAATGTCAATAAAAGACATATGTTGATATTTGTGTACAAAAAAGTTAATTTGCGATCAGCTGCAAACAAACACACGTCTACTCACGCATAGGGTTGCCAACTCATTCCTATTAAAACCAGATTTTATCAAACCCGTTAGTAATATTGTTACCCCTAGAAACCTCATAACAAATTATCTAAAAAAGCTTTAACATTAACTTGTCGCGACAATGTCTTAACCGACAAGATATATGGATGTTTTGTCGCTTGGCTAATTAACGTTAATTTTTATTTGTCTGGCAACAAAAAGCATGTCAAAGTAAAGACACTTTTAGAACCAAATGCAAAAGTCGTTATGATGCCAATGATGACAAAAATAATGATGCTGCCTGCTTGGTCGACACTGGCGTGTAATATGGTGATGATGGAGGTGAGCGAGCCTATGTTGCCTGTTTTTATGGCTTTCAACTTGTGGCCAACAAAACTTTATACGTAAAACGTTTCGTTATTAAAATTTATGTTTACAAAAGGCAATTTATGAGGCGAAATGGGTGCATATAGAGGGTTGAAGGAAAGTTCATATGTTTGAAAAGAAATCTTTTAAAAATCCACGTTTACTGTTGTGAAGTTGGTGGGAAAAAATATTCTTTAAAAAATCCATCTTTTGTGAGCTACCCTTTGCACTTTTTTATTTGTCTGGTAATTACCAAAAGTTCAACAACACCAATTGGTTGCTTTTGTGTGGGTCCTTTGTTTTTGTGTTTGTATTGGTGATTTGATTCATGCCAAACAAGACCTTCAGCCATTTAGCAGCAGCTAAAATTCCGTATGAATTTTTCATGGAGAGTGTCTGTTCAGCTGAAACAGAATACATCATTCATTCATTCAGTCACATGGCTTCTTGTTCTGCTGATGGGCCTAATTTGGGTTTTGCGAACAAGTTGCAACACTTGTTGCCAAAAAAGTTATAATGTTTATGGCTGATACACGAAAATCTTGACACACACACATACTCTCACAGTTACCCAGTTAGAGAAGTTCAAATGCTTTGTTCCAACAAAGTTATTTAATGGCAGAGCATATTTTTTGGCTTTGTCAACTAATTGTTCAGAGGTAAAATGGAAAAAATATGGTTGTATGAAAATAAGTTCTTTGGCTAGTGTGAAGCTTTAAAGCACCTATAAAAAATATTTTTAAAATATCTTTTATATTCATCCATCCTTAAAGAATGTCCAGGTCATTATTTAACATCATTCTACCAAATCCACGAATGCAAATCCTCAAAAGAAAACAACTTAGGACATTTTAAAAGCAAAATCAACCAAGATTCCCAAAGTCAGCTCTAAAAACAACAGAAATTCTCCAAAAGAAATGCCAACAGATATCCTTGCAATGTCCTGCGAAATCCACATTTGTCCTTAAACAAATTTCATTGTTTCAATTTCGCAGGACATCAAACCTAGACCAAGACTTTAAATTAATAGTCTTTTGTATTATTTTTCCCATTGCATTTTTCCATTTTGCATTTATCCTTGGAAGTATTATCCTTCGGTGTTACTTAAATTAATTGCAAAGTATGAAATTTATCCACAGAAACAAAGGAAACAAATTAAAAAAAATCTACTCACCAGGAGTAAATGAATGCCAGTAAAATGGACAGAGAAAATAAAACATTTGTTTAAGAAACGAAAAAACCAAAAAGAAGAAAAAAACCTTGTAGCCACTAAAGACACATTCCGTCTTCCGCAATTTGTTGCTTACTTACTTATTGCCTTGGGAACTATGCAAATAATAGACGGACGGACAGGCAGTCAGTTAGGATGCAAGTCCTGGGAATACAAAAAGAATTTAAATCAAGTTAATGACAAATTTTTTAAAACACTTTTTTCTGGAGATTCTATTTGCTGTAGACTTCTCGGTAGGTGATCCTTATTCTTCCTCTCCTTCTTCTTCTTTTGGTAAGGAATGCTAAATGTAATTTGTTGCATTTTAAGGAAGAAAATTTGTAATTGGTGTAAACAGTTTGGGTTTCATGAAATAGAAAGAAAAAATGAAAAAACATTTTTTTAAAGAATGTTTTTTCACCCATCATAACAAAAATAAACGTGGATTTTTTAAAGAATATTTTTTTAACTATCATCACAACAATAAACGTGGATTTTTTAAAGAATATTTTTTCATCTATCATCACAACAATAAACGTGGATTTTTTAAAGAATCTTTTCTCACATATTATCACAACAATAAACGTGGATTTTTTAAAGAATATTTTTCACATATTATCACAAAAATAAACTTGGATTTTTTAAAGAATATTTTTTCATCTACCATCACAACAAGAAACGTGGATTTTTTAAAGAAAATTTTTCACATATTATCACAAAAATAAACTTGGATTTTTTAAAGAATATTTTTTCATCTACCATCACAACAACAAACGTGGATTTTTTAAAGAATTTTTTTCACATATTATCACAACAACAAACGTGGATTTTTTAAAGAATATTTTTCACCCATCATTACAAAAATAAACGTGGATTTTTTAAAGAATATTTTACACCCATCATTACAAAAATAAACGTGGATTTTTTAAAGAATATTTTTTCACCCATCATTACAAAAATAAACGTGGATTTTTTAAAGAATATTCTTTGACCTATCATCACAACAATAAACGTGGATTTTTTAAAGAATATTCTTTGACCTATCATCACAACAATAAACGTGGATTTTTTAAAGAATATTCTTTGACCTATCATCACAACAATAAACGTGGATTTTTTAAAGAGTATTTTTTCACCCTACATTACAACAATAAACGTGGATTTTTTAAAGAGTATTTTTTCACCCATTATCACAACAATAAACGTGGATTTTTTAAAGAATATTTTTTCACCTATCATCACAACAATAAACGTGGATTTTTTAAAGAATATTTTTTCGCCATCATCACAACAATAAACGTGGATTTTTTAAAGAGTATTTTTCACCTATCATTACAAAAATAAACGTGGATTTTTTAAAGAATATTTTTTCACCCATCATTACAAAAATAAACGTGGATTTTTTAAAGAATATTTTTTCACCCATCATTACAAAAATAAACGTGGATTTTTTAAAGAATATTTTTTTAACTATAATCACAACAATAAACGTGGATTTTTTAAAGAATATTTTTTTAACTATCATCACAACAATAAACGTGGATTTTTTAAAGAATATTTTTTCACCCATCATTACAAAAATAAACGTGGATTTTTTAAAGAATATTTTTTCACCCATCATTACAAAAATAAACGTGGATTTTTTAAAGAATATCTTTTCCCCCATCATTACAAAAATAAACGTGGATTTTTTAAAGAATATTTTTTCCCCCATCATTACAAAAATAAACGTGGATTTTTTAAAGAATATTTTTTCCCCCATCATTACAAAAATAAACGTGGATTTTTTAAAGAATATTTTTTCCCCCATCATTACAAAAATGAACGTGGATTTTTTAAAGAATATTTTTTTAACTATCATCACAACAATAAACGTGGATTTTTTAAAGAATATTTTTTCACCCATCATTACAAAAATAAACGTGGATTTTTTAAAGAATATTTTTTCACCCATCATTACAAAAATAAACGTGGATTTTTTAAAGAATATTTTTTCACCCATCATTACAAAAATAAACGTGGATTTTTTAAAGAATATTTTTTCCCCCATCATTACAAAAATAAACGTGGATTTTTTAAAGAATATTTTTTTAACTATCATCACAACAATAAACGTGGATTTTTTAAAGAATATTTTTTCACCCATCATTACAAAAATAAACGTGGATTTTTTAAAGAATATTTTTTCACCCATCATTACAAAAATAAACGTGGATTTTTTAAAGAATATTTTTTCCCCCATCATTACAAAAATAAACGTGGATTTTTTAAAGAATATTTTTTCCCCCATCATTACAAAAATAAACGTGGATTTTTTAAAGAATATTTTTTCCCCCATCATTACAAAAATAAACGTGGATTTTTTAAAGAATATTTTTTCCCCCATCATTACAAAAATAAACGTGGATTTTTTAAAGAATATTTTTTCCCCCATCATTACAAAAATAAACGTGGATTTTTTAAAGAATATTTTTTCCCCCATCATTACAAAAATAAACGTGGATTTTTTAAAGAATATTTTTTCCCCCATCATTACAAAAATAAACGTGGATTTTTTAAAGAATATTTTTTCCCCCATCATTACAAAAATAAACGTGGATTTTTTAAAGAATATTTTTTTAACTATCATCACAACAATAAACGTGGATTTTTTAAAGAATATTTTTTCACCTATTATCACAACAATAAACGTGGATTTTTTAAAGAATATTTTTTCACCTATTATCACAACAATAAACGTGGATTTTTTAAAGAATATTTTTTCACCTATCATCACAACAATAAACGTGGATTTTTTAAAGAATATTTTTTCATCCATCATTACAAAAATAAACGTGGATTTTTTAAAGAATATTTTTCACCCATCATTACAAAAATAAACGTGGATTTTTTAAAGAATATTTTTCACCCATCATTACAAACATAAACGTGGATTTTTTAAAGAATTATTTTTCACCTATCATCACAACAATAAACATGGATTTTTTAAAGAATATTTTTTCACCCATCATCACAACAATAAACATGGATTTTTTAAAGAATATTTGTTCAACCATAAACACCACAACAATAAACGTGGACTTTTTAAAGAATATTTGTTCAACCATAAACACCACAACAATAAACGTGGACTTTTTAAAGAATATTTTTTCGCCTATCATCACAACAATAAACGTGGATTTTTTAAAGAATATTTTTTCACCCATCATCACAACAATAAACGTGGATTTTTTAAAGAATATTTTTTCACCCATCATCACAACAATAAACGTGGATTTTTTAAAGAATATTTTTTCAACCATAAACACCACAACAATAAACGTGGATTTTTTAAAGAATATTTTTTCAACCATAAACACCACAACAATAAACGTGGATTTTTTAAAGAATATTTTTTCAACCATAAACACCACAACAATAAACGTGGATTTTTTAAAGAATATTTTTTCAACCATAAACACCACAACAATAAACGTGGATTTTTTAAAGAATATTTTTTCACCTATCATCACAACAATAAACGTGGATTTTTTAAAGAATATTTTTTCACCTATCATCACAACAATAAACGTGGATTTTTTAAAGAATATTTTTTCACCTATCATCACAACAATAAACGTGGATTTTTTAAAGAATATTTTTTCACCTATCATCACAACAATAAACGTGGATTTTTTAAAGAATATTTTTTCACCTATCATCACAACAATAAACGTGGATTTTTTAAAGAATATTTTTTCACCTATCATCACAACAATAAACGTGGATTTTTTAAAGAATATTTTTTCACCCATCATTACAAAAATAAACGTGGATTTTTAAAGAATATTTTTTCACCCATCATTACAAAAATAAACGTGGATTTTTTAAAGAATATTTTTTCACCCATCATTACAAAAATAAACGTGGATTTTTTAAAGAATATTTTTTTACCCATCATTACAAAAATAAACGTGGATTTTTTAAAGAATATTTTTTCACCCATCATTACAAAAATAAACGTGGATTTTTTAAAGAATATTTTTTCACCTATCATCACAACAATAAACGTGGATTTTTTAAAGAATATTTTTTCACCTATCATCACAACAATAAACGTGGATTTTTTAAGAATATTTTTTCACCTATCATCACAACAATAAACGTGGATTTTTTAAAGAATATTTTTTCACCTATCATCACAACAATAAACGTGGATTTTTTAAAGAATATTTTTTCACCTATCATCACAACAATAAACGTGGATTTTTTAAAGGATATTTTTTCACCTATCATCACAACAATAAACGTGGATTTTTTAAAGAATATTTTTTCACCCATCATTACAAAAATAAACGTGGATTTTTAAAGAATATTTTTTCACCCATCATTACAAAAATAAACGTGGATTTTTTAAAGAATATTTTTTCACCCATCATTACAAAAATAAACGTGGATTTTTTAAAGAATATTTTTTCACCCATCATTACAAAAATAAACGTGGATTTTTTAAAGAATATTTTTTCACCCATCATTACAAAAATAAACGTGGATTTTTTAAAGAATATTTTTTCACCTATCATCACAACAATAAACGTGGATTTTTTAAAGAATATTTTTTCACCTATCATCACAACAATAAACGTGGATTTTTTAAGAATATTTTTTCACCTATCATCACAACAATAAACGTGGATTTTTTAAAGAATATTTTTTCACCTATCATCACAACAATAAACGTGGATTTTTTAAAGGATATTTTTTCACCTATCATCACAACAATAAACGTGGATTTTTTAAAGAATATTTTTTCACCTATCATCACAACAATAAACGTGGATTTTTTAAAGAATATTTTTTCACCTATCATCACAACAATAAACGTGGATTTTTTAAAGAATATTTTTTCACCTATCATCACAACAATAAACGTGGATTTTTTAAAGAATATTTTTTCACCTATCATCACAACAATAAACGTGGATTTTTTAAAGAATATTTTTTCACCTATCATCACAACAATAAACGTGGATTTTTTAAAGAATATTTTTTCACCTATCATCACAACAATAAACGTGGATTTTTTAAAGAATATTTTTTCACCTATCATCACAACAATAAACGTGGATTTTTTAAAGAATATTTTTTCACCTATCATCACAACAATAAACGTGGATTTTTTAAAGAATATTTTTTCACCTATCATCACAACAAAAAATGTGGATTTTTTAAAGAATATTTTTTCACCTATCATCACAACAATAAACGTGGATTTTTTAAAGAATATTTTTTCACCTATCATCAGAACAATAAACGTGGATTTTTTAAAGAATATTTTTTCACCTATCATCACAACAATAAACGTGGATTTTTTAAAGAATATTTTTTCACCCATCATTACAAAAATAAACGTGGATTTTTTAAAGAATATTTTTTCACCCATCATTACAAAAATAAACGTGGATTTTTAAAGAATATTTTTTCACCCATCATTACAAAAATAAACGTGGATTTTTTAAAGAATATTTTTTCACCCATCATTACAAAAATAAACGTGGATTTTTTAAAGAATATTTTTTCACCCATCATTACAAAAATAAACGTGGATTTTTTAAAGAATATTTTTTCACCCATCATTACAAAAATAAACGTGGATTTTTTAAAGAATATTTTTTCACCCATCATTACAACAATAAACGTGGATTTTTTAAAGAATATTTTTTCACCTATCATCACAACAATAAACGTGGATTTTTTAAAGAATATTTTTTCACCTATCATCACAACAATAAACGTGGATTTTTTAAAGAATATTTTTTCACCTATCATCACAACAATAAACGTGGATTTTTTAAAGAATATTTTTTCACCTATCATCACAACAATAAACGTGGATTTTTTAAAGAATATTTTTTCACCTATCATCACAACAAAAAATGTGGATTTTTTAAAGAATATTTTTTCACCTATCATCACAACAATAAACGTGGATTTTTTAAAGAATATTTTTTCACCTATCATCAGAACAATAAATGTGGATTTTTTAAAGAATATTTTTTCACCTATCATCACAACAATAAACGTGGATTTTTTAAAGAATATTTTTTCACCCATCATTACAAAAATAAACGTGGATTTTTTAAAGAATATTTTTTCACCCATCATTACAAAAATAAACGTGGATTTTTAAAGAATATTTTTTCACCCATCATTACAAAAATAAACGTGGATTTTTTAAAGAATATTTTTTCACCCATCATTACAAAAATAAACGTGGATTTTTTAAAGAATATTTTTTCACCCATCATTACAAAAATAAACGTGGATTTTTTAAAGAATATTTTTTCACCCATCATTACAAAAATAAACGTGGATTTTTTAAAGAATATTTTTTCACCTATCATCACAACAATAAACGTGGATTTTTTAAAGAATATTTTTTCACCTATCATCACAACAATAAACGTGGATTTTTTAAGAATATTTTTTCACCTATCATCACAACAATAAACGTGGATTTTTTAAAGAATATTTTTTCACCTATCATCACAACAATAAACGTGGATTTTTTAAAGAATATTTTTTCACCTATCATCACAACAATAAACGTGGATATTTTAAAGAATATTTTTTCACCTATCATCACAACAATAAACGTGGATTTTTTAAAGAATATTTTTTCACCTATCATCACAACAATAAACGTGGATTTTTTAAAGGATATTTTTTCACCTATCATCACAACAATAAACGTGGATTTTTTAAAGAATATTTTTTCACCTATCATCACAACAATAAACGTGGATTTTTTAAAGAATATTTTTTCACCTATCATCACAACAATAAACGTGGATTTTTTAAAGAATATTTTTTCACCTATCATCACAACAATAAACGTGGATTTTTTAAGAATATTTTTTCACCTATCATCACAACAATAAACGTGGATTTTTTAAAGAATATTTTTTCACCTATCATCACAACAATAAACGTGGATTTTTTAAAGAATATTTTTTCACCTATCATCACAACAATAAACGTGGATTTTTTAAAGAATATTTTTTCACCTATCATCACAACAATAAACGTGGATTTTTTAAAGAATATTTTTTCACCTATCATCACAACAATAAACGTGGATTTTTTAAAGAATATTTTTTCACCTATCATCACAACAATAAACGTGGATTTTTTAAAGAATATTTTTTCACCTATCATCACAACAATAAACGTGGATTTTTTAAAGAATATTTTTTCACCTATCATCACAACAATAAACGTGGATTTTTTAAAGAATATTTTTTCACCTATCATCACAACAATAAACGTGGATTTTTTAAAGAATATTTTTTCACCTATCATCACAACAATAAACGTGGATTTTTTAAAGAATATTTTTTCACCTATCATCACAACAATAAACGTGGATTTTTTAAAGGATATTTTTTCACCTATCATCACAACAATAAACGTGGATTTTTTAAAGAATATTTTTTCACCTATCATCACAACAATAAACGTGGATTTTTTAAAGAATATTTTTTCACCTATCATCACAACAATAAACGTGGATTTTTTAAAGGATATTTTTTCACCTATCATCACAACAATAAACGTGGATTTTTTAAAGAATATTTTTTCACCTATCATCACAACAATAAACGTGGATTTTTTAAAGAATATTTTTTCACCTATCATCACAACAATAAACGTGGATTTTTTAAAGAATATTTTTTCACCTATCATCACAACAATAAACGTGGATTTTTTAAAGAATATTTTTTCACCTATCATCACAACAATAAACGTGGATTTTTTAAAGAATATTTTTTCACCTATCATCACAACAATAAACGTGGATTTTTTAAAGAATATTTTTTCACCTATCATCACAACAATAAACGTGGATTTTTTAAAGAATATTTTTTCACCTATCATCACAACAATAAACGTGGATTTTTTAAAGAATATTTTTTCACCTATCATCACAACAATAAACGTGGATTTTTTAAAGAATATTTTTTCACCTATCATCACAACAATAAACGTGGATTTTTTAAAGAATATTTTTTCACCTATCATCACAACAATAAACGTGGATTTTTTAAAGGATATTTTTTCACCTATCATCACAACAATAAACGTGGATTTTTTAAAGAATATTTTTTCACCTATCATCACAACAATAAACGTGGATTTTTTAAAGAATATTTTTTCACCTATCATCACAACAATAAACGTGGATTTTTTAAAGAATATTTTTTCACCTATCATCACAACAATAAACGTGGATTTTTTAAGAATATTTTTTCACCTATCATCACAACAATAAACGTGGATTTTTTAAAGAATATTTTTTCACCTATCATCACAACAATAAACGTGGATTTTTTAAAGAATATTTTTTCACCTATCATCACAACAATAAACGTGGATTTTTTAAAGAATATTTTTTCACCTATCATCACAACAATAAACGTGGATTTTTTAAAGAATATTTTTTCACCTATCATCACAACAATAAACGTGGATTTTTTAAAGAATATTTTTTCACCTATCATCACAACAATAAACGTGGATTTTTTAAAGAATATTTTTTCACCTATCATCACAACAATAAACGTGGATTTTTTAAAGAATATTTTTTCACCTATCATCACAACAATAAACGTGGATTTTTTAAAGAATATTTTTTCACCTATCATCACAACAATAAACGTGGATTTTTTAAAGAATATTTTTTCACCTATCATCACAACAATAAACGTGGATTTTTTAAAGAATATTTTTTCACCTATCATCACAACAATAAACGTGGATTTTTTAAAGGATATTTTTTCACCTATCATCACAACAATAAACGTGGATTTTTTAAAGAATATTTTTTCACCTATCATCACAACAATAAACGTGGATTTTTTAAAGAATATTTTTTCACCTATCATCACAACAATAAACGTGGATTTTTTAAAGAATATTTTTTCACCTATCATCACAACAATAAACGTGGATTTTTTAAAGAATATTTTTTCACCTATCATCACAACAATAAACGTGGATTTTTTAAGAATATTTTTTCACCTATCATCACAACAATAAACGTGGATTTTTTAAAGAATATTTTTTCACCTATCATCACAACAATAAACGTGGATTTTTTAAAGAATATTTTTTCACCTATCATCACAACAATAAACGTGGATTTTTTAAAGAATATTTTTTCACCTATCATCACAACAATAAACGTGGATTTTTTAAGAATATTTTTTCACCTATCATCACAACAATAAACGTGGATTTTTTAAAGAATATTTTTTCACCTATCATCACAACAATAAACGTGGATTTTTTAAAGAATATTTTTTCACCTATCATCACAACAATAAACGTGGATTTTTTAAAGAATATTTTTTCACCTATCATCACAACAATAAACGTGGATTTTTTAAGAATATTTTTTCACCTATCATCACAACAATAAACGTGGATTTTTTAAAGAATATTTTTTCACCTATCATCACAACAATAAACGTGGATTTTTTAAAGAATATTTTTTCACCTATCATCACAACAATAAACGTGGATTTTTTAAAGAATATTTTTTCACCTATCATCACAACAATAAACGTGGATTTTTTAAGAATATTTTTTCACCTATCATCACAACAATAAACGTGGATTTTTTAAAGAATATTTTTTCACCTATCATCACAACAATAAACGTGGATTTTTTAAAGAATATTTTTTCACCTATCATCACAACAATAAACGTGGATTTTTTAAAGAATATTTTTTCACCTATCATCACAACAATAAACGTGGATTTTTTAAGAATATTTTTTCACCTATCATCACAACAATAAACGTGGATTTTTTAAAGAATATTTTTTCACCTATCATCACAACAATAAACGTGGATTTTTTAAAGAATATTTTTTCACCTATCATCACAACAATAAACGTGGATTTTTTAAAGAATATTTTTTCACCTATCATCACAACAATAAACGTGGATTTTTTAAGAATATTTTTTCACCTATCATCACAACAATAAACGTGGATTTTTTAAAGAATATTTTTTCACCTATCATCACAACAATAAACGTGGATTTTTTAAAGAATATTTTTTCACCTATCATCACAACAATAAACGTGGATTTTTTAAAGAATATTTTTTCACCTATCATCACAACAATAAACGTGGATTTTTTAAGAATATTTTTTCACCTATCATCACAACAATAAACGTGGATTTTTTAAAGAATATTTTTTCACCTATCATCACAACAATAAACGTGGATTTTTTAAAGAATATTTTTTCACCTATCATCACAACAATAAACGTGGATTTTTTAAAGAATATTTTTTCACCTATCATCACAACAATAAACGTGGATTTTTTAAGAATATTTTTTCACCTATCATCACAACAATAAACGTGGATTTTTTAAAGAATATTTTTTCACCTTATTTTTTTATTTAATTTTTTTGAAAGTGTGATTTCGAAATTCATCTCCAAAATAATGCCTCCGGTAGCTTCTTCACGAATGAGTGTTCCAACCGAGCCGCTTTCTCTTTCTCCGTCAATTGAACTTTTGTTTCTGAACAAATCATTTTCACAAAATCACGATTCTGTTTCGAAACCTCTGTTGTTGTATCTGCCATTGGTTGAACTAGGCAATTCTCAACAGCAAGTTGGGGAATGGGTCTTTCGACACGCTGACAGTTGGCTAGGCATCGCTCATTGTCTGCATCCAAGGGTTCCTTCTCACATGAATTATGGGAGGTTTGCTGCCTTCCCAAACTACTGTCACGGCAAGTTATATTTTTGTTGGAACTTTTCGTTTTCTTTTGCACAAGACTTCTGCAAGAAATGTCACCCAATGACTTCGTGGACTTAATGTCCACCTTGTGAATACAAAAATTTGCCTTCGGATGCTTGACCCCCATGGAGACAATTAAGCAATACAAGAGGATTTGCAAATGATTGGTGCGCAGCATATAAACTCCGAACTGATGTTTGTGAAACACAGGGAAATTCATACTTTGGGCATCGACCATGAAATAGCCACCATTGCGGCCTGGTATGTAACCAAAACCCAGAAAACGATTAAAACATTCCAAAATTCCAAATTGTTGTTTAACGAAAAAATTGATCAAAGCAAAGGCAAGGTTTGTGGGTCCATTGATGGGTTCACTAAACAATCTGCCCTGCTGCACTGTCTTAAGGCAAACATTGAAATGCTTTCCCTCCATGGAACACTCATCAGCCAAGTCCTCTAATTGAAAACCACTCTCATTTGCAGCGACTTCTTTGCGACTCTCCCGGAAGTAATGTTCACCACTGAGCACAATTTGATCCATCACTTTTTGATTCCATTGATTTAGTGGTACTACCCGACTGGCACATAAAGCCATTACAGTTATGGCCAAGAATGATTTCTGAGCACTTTGTGCTTTACTGTTACATATGGACATTTTTTGCTTCCTCACTGAACTCCACACGGACCAAAGACGTCCGGGAATTTCCACATCATAACCCTTGGCCATGGACATGGGTAATTTGCGCCGATAACCTGCAGTATTTATATCCTTTAATCTACTCCATATGGGAATTTTATCTTCAATGTCTAAAATCCATTCAACATTCTCCGAGCGCACACAACCCTCGGAACTTAACTGATATTCTTGACATGGTATTGGTACCATGGACATTTTATGAAATTTCTTCAAAAGATGATCGCAAATTTCTGCGGGACATATTGGCATAATTTGGATGGAGGAATTTGATAGGAAATTTGGAATAAATTTTTCTTTTTTCCAAACTTTTTATTGTTTTCTATTTTTTTTTTTTTTTTTTTGACAAGACAAAAGTGTATTAGGGTGGAACTTTCAAAAGTGGATATGTTAAAAACTATGTTTTCAAGCGTGGGTTCACAAAAAATATTTTTTTCTAACGTGGATTTATTTTTTTAAAAGTGGATTTTTTTTCAAACGTTTATTTTTTTAAAAAGAATATTATTTCGAACGTCAATTAAAAAAATATTTTTTCAAACGTGATTTTTTTAAATATTTTTTCAATTGTGTATTTTTTAAAATATATATTTTCAAACGTGGATTTTTTATAAAATAGTTTTATAAACGAGGAGTTTTTAAAAATATTTTTATAAACGTGGAGTTTTTAAAAATATTTTTATAAACGTGGAGTTTTTAAAAATATTTTTATAAAAGTTGATTTTTAAAGAATATTTTTTCAAACGTGAATTTTTTAAAGAATATTTATTCAAACGCGGATTTTTAAAGAATATTTTTTCAAACGTTTTTTTTTTAATTTTTTCCAACAACGTGGATTTTTTAAACAATATTTTTTCCAACAACGTGGATTTTTTAAACAATATTTTTTCCAACAACGTGGATTTTTTAAACAATATTTTTTCCAACAACGTGGATTTTTTAAACAATATTTTTTCCAACAACGTGGATTTTTTAAACAATATTTTTTCCAACAACGTGGATTTTTTAAACAATATTTTTTCCAACAACGTGGATTTTTTAAACAATATTTTTTCCAACAACGTGGATTTTTTAAACAATATTTTTTCCAACAACGTGGATTTTTTAAACAATATTTTTTCCAACAACGTGGATTTTTTAAACAATATTTTTTCCAACAACGTGGATTTTTTAAACAATATTTTTTCCAACAACGTGGATTTTTTAAACAATATTTTTTCCAACAACGTGGATTTTTTAAACAATATTTTTTCCAACAACGTGGATTTTTTAAACAATATTTTTTCCAACAACGTGGATTTTTTAAACAATATTTTTTCCAACAACGTGGATTTTTTAAACAATATTTTTTCCAACAACGTTGATTTTTTAAACAATATTTTTTCCAACAACGTGGATTTTTTAAACAATATTTTTTCCAACAACGTGGATTTTTTAAACAATATTTTTTCCAACAACGTGGATTTTTTAAACAATATTTTTTCCAACAACGTGGATTTTTTAAAGAATATTTTTTCCAACAACGTGGATTTTTTAAAGAATATTTTTTCCAACAACGTGGATTTTTTAAAGAATATTTTTTCCAACAACGTGGATTTTTTAACGAATATTTTTTCCAACAACGTTTGATTTTTTCAAGAATATTTTTTTCAACATCGTGGATTTTTTAAAGAATATTTTTTCCAACAACGTGGATTTTTTAAAGAATATTGTTTCTAACAACGTGGATTTTTTAAACAATATTTTTTCCAACAACGTGGATTTTTTAAAGAATATTTTTTCCAACAACGTGGATTTTTTAAAGAATATTTTTTCCAACAACGTGGATTTTTTAACGAATATTTTTTCCAACAACGTTTGATTTTTTCAAGAATATTTTTTTCAACATCGTGGATTTTTTAAAGAATATTTTTTCCAACAACGTGGATTTTTTAAAGAATATTGTTTCTAACAACGTGGATTTTTTAAACAATATTTTTTCCAACAACGTGGATTTTTTAAAGAATATTTTTTCCAACAACGTGGATTTTTTAAAGAATATTTTTTCCAACAACGTGGATTTTTTAAAGAATATTGTTTCTAACAACGTGGATTTTTTAAACAATATTTTTTCCAACAACTTGGATTTTTTAAACAATATTTTTTCCAACAACGTGGATTTTTTAAACAATATTTTTTCCAACAACGTGGATTTTTTAAACAATAGTTTTTCCAACAACGTTAATTTTTTAAACAATATTTTTTCCAACAACGTTAATTTTTTAAACAATATTTTTTCCAACAACGTGGATTTTTTAAACAATATTTTTTCCAACAACGTGGATTTTTTAAACAATTGTTTTTCCAACAACGTGGATTTTTTAAACAATTGTTTTTCCAACAACGTGGATTTTTTAAACAATTGTTTTTCCAACAACGTGGATTTTTTAAACAATTGTTTTTCCAACAACGTGGATTTTTTAAACAATTGTTTTTCCAACAACGTGGATTTTTTAAACAATTGTTTTTCCAACAACGTGGATTTTTTAAACAATTGTTTTTCCAACAACGTGGATTTTTTAAACAATTGTTTTTCCAACAACGTGGATTTTTTAAACAATTGTTTTTCCAACAACGTGGATTTTTTAAACAATTGTTTTTCCAACAACGTGGATTTTTTAAACAATTGTTTTTCCAACAACGTGGATTTTTTAAACAATATTTTTTCCAACAACGTGGATTTTTTAAACAATATTTTTTCCAACAACGTGGATTTTTTAAACAATATTTTTTCCAACAACGTGGATTTTTTAAACAATATTTTTTCCAACAACGTGGATTTTTTAAACAATATTTTTTCCAACAACGTGGATTTTTTAAACAATATTTTTTCCAACAACGTGGATTTTTTAAACAATATTTTTTCCAACAACGTGGATTTTTTAAACAATATTTTTTCCAACAACGTGGATTTTTTAAACAATATTTTTTCCAACAACGTGGATTTTTTAAACAATATTTTTTCCAACAACGTGGATTTTTTAAACAATATTTTTTCCAACAACGTGGATTTTTTAAACAATATTTTTTCCAACAACGTGGATTTTTTAAACAATATTTTTTCCAACAACGTGGATTTTTTAAACAATATTTTTTCCAACAACGTGGATTTTTTAAACAATATTTTTTCCAACAACGTGGATTTTTTAAACAATATTTTTTCCAACAACGTGGATTTTTTAAACAATATTTTTTCCAACAACGTGGATTTTTTAAACAATATTTTTTCCAACAACGTGGATTTTTTAAACAATATTTTTTCCAACAACGTGGATTTTTTAAACAATATTTTTTCCAACAACGTGGATTTTTTAAACAATATTTTTTCCAACAACGTGGATTTTTTAAACAATATTTTTTCCAACAACGTGGATTTTTTAAACAATATTTTTTCCAACAACGTGGATTTTTTAAAGAATATTTTTTCCAAAAACGTGGATTTTTTAAAGAATATTTTTTCCAACAACGTGGATTTTTAAAGAATATTTTTTCCAACAACGTGGATTTTTTAAACAATATTTTTTCCAACAACGTGGATTTTTTAAAGAATATTTTTTCCAACAACGTGGATTTTTTAAACAATATTTTTTCCAACAACGTGGATTTTTTAAAGAATATTTTTTCCAACAACGTGGATTTTTTAAACAATATTTTTTCCAACAACGTGGATTTTTTAAAGAATATTTTTTCCAACAACGTGGATTTTTTAAACAATATTTTTTCCAACAACGTGGATTTTTTAAAGAATATTTTTTCCAACAACGTGGATTTTTTAAACAATATTTTTTCCAACAACGTGGATTTTTTAAAGAATATTTTTTCCAACAACGTGGATTTTTTAAACAATATTTTTTCCAACAACGTGGATTTTTTAAAGAATATTTTTTCCAACAACGTGGATTTTTTAAAGAATATTTTTTCCAACAACGTGGATTTTTTAAAGAATATTTTTTCCAACAACGTGGATTTTTTAAACAATATTTTTTCCAACAACGTGGATTTTTTCAAGAATATTTTTTTCAACAACGTGGATTTTTTAAACAATATTTTTTCCAACAACGTGGATTTTTTAAACAATATTTTTTCTAACAACGTGGATTTTTTAAACAATATTTTTTCCAACAACGTGGATTTTTTAAACAATATTTTTTCTAACAACGTGGATTTTTTAAACAATATTTTTTCCAACAACGTGGATTTTTTAAACAATATTTTTTCCAACAACGTGGATTTTTTAAACAATATTTTTTCCAACAACGTGGATTTTTTAAACAATATTTTTTCCAACAACGTGGATTTTTTAAACAATATTTTTTCCAACAACGTGGATTTTTTAAACAATATTTTTTCCAACAACGTGGATTTTTTAAACAATATTTTTTCCAACAACGTGGATTTTTTAAACAATATTTTTTCCAACAACGTGGATTTTTTAAACAATATTTTTTCCAACAACGTGGATTTTTTAAACAATATTTTTTCCAACAACGTGGATTTTTTAAACAATATTTTTTCCAACAACGTGGATTTTTTAAACAATATTTTTTCCAACAACGTGGATTTTTTAAACAATATTTTTTCCAACAACGTGGATTTTTTAAACAATATTTTTTCCAACAACGTGGATTTTTTAAACAATATTTTTTCCAACAACGTGGATTTTTTAAACAATATTTTTTCCAACAACGTGGATTTTTTAAACAATATTTTTTCCAACAACGTGGATTTTTTAAACAATATTTTTTCCAACAACGTGGATTTTTTAAACAATATTTTTTCCAACAACGTGGATTTTTTAAACAATATTTTTTCCAACAACGTGGATTTTTTAAACAATATTTTTTCCAACAACGTGGATTTTTTAAACAATATTTTTTCCAACAACGTGGATTTTTTAAACAATATTTTTTCCAACAACGTGGATTTTTTAAACAATATTTTTTCCAACAACGTGGATTTTTTAAACAATATTTTTTCCAACAACGTGGATTTTTTAAACAATATTTTTTCCAACAACGTGGATTTTTTAAACAATATTTTTTCCAACAACGTGGATTTTTTAAACAATATTTTTTCCAACAACGTGGATTTTTTAAACAATATTTTTTCCAACAACGTGGATTTTTTAAACAATATTTTTTCTAACAACGTGGATTTTTTAAACAATATTTTTTCCAACAACGTGGATTTTTTAAACAATATTTTTTCCAACAACGTGGATTTTTTAAACAATATTTTTTCCAACAACGTGGATTTTTTAAACAATATTTTTTCCAACAACGTGGATTTTTTAAACAATATTTTTTCCAACAACGTGGATTTTTTAAACAATATTTTTTCCAACAACGTGGATTTTTTAAACAATATTTTTTCCAACAACGTGGATTTTTTAAACAATATTTTTTCCAACAACGTGGATTTTTTAAACAATATTTTTTCCAACAACGTGGATTTTTTAAACAATATTTTTTCCAACAACGTGGATTTTTTAAACAATTGTTTTTCCAACAACGTGGATTTTTTAAACAATTGTTTTTCCAACAACGTGGATTTTTTAAACAATATTTTTTCCAACAACGTGGATTTTTTAAACAATATTTTTTCTAACAACGTGGATTTTTTAAACAATATTTTTTCCAACAACGTGGATTTTTTAAACAATATTTTTTCCAACAACGTGGATTTTTTAAACAATATTTTTTCCAACAACGTGGATTTTTTAAACAATATTTTTTCCAACAACGTGGATTTTTTAAACAATATTTTTTCCAACAACGTGGATTTTTTAAACAATATTTTTTCCAACAACGTGGATTTTTTAAACAATATTTTTTCCAACAACGTGGATTTTTTAAACAATATTTTTTCCAACAACGTGGATTTTTTAAACAATATTTTTTCCAACAACGTGGATTTTTTAAACAATATTTTTTCCAACAACGTGGATTTTTTAAACAATATTTTTTCCAACAACGTGGATTTTTTAAACAATATTTTTTCCAACAACGTGGATTTCTTAAACAATATTTTTTCCAACAACGTGGATTTTTTAAACAATATTTTTTCCAACAACGTGGATTTTTTAAACAATATTTTTTCCAACAACGTGGATTTTTTAAACAATATTTTTTCCAACAACGTGGATTTTTTAAACAATATTTTTTCCAACAACGTGGATTTTTTAAACAATATTTTTTCCAACAACGTGGATTATTTAAACAATATTTTTTCCAACAACGTGGACTTTTTAAACAATATTTTTTCCAACAACGTGGATTTTTTAAACAATATTTTTTCCAACAACGTGGATTTTTTAAAGAATATTTTTTCCACCAACGTGGATGTTTTAAACAATATTTTTTCCAACAACGTGGATTTTTTAAAGAATATTTTTTCCAACAACGTGGATTTTTTAAAGAATATTTTTTCCAACAACGTGGATTTTTTAAAGAATATTTTTTCCAACAACGTGGATTTTTTAAAGAATATTTTTTCCAACAACGTGGATTTTTTAAAGAATATTTTTTCCAACAACGTGGATTTTTTAAAGAATATTTTTTCCAACAACGTGGATTTTTTAAAGAATATTTTTTTCAACAACGTGGATTTTTTAAAGAATATTTTTTCCAACAACGTGGATTTTTTAAAGAATATTTTTTCCAACAACGTGGATTTTTTAAAGAATATTTTTTCCAACAACGTGGATTTTTTAAAGAATATTTTTTCCAACAACGTGGATTTTTTAAAGAATATTTTTTCCAACAACGTGGATTTTTTAAAGAATATTTTTTCCAACAACGTGGATTTTTTAAAGAATATTTTTTCCAACAACGTGGATTTTTTAAAGAATATTTTTTCCAACAACGTGGATTTTTTAACGAATATTTTTTCCAACAACGTTTGATTTTTTCAAGAATATTTTTTTCAACATCGTGGATTTTTTAAAGAATATTTTTTCCAACAACGTGGATTTTTTAAAGAATATTGTTTCTAACAACGTGGATTTTTTAAACAATATTTTTTCCAACAACGTGGATTTTTTAAAGAATATTTTTTCCAACAACGTGGATTTTTTAAAGAATATTTTTTCCAACAACGTGGATTTTTTAAAGAATATTGTTTCTAACAACGTGGATTTTTTAAACAATATTTTTTCCAACAACTTGGATTTTTTAAACAATATTTTTTCCAACAACGTGGATTTTTTAAACAATATTTTTTCCAACAACGTGGATTTTTTAAACAATAGTTTTTCCAACAACGTTAATTTTTTAAACAATATTTTTTCCAACAACGTTAATTTTTTAAACAATATTTTTTCCAACAACGTGGATTTTTTAAACAATATTTTTTCCAACAACGTGGATTTTTTAAACAATTGTTTTTCCAACAACGTGGATTTTTTAAACAATTGTTTTTCCAACAACGTGGATTTTTAAACAATTGTTTTTCCAACAACGTGGATTTTTTAAACAATTGTTTTTCCAACAACGTGGATTTTTTAAACAATTGTTTTTCCAACAACGTGGATTTTTTAAACAATTGTTTTTCCAACAACGTGGATTTTTTAAACAATTGTTTTTCCAACAACGTGGATTTTTTAAACAATTGTTTTTCCAACAACGTGGATTTTTTAAACAATTGTTTTTCCAACAACGTGGATTTTTTAAACAATTGTTTTTCCAACAACGTGGATTTTTTAAACAATTGTTTTTCCAACAACGTGGATTTTTTAAACAATATTTTTTCCAACAACGTGGATTTTTTAAACAATATTTTTTCCAACAACGTGGATTTTTTAAACAATATTTTTTCCAACAACGTGGATTTTTTAAACAATATTTTTTCCAACAACGTGGATTTTTTAAACAATATTTTTTCCAACAACGTGGATTTTTTAAACAATATTTTTTCCAACAACGTGGATTTTTTAAACAATATTTTTTCCAACAACGTGGATTTTTTAAACAATATTTTTTCCAACAACGTGGATTTTTTAAACAATATTTTTTCCAACAACGTGGATTTTTTAAACAATATTTTTTCCAACAACGTGGATTTTTTAAACAATATTTTTTCCAACAACGTGGATTTTTTAAACAATATTTTTTCCAACAACGTGGATTTTTTAAACAATATTTTTTCCAACAACGTGGATTTTTTAAACAATATTTTTTCCAACAACGTGGATTTTTTAAACAATATTTTTTCCAACAACGTGGATTTTTTAAACAATATTTTTTCCAACAACGTGGATTTTTTAAACAATATTTTTTCCAACAACGTGGATTTTTTAAACAATATTTTTTCCAACAACGTGGATTTTTTAAACAATATTTTTTCCAACAACGTGGATTTTTTAAACAATATTTTTTCCAACAACGTGGATTTTTTAAACAATATTTTTTCCAACAACGTGGATTTTTTAAACAATATTTTTTCCAACAACGTGGATTTTTTAAAGAATATTTTTTCCAACATCTTGGATTTTTTAAAGAATATTTTTTCCAAAAACGTGGATTTTTTAAAGAATATTTTTTCCAACAACGTGGATTTTTAAAGAATATTTTTTCCAACAACGTGGATTTTTAAAGAATATTTTTTCCAACAACGTGGATTTTTTAAACAATATTTTTTCCAACAACGTGGATTTTTTAAAGAATATTTTTTCCAACAACGTGGATTTTTTAAACAATATTTTTTCCAACAACGTGGATTTTTTAAAGAATATTTTTTCCAACAACGTGGATTTTTTAAACAATATTTTTTCCAACAACGTGGATTTTTTAAAGAATATTTTTTCCAACAACGTGGATTTTTTAAACAATATTTTTTCCAACAACGTGGATTTTTTAAAGAATATTTTTTCCAACAACGTGGATTTTTTAAACAATATTTTTTCCAACAACGTGGATTTTTTAAAGAATATTTTTTCCAACAACGTGGATTTTTTAAACAATATTTTTTCCAACAACGTGGATTTTTTAAACAATATTTTTTCCAACAACGTGGATTTTTTAAAGAATATTTTTTCCAACAACGTGGATTTTTTAAAGAATATTTTTTCCAACAACGTGGATTTTTTAAACAATATTTTTTCCAACAACGTGGATTTTTTCAAGAATATTTTTTTCAACAACGTGGATTTTTTAAACAATATTTTTTCCAACAACGTGGATTTTTTAAACAATATTTTTTCTAACAACGTGGATTTTTTAAACAATATTTTTTCCAACAACGTGGATTTTTTAAACAATATTTTTTCTAACAACGTGGATTTTTTAAACAATATTTTTTCCAACAACGTGGATTTTTTAAACAATATTTTTTCCAACAACGTGGATTTTTTAAACAATATTTTTTCCAACAACGTGGATTTTTTAAACAATATTTTTTCCAACAACGTGGATTTTTTAAACAATATTTTTTCCAACAACGTGGATTTTTTAAACAATATTTTTTCCAACAACGTGGATTTTTTAAACAATATTTTTTCCAACAACGTGGATTTTTTAAACAATATTTTTTCCAACAACGTGGATTTTTTAAACAATA
Source organism: Musca autumnalis (assembly GCF_047663935.1). NCBI lineage: Eukaryota > Metazoa > Arthropoda > Insecta > Diptera > Muscidae > Musca > Musca autumnalis. The sequence goes on along the minus strand of NW_027411755.1, from coordinate 16,209,487 downwards.
TTTTTTCCAACAACGTGGATTTTTTAAACAATATTTTTTCCAACAACGTGGATTTTTTAAACAATATTTTTTCCAACAACGTGGATTTTTTAAACAATTGTTTTTCCAACAACGTGGATTTTTTAAACAATTGTTTTTCCAACAACGTGGATTTTTTAAACAATATTTTTTCCAACAACGTGGATTTTTTAAACAATATTTTTTCTAACAACGTGGATTTTTTAAACAATATTTTTTCCAACAACGTGGATTTTTTAAACAATATTTTTTCCAACAACGTGGATTTTTTAAACAATATTTTTTCCAACAACGTGGATTTTTTAAACAATATTTTTTCCAACAACGTGGATTTTTTAAACAATATTTTTTCCAACAACGTGGATTTTTTAAACAATATTTTTTCCAACAACGTGGATTTTTTAAACAATATTTTTTCCAACAACGTGGATTTTTTAAACAATATTTTTTCCAACAACGTGGATTTTTTAAACAATATTTTTTCCAACAACGTGGATTTTTTAAACAATATTTTTTCCAACAACGTGGATTTTTTAAACAATATTTTTTCCAACAACGTGGATTTTTTAAACAATATTTTTTCCAACAACGTGGATTTTTTAAACAATATTTTTTCCAACAACGTGGATTTCTTAAACAATATTTTTTCCAACAACGTGGATTTTTTAAACAATATTTTTTCCAACAACGTGGATTTTTTAAACAATATTTTTTCCAACAACGTGGATTTTTTAAACAATATTTTTTCCAACAACGTGGATTTTTTAAACAATATTTTTTCCAACAACGTGGATTATTTAAACAATATTTTTTCCAACAACGTGGATTTTTTAAACAATATTTTTTCCAACAACGTGGATTTTTTAAAGAATATTTTTTCCAACAACGTGGACTTTTTAAACAATATTTTTTCCAACAACGTGGATTTTTTAAACAATATTTTTTCCAACAACGTGGATTTTTTAAAGAATATTTTTTCCAACAACGTGGATGTTTTAAACAATATTTTTTCCAACAACGTGGATTTTTTAAAGAATATTTTTTCCAACAACGTGGATTTTTTAAAGAATATTTTTTCCAACAACGTGGATTTTTTAAAGAATATTTTTTCCAACAACGTGGATTTTTTAAAGAATATTTTTTCCAACAACGTGGATTTTTTAAAGAATATTTTTTCCAACAACGTGGATTTTTTAAAGAATATTTTTTTCCAACAACGTGGATTTTTTAAAGAATATTTTTTCCAACAACGTGGATTTTTTAAAGAATATTTTTTCCAACAACGTGGATTTTTTAAAGAATATTTTTTCCAACAACGTGGATTTTTTAAAGAATATTTTTTCCAACAACGTGGATTTTTTAAAGAATATTTTTTCCAACAACGTGGATTTTTTAAAGAATATTTTTTCCAACAACGTGGATTTTTTAAAGAATATTTTTTCCAACAACGTGGATTTTTTAAAGAATATTTTTTCCAACAACGTGGATTTTTTAAAGAATATTTTTTCCAACAACGTGGATTTTTTAAAGAATATTTTTTCCAACAACGTGGATTTTTTAAAGAATATTTTTTCCAACAACGTGGATTTTTTAAAGAATATTTTTTCCAACAACGTGGATTTTTTAAAGAATATTTTTTCCAACAACGTGGATTTTTTAAAGAATATTTTTTCCAACAACGTGGATTTTTTAAAGAATATTTTTTCCAACAACGTGGATTTTTTAAAGAATATTTTTTCCAACAACGTGGATTTTTTAAAGAATATTTTTTCCAACAACGTGGATTTTTTAAAGAATATTTTTTCCAACAACGTGGATTTTTTAAAGAATATTTTTTCCAACAACGTGGATTTTTTAAAGAATATTTTTTCCAACAACGTGGATTTTTTAAAGAATATTTTTTCCAACAACGTGGATTTTTTAAAGAATATTTTTTCCAACAACGTGGATTTTTTAAAGAATATTTTTTCCAACAACGTGGATTTTTTAAAGAATATTTTTTCCAACAACGTGGATTTTTTAAAGAATATTTTTTCCAACAACGTGGATTTTTTAAAGAATATTTTTTCCAACAACGTGGATTTTTTAAAGAATATTTTTTCCAACAACGTGGATTTTTTAAAGAATATTTTTTCCAACAACGTGGATTTTTTAAAGAATATTTTTTCCAACAACGTGGATTTTTTAAAGAATATTTTTTCCAACAACGTGGATTTTTTAAAGAATATTTTTTCCAACAACGTGGATTTTTTAAAGAATATTTTTTCCAACAACGTGGATTTTTTAAAGAATATTTTTTCCAACAACGTGGATTTTTTAAAGAATATTTTTTCCAACAACGTGGATTTTTTAAAGAATATTTTTTCCAACAACGTGGATTTTTTAAAGAATATTTTTTCCAACAACGTGGATTTTTTAAAGAATATTTTTTCCAACAACGTGGATTTTTTAAAGAATATTTTTTCCAACAACGTGGATTTTTTAAAGAATATTTTTTCCAACAACGTGGATTTTTTAAAGAATATTTTTTCCAACAACGTGGATTTTTTAAAGAATATTTTTTTTCAAAGAATGTTTTTTCCAACAACGTGGATTTTTTAAAGAATATTTTTTCCAACAACGTGGATTTTTCAAAGAATATTTTTTCCAACAACGTGGATTTTTTAAAGAATATTTTTTCCAACAACGTGGATTTTTTAAAGAATATTTTTTCCAACAACGTGGATTTTTTAAAGAATATTTTTTCCAACAACGTGGATTTTTTAAAGAATATTTTTTCCAACAACGTGGATTTTTTAAAGAATATTTTTTCCAACAACGTGGATTTTTTAAAGAATATTTTTTCCAACAACGTGGATTTTTTAAAGAATATTTTTTCCAACAACGTGGATTTTTTAAAGAATATTTTTTCCAACAACGTGGACTTTTCAAAGAATATTTTTTCCAACAACGTGGATTTTTTAAAGAATATTTTTTCAAACGATTTTTTTTAATAAATTTTTTCACGCGTGGATTTTTTTAAACGATTTTTTTATTAATTTTTTTTCAAAAGTGAATTTTTTAAACAACATTTTTTCAAACTTACATTTTTTAAAAATATTTTTTTTATAAGTGGATTTTTTAAAGAATATTTTTTCATACTTGGATTTTTAAAGAATATTTTTTCAAACGTGGATTTTTAAAGAATACAAACGTGGATTTTAAAAATAATATTTTTTCAATCGTGTATTGTTTAAAGAAAATTTTTTTCAAACGTGGATTTTTAAACAATATTTTTTCAAACGTGGATTTTTAAACAATATTTTTTCAAACGTGGATTTTTAAACAAGATTTTTTTTAAATATATTTTTTTCAAACGAGTTTTTTAAATATTTTTTTTTTTCAAAAGTGAATATTTTAAAGAATGTTTTTTCAAACGTTGGTTTTTAAAAAATATTTTTTAAACGTGGATTTATTGCAGTTTATTGAAAATTTTACAGATTTTTTGAAATATTTCCAAACATAAGTGTAACTATTTCGAAGAACTGGTTCCGCCTCTCTCGTATGGTAGCTTCGATGTCCTCCTCTTATCAAAAGAATCAACTGTCTTTCTAGAATAAGTTGAGGAAATTAGAGAATTTTGCAGTCGTTGCTTTCTATTGCTTATTACCGCTGTAGGGTTTGTAGCTTTAGTTATCTGGCCTACAAATGATAGCTTGGCCTCACTACCACCTTTCCTATTGCCATCCTTTAAATTAAAACTTAATTTTTTAATTGGAGCCTCTTTCTTCCCTTCCTGCATTTGTATACCCAAGGCATAAATTGTGAACTTCTCATTTTCCTTGTTGACATTCAATGTCAGTATTAGGCAATACAGTAAAATTTGTAAATGATTGGTGCGTAAAATATGTGAATTCGTTTGCTTGCCATCAGCTTGGCAGCTGTACATAAAGAAGCCATGGTCCATGTCAACAGCATAGCCGAAAGCAAGACATTGATTCTGACACATCAATAGACCAAACTGGTAATATTTAAAGAACCACATCAAGGCTCTGGCCAGGTTAAACACATGAGACCCAAATGGCATGTACAGGTTTCCGGATGTCACTTTGTGGAACTGAACATAAAAGTTAATGCCTTCCAATTTTAACATTTGATTATTCAAATGTATCAATTGAAATCCATTATCTGTTATATTCAGTTTCCTTAATAAATCTGGATATAATTTCGTGGCATTTTTAACAATTTCATCCATTACTTCTGGGGACCATTCGTTCAGATTGTATTTCAAGCAGGCACAGCATGACAATATACTGGAGATCATTTGAGGTTTTGAAGAATTTTTGAACTGATCCAATATATTTTTGTGATATTCCGAATTGCCCCACAATGAAAACAATCGCCTGGATATCTCTACATCAAAATTTCCTAGTGTGCTCTCTGCCTCGTAACGTTTCTGTCCCACACAATTGAAATGCCTTGAACGACACCAAATTGGTCCAGTTTCCTGAAGACCGTTTAACCAATGTAGCTGCTCATTGAAGGTTTTCATGTTATCCTTGTTAAGATATCCTTCACGACAAGCTGTTGGAATTCCTCCTTCTATGATTTTTAAGTTTCTACCTTCATTTGCAAATTGATGGGAAAACATTTTCATAGGCATTTTATGAATTCGTTTGGAGAAAAATATTTTTGGTCATCCATTGGCTACTCAGAGATCCGATCCAAAGTGTTGCAAATCTCCATTTGAAGCGGAATAAAGCGGATCTTGAAGGTGAAATTTTGAATGTTTTTACAAATTGTTTGTTTATAAAAAATTTAAAAGTGGAATAGAAAAAAGATAATCAAATACAGGGTTCCTAGAATTTCAAACAAAGGGTGTTGATGGTGTTGTTTTTTTAAATTCTTTACAAAATCCACGTTTATTGTTGTAATGATAGGTGAAAAAATTTCTTTAAAAATCCACTTTTATTATTGTGAAGGTGTTTGAAAAAATATTATTTAAAAAATCCACGTTTATTGCTGTGAAGGTGTTTGAAAAAAATATTCCTTAAAAAATCCACGTTTATTGTTGTGATTATAGGTGAAAAAAATTCTTTAAAAATCCACGTTTATTGTTGTGATGATAGGTGAACAAATTTCTTTAAAAAATCCACATTTATTGTTGTGATAATAGGTGAAATTTTTTCATTAAATATCCACGTTTATTGTTGTTGTAGCAGCTTCTACAAGCACATGTAAATCTTTTTTTATTGATTCGGCTCTGCCTCCAGGTCCAAGTTAAGAAAGGACGCTACCTGAATAGGATTAGTCCAAAGAGAGAGAGAAGTTAAGTCAGTCGGGTTGGCTGAGCAGTTAAACAGGTGCTGCGTAGTATGCGGACCGGTGCCACATGCCGGGCAGATATTCCGCGTGCCATCAATCCTGGCCCAGTAAGAATTGAGGCGGCTGCACCAACCAGATCTAAGTTGTGCCAACACGACTCTCGTTTGTCTTGGCAGCAGTTGTTCTTCCGCTGCCACGGGTGGTGGATGATCTTCGAGGACGATATTCACACTGTAGGCTGCCAGAGCCTCTGCAACCGCATCAGTATGAATGTTTTTTAAGCCTGCCTGGTATGCACGTTGATCTAGAGGTTCTCTTTTATATCTTTGGACCTCTCTCTCTAGATCTCTATATCTCTCGCCTGGAGGGTTCAGGCATATCCACCAGATGTTGATTTGGGTGGTCTTGCCTACAGCATCCAAGCATCCTGTTGTGACGACGCACAGGAAGGATCTTTGTCTCCTCATGTAAATGGTCCACTGCAGACATGAGGTGACAACCTGTAGATGTTCTCAGGGCTTCATTCTGACAGACTTGTAGTTTATCCCATTGCGTAGCACTTACGTTAGCAAACCACGCTGTCGCCGCATAGCTTACCACAGACCGACCTATCGCGTTGTATGTGGTTAACAAGGTTTCTTTATCTGCACCCCAAGTGCTGCCGGCTAGGGACTTGAGGACCTTGTTCCTGTTTCTCAGCTTATCGCAGATAACTGTAGTATGCTGGGACGACTTATACATGCTATCGAATGTGACCCCTAGGACTTTGGGGTAGTTTGTGGTCGGAATAATTGAACCGGGACCACCCTGCCCATCTTCCAGGCATCGGGAACAATTAGGGTGGCTAGCGATAGGTTGAGGACCTTACTTAAATACTCGACTTCTGGGTCATCCAGCTGTTTTAACATCACCATAGAAATTCCGTCAGGTCTAAGCGCTTTGGATGACTTTGCGCCTCGGATAACATCTGCAACATCATCCATCGTAAATTGTGGCGGTTCTTCCTCGGCTGGAAGAGATCGCAAACGACGCAAAACACTTCTCTTCGCCCGGTCGCTATCGGGGTGCTCTATAAATTGTCGGCAGAAATAGCCAGCGCACCCCTTCGGATCTGTCACAGCCACGCCGATAAACGTGACAGATGTCCGATCGTCTCTCCTAGCAGGGTTCGATAGCGCCTTAACCGTTGTCCACAATTTATTACAGCCGGCTCCAATGTTGCAGCACTTCAGATGTTCTAGCCACTTTTTTCGCTATTGACTTCCATTGTCAGTTCCCTGACTCTGGGGTCGTTAGGGTTCGTGCGGCGAAGCTCATCACGCTCATTAGCTAATCCCGTCGCCTCTGCTGGGAAATTGGTTCTTATTTCAGGTATTCGCCCAGCAGGGATAAAGCGAACGGCTGCAGCAGTGATGATGTGTCGGAACTTCCTCTCTGCTACCCGAACATCAGAGGGACTGGACAGTTCTCTGAAGCGTTGATTAGTGAACTCTCTGAAACCTTGCCAATCCGCTTTTCCATGATTAATGAAAGTGCGGCGTTCAGAGGTTATGAAGTCTGGTGGTCTGTTTATGGAGATAAGGATTGGGAAGGGAAATGACTGGTTGCCATGTCACGTCATTCGTCAGACCGGGTGACACGATGGATATGTCAGGTGAACTGTGGCAGTCTCCTCTAATCCTGGTGGGTGCGTCCTCGTTCGCAGTGCAGAATGTGGAGCTATCTATTTGCTCAGCCAGATCTGTACCTCTGTGGTCATTACCTAGAGCTGAATGCCATAACTCGTAATGTGCATTGAAATCCCCTAGGACCAGCCGGTTATAACCTCGCAACAGAGATCTGATGTTAGGCAAATAACACGAGACACAGCTATTGACCGGCGGGACATACCCATTCAGCAGTTCTACCTCGGCGGATCCACACCTTACCGCTACCCCCATACACTCCAAGTATGGGTCCCTAGAGTCTAGCTCAGGCGAGATAGGTCTGTACTGGACAGACTGGTGCAGTAGGAATGCAAGCCCCCCACCCCAACTTCTCGTACGATCCTGGCGAAGAACGTTGTATCCATCACAACTCCGAAGACTGCAGTTGCTGCTCAGCTTCGTTTCCTGAATCGACGCGACCATAATATTTCTCCGACTCATATAGTCCACGATCTCATTGATCTTGGTTCGAAGACCATCTCAGTTAAACTGCAAGAATTTTACATCCTCAGGAACTGGGACAGCAATACGCGGTGTTAATGGCTGCTGCTGATACTGCTGTCTGGGTGATTGCGGGGGAGTTTCATAATCCGATGATGTTGATGATGAAGACTCATTGGGGTTCATATTGGAGCAGCACGAGACAACATAAACCCTGTTGTAATACTCCCTCAGGTAGGTCAGGCCTGAACAGTTCCTAAAATGCACCCATCCTTGGCACCCGTTGCATCTCATTGACACCGACCTATGGTGGATGAGACGTTGACAAACGGTGCAGAACCATGGCCCGGGGTTACTTTCGATCCCGGCACGGACCAAAAGAATCCGGAGCAGGCATTCCGGGACATGCCGCTCCCAAGATAAAAATAAAGACGAACACGAACAAGTAGTTGCTGAGGTGACGGCCCCTGGCCGAGATGATGGTTCCTCAGGTCAATCCGGTACATAGAACCGGCCGTCGTGGGATTGACGTTTATTGTTGTGATGATAGGTGAAAAACTTTCTTTAAAAATCCAGGTTAATTGTTGTGAAGGTGTCTGAAAAAAATATTCTTTAAGAAATTCGCGTTTATTGTTGTGATGATGGGTGAAAAAATATTCTTTAAAAAATCCACGTTTATTGTTGTGATGATGGGTGAAAAAATATTCTTTAAAAAATCCACGTTTATTGTTGTGATGATGGGTGAAAAAATATTCTTTAAAAAATCCACGTTTATTGTTGTGATGATGGGTGAAAAAATATTCTTTAAAAAATCCACGTTTATTGTTGTGATGATGGGTGAAAAAATATTCTTTAAAAAATCCACGTTTATTGTTGTGATGATGGGTGAAAAAATATTCTTTAAAAAATCCACGTTTATTGTTGTGATGATGGGTGAAAAAATATTCTTTAAAAAATCCACGTTTATTGTTGTGATGATGGGTGAAAAAATATTCTTTAAAAAATCCACGTTTATTGTTGTGATGATGGGTAAAAAAATATTCTTTAAAAAATCCACGTTTATTGTTGTGATGATGGGTGAAAAAATATTCTTTAAAAAATCCACGTTTATTGTTGTGATGATGGGTGAAAAAATATTCTTTAAAAAATCCACGTTTATTGTTGTGATGATGGGTAAAAAAATATTCTTTAAACAAGTAAGAAAAGGGTTAAGTTCGGTCGGGCCGAACTTTTTATACCCTCCACCACAAATTTCAGTGGATTAATGTGGCCACTACCTTCAAAATACCGAAATTCGGAAGGTACCGTTCTATGGGGGCTATATGATGGCGTGGACCTATACCTACACATTTCTGGGGGAAAGTTTTATACGCCTAAAGAAGACTAAATACCAAATTTCAGCCATATCGGTGTGATAATGAGGCTAACACGTTCAAAATATCGAAAATCGGGAGATATTGTATTATGGGGGCTATATCAACACGTGGACCTATATAAACATTTTATGGTAGAAATGTTTCTTAGCCTCTGGAAGCACAAAATACAAAGTTACAACCGATTCTTTGGTCAAATGGGTCTAATACATTCAAAATATATTAAAATGACGCGTACTTTATAAGGGGTCTTATGTGGGGACTATACCAAAACGTGGACCTTTATAACCCAACTTTGTTAGGAATGTTTTCTGACCTCTGAAGACACAAAATACCAAATTACAACCAATTCTGTGGTCAAATGGGTCTAATACATTCAAAATATATTAAAATGACGCGTACTTTATATGGGGCCTTATATGGGGGCTATACCAAAACGTGGACCTATATAAACCAACTTTGGTAGGAATATTTTTTGGCCTCTGGAGACACAAAGTACCAAATTACAACCAATTCGGTGGTAAAATGGGCCAAATATCTTAAAAATTCCTTAAAACGACGACGCGTCACGCGTCATTTTGTATGGGGGCTATACGAAAGCGTGGACCTACATAGCCCGCTTTCAATACCAAAAGTCCTACGTAAATATAACATATTTTCCCAAAATTTCATCAACCTACGTCAATCCGTTAGGACGCTAGAGTGATTTCCACAGACGGACAGACGGACGGACATGGACGGACATATATCGATGTAGAATTGCACGCTGATCAAGAATATATATACTTTGTGGGGTCTACAATGATTATTTCGAGTAGTTACAAACGTAGTGACAAACCTAATATACCCCCATCCTATGGTGGAGGGTATAAAAATCCACGTTTATTGTTGTGATGATGGGTGAAAAAATATTCTTTAAAAAATCCACGTTTATTGTTGTGATGATGGGTGAAAAAATATTCTTTAAAAAATCCACGTTTATTGTTGTGATGATGGGTGAAAAAATATTCTTTAAAAAATCCACGTTTATTGTTGTGATGATGGGTGAAAAAATATTCTTTAAAAAATCCACGTTTATTGTTGTGATGATGGGTGAAAAAATATTCTTTAAAAAATCCACGTTTATTGTTGTGATGATGGGTGAAAAAGTATTCTTTAAAAAATCCTTGTTTATTGTTGAGATGATAGGTGAAAAAATATTCCTTAAAAAATCCACGTTTATTGTTGTGATGATAGATGAAAAAATATTCCTTAAAAAATCCACGTTTATTGTTGTGATGATAGTGAAAAAATATTCTTTAAAAAATCCACGTTTATTGTTGTGATGATAGATGAAAAAATATTCTTTAAAAAATCCACGTTTATTGTTGAGATGATAGGTGAAAAAATATTCTTTAAAAAATCCACGTTTATTGTTGTGATGATAGGTGAAAAAATATTCTTTAAAAAATCCACGTTTATTGTTGTGATGATAGATGAAAAAATATTCTTTAAAAAATCCACGTTTATTGTTGTGATAATAGGTGAAAAAATATTCTTTAAAAAATCCACGTTTATTGTTGTGATGATAGATGAAAAAATATTCTTTAAAAAATCCACGTTTATTGTTGTGATGATAGATGAAAAAATATTCTTTAAAAAATCCACGTTTATTGTTGTGATGATAGATGAAAAAATATTCTTTAAAAAATCCACGTTTATTGTTGTGATGATAGATGAAAAAATATTCTTTAAAAAATCCACGTTTATTGTTGTGATGATAGGTGAAAAAATATTCTTTAAAAAATCCACGTTTATTGTTGTGATGATAGGTGAAAAAATATTCTTTAAAAAATCCACGTTTATTGTTGTGATGATAGGTGAAAAAATATTCTTTAAAAAATCCACGTTTATTGTTGTGATGATAGGTGAAAAAATATTCTTTAAAAAATCCACGTTTATTGTTGTGATGATAGATGAAAAAATATTCTTTAAAAAATCCACGTTTATTGTTGTGATGATAGATGAAAAAATATTCTTTAAAAAATCCACGTTTATTGTTGTGATGATAGGTGAAAAAATATTCTTTAAAAAATCCACGTTTATTGTTGTGAAGATAGGTGAAAAAATATTCTTTAAAAAATCCACGTTTATTGTTGTGATGATAGGTGAAAAAATATTCTTTAAAAAATCCACGTTTATTGTTGTGATGATAGGTGAAAAAATATTCTTTAAAAAATCCACGTTTATTGTTGTGATGATAGATGAAAAAATATTCTTTAAAAAATCCACGTTTATTGTTGTGATGATATGTGAAAAAATGTCTTTAAAAAATCCACGTTTCTTGTTGTGATGATATGTGAAAAAAAATGCCTTAAAAAAATTCACGTTTATTGCTGTGTGACAGATGAAAAAATATTCTTTAAAAAATCCACGTTTATTGTTGTGAAGGTGTTTGAAAAAATATTCTTTAAAAAATCCACGTTTATTGTTGTGATGATAGGTGAAAAAATATTCTTTAAAAAATCCACGTTTATTGTTGTGATAATAGGTGAAAAAATATTCTTTCAAAAATCCACATTTATTGTTGTGATGATAGGTGAAAAAATATTTTTTAAAAAATCCACGTTTGTTGTTGTGATGATAGGTGAAAAAATATTTTTTAAAAAATCCACGTTTATTGTTGTGATGATAGATGAAAAAAATATTCTTTAAAAAATCCACGTTTATTGTTGTGAAGGTGTTTGAAAAAATATTCTTTAAAAAATCCACGTTTATTGTTGTGAAGGTGTTTGAAAAAATATTCTTTAAAAAATCCACGTTTATTGTTGTGATGATAGGTGAAAAAATATTCTTTAAAAAATCCACGTTTATTGTTGTGATAATAGGTGCAAAAATATTCTTTCAAAAATCCACGTTTATTGTTGTGATGATAGGTGAAAAAATATTTTTTAAAAAATCCACGTTTATTGTTGTGATGATAGGTGAAAAAATATTTTTTAAAAAATCCACGTTTATTGTTGTGATGATAGATGAAAAAAATATTCTTTAAAAAATCCACGTTTATTGTTGTGAAGGTGTTTGAAAAAATATTCTTTAAAAAATCCACGTTTATTGTTGTGAAGGTGTTTGAAAAAATATTCTTTAAAAAATCCACGTTTATTGTTGTGATGATAGGTGAAAAAATATTCTTTAAAAAATCCACGTTTATTGTTGTGATGATAGGTGAAAAAATATTCTTTAAAAAATCCACGTTTATTGTTGTGATGATAGGTGAAAAAATATTCCTTAAAAAATCCACGTTTATTGTTGTGATGATAGATGAAAAAATATTCCTTAAAAAATCCACGTTTATTGTTGTGATGATAGTGAAAAAATATTCTTTAAAAAATCCACGTTTATTGTTGTGATGATAGATGAAAAAATATTCTTTAAAAAATCCACGTTTATTGTTGTGGTGATAGGTGAAAAAATATTCTTTAAAAAATCCACGTTTATTGTTGTGATGATAGGTGAAAAAATATTCTTTAAAAAATCCCCGTTTATTGTTGTGATGATAGGTGAAAAAATATTCTTTAAAAAATCCACGTTTATTGTTGTGATAATAGGTGAAAAAATATTCTTTAAAAAATCCACGTTTATTGTTGTGATGATAGGTGAAAAAATATTCTTTAAAAAATCCACGTTTATTGTTGAGATGATAGGTGAAAAAATATTCTTTAAAAAATCCACGTTTATTGTTGTGATGATAGATGAAAAAATATTCTTTAAAAAATCCACGTTTATTGTTGTGATGATAGATGAAAAAATATTCTTTAAAAAATCCACGTTTATTGTTGTGATGATAGGTGAAAAAATATTCTTTAAAAAATCCACGTTTATTGTTGTGATGATAGGTGAAAAAATATTCTTTAAAAAATCCACGTTTATTGTTGTGATGATAGGTGAAAAAATATTCTTTAAAAAATCCACGTTTATTGTTGTGATGATAGGTGAAAAAATATTCTTTAAAAAATCCACGTTTATTGTTGTGATGATAGGTGAAAAAATATTCTTTAAAAAATCCACGTTTATTGTTGAGATGATAGGTGAAAAAATATTCTTTAAAAAATCCACGTTTATTGTTGTGATGATAGGTGAAAAAATATTCCTTAAAAAATCCACGTTTATTGTTGTGATGATAGATGAAAAAATATTCCTTAAAAAATCCACGTTTATTGTTGTGATGATAGTGAAAAAATATTCTTTAAAAAATCCACGTTTATTGTTGTGATGATAGATGAAAAAATATTCTTTAAAAAATCCACGTTTATTGTTGTGGTGATAGGTGAAAAAATATTCTTTAAAAAATCCACGTTTATTGTTGTGATGATAGGTGAAAAAATATTCTTTAAAAAATCCACGTTTATTGTTGTGATGATAGGTGAAAAAATATTCTTTAAAAAATCCACGTTTATTGTTGTGATAATAGGTGAAAAAATATTCTTTAAAAAATCCACGTTTATTGTTGTGATGATAGGTGAAAAAATATTCTTTAAAAAATCCACGTTTATTGTTGAGATGATAGGTGAAAAAATATTCTTTAAAAAATCCACGTTTATTGTTGTGATGATAGATGAACAAATATTCTTTAAAAAATCCACGTTTATTGTTGTGATGATAGATGAAAAAATATTCTTTAAAAAATCCACGTTTATTGTTGTGATGATAGGTGAAAAAATATTCTTTAAAAAATCCACGTTTATTGTTGTGATGATAGGTGAAAAAATATTCTTTAAAAAATCCACGTTTATTGTTGTGATGATAGGTGAAAAAATATTCTTTAAAAAATCCACGTTTATTGTTGTGATGATAGGTGAAAAAATATTCTTTAAAAAATCCACGTTTATTGTTGAGATGATAGGTGAAAAAATATTCTTTAAAAAATCCACGTTTATTGTTGTGATGATAGGTGAAAAAATATTCTTTAAAAAATCCACGTTTATTGTTGTGATGATAGGTGAAAAAATATTCCTTAAAAAATCCACGTTTATTGTTGTGATGATAGATGAAAAAATATTCCTTAAAAAATCCACGTTTATTGTTGTGATGATAGTGAAAAAATATTCTTTAAAAAATCCACGTTTATTGTTGTGATGATAGATGAAAAAATATTCTTTAAAAAATCCACGTTTATTGTTGTGGTGATAGGTGAAAAAATATTCTTTAAAAAATCCACGTTTATTGTTGTGATGATAGGTGAAAAAATATTCTTTAAAAAATCCACGTTTATTGTTGTGATAATAGGTGAAAAAATATTCTTTAAAAAATCCACGTTTATTGTTGTGATGATAGGTGAAAAAATATTCTTTAAAAAATCCACGTTTATTGTTGAGATGATAGGTGAAAAAATATTCTTTAAAAAATCCACGTTTATTGTTGTGATGACAGATGAAAAAATATTCTTTAAAAAATCCACGTTTATTGCTGTGATGACAGATGAAAAAATATTCTTTAAAAAATCCACGTTTATTGCTGTGATGACAGATGAAACAATATTCTTTAAAAAATCCAAGTTTATTGCTGTGATGACAGATGAAAAAAAATTCTTTAAAAAATCCATGTTTATTGCTGTGATGACAGATGAAAAAATATTCTTTAAAAAATCCACGTTTATTGTTGTGATGACAGATGAAAAAATATTCTTTAAAAATCGACGTTTATTGCTGTGATAATAAGTGAAAAAATATTCTTTAAAAAATCCAAGTTTATTGTTGTGATGATATTCTTTAAAAAATCCAAGTTTATTGTTGTGATGATAGATGAAAAAATATTCTTTAAAAAATCCACGTTTATTGTTGTGATGATAGGTGAAAAAATATTATTTAAAAAATCCACGTTTATTGTTGTGATGATAGGTGAAAAAATATTCTTTAAAAAATCCACGTTTATTGTTGTGATGATAGTGAAAAAATATTCTTTAAAAAATCCACGTTTATTGTTGTGATGATAGATGAAAAAATATTCTTTAAAAAATCCACGTTTATTGTTGTGGTGATAGGTGAAAAAATATTCTTTAAAAAATCCACGTTTATTGTTGTGATGATAGGTGAAAAAATATTCTTTAAAAAATCCACGTTTATTGTTGTGATAATAGGTGAAAAAATATTCTTTAAAAAATCCACGTTTATTGTTGTGATGATAGGTGAAAAAATATTCTTTAAAAAATCCACGTTTATTGTTGAGATGATAGGTGAAAAAATATTCTTTAAAAAATCCACGTTTATTGTTGTGATGACAGATGAAAAAATATTCTTTAAAAAATCCACGTTTATTGCTGTGATGACAGATGAAAAAATATTCTTTAAAAAATCCACGTTTATTGCTGTGATGACAGATGAAACAATATTCTTTAAAAAATCCAAGTTTATTGCTGTGATGACAGATGAAAAAAAATTCTTTAAAAAATCCATGTTTATTGCTGTGATGACAGATGAAAAAATATTCTTTAAAAAATCCACGTTTATTGTTGTGATGACAGATGAAAAAATATTCTTTAAAAATCGACGTTTATTGCTGTGATAATAAGTGAAAAAATATTCTTTAAAAAATCCAAGTTTATTGTTGTGATGATATTCTTTAAAAAATCCAAGTTTATTGTTGTGATGATAGATGAAAAAATATTCTTTAAAAAATCCACGTTTATTGTTGTGATGATAGGTGAAAAAATATTCTTTAAAAAATCCACGTTTATTGTTGTGATGATAGGTGAAAAAATATTCTTTAAAAAATCCACGTTTATTGTTGAGATGATAGGTGAAAAAATATTCTTTAAAAAATCCACGTTTATTGTTGTGATGACAGATGAAAAAATATTCTTTAAAAAATCCACGTTTATTGCTGTGATGACAGATGAAAAAATATTCTTTAAAAAATCCACGTTTATTGCTGTGATGACAGATGAAAAAATATTCTTTAAAAAATCCACGTTTATTGCTGTGATGACAGATGAAACAATATTCTTTAAAAAATCCAAGTTTATTGCTGTGATGACAGATGAAAAAAAATTCTTTAAAAAATCCATGTTTATTGCTGTGATGACAGATGAAAAAATATTCTTTAAAAAATCCACGTTTATTGTTGTGATGACAGATGAAAAAATATTCTTTAAAAATCGACGTTTATTGCTGTGATAATAAGTGAAAAAATATTCTTTAAAAAATCCAAGTTTATTGTTGTGATGATATTCTTTAAAAAATCCAAGTTTATTGTTGTGATGATAGATGAAAAAATATTCTTTAAAAAATCCACGTTTATTGTTGTGATGATAGGTGAAAAAATATTCTTTAAAAAATCCACGTTTATTGTTGTGATGATAGGTGAAAAAATATTCTTTAAAAAATCCACGTTTATTGTTGTGATGATAGGTGAAAAAATATTCTTTAAAAAATCCACGTTTATTGTTGTGATGATAGGTGAAAAAATATTCTTTAAAAAATCCACGTTTATTGTTGTGATGATAGGTGAAAAAATATTCTTTAAAAAATCCACGTTTATTGTTGTGATGATAGGTGAAAAAATATTCTTTAAAAAATCCACGTTTATTGTTGTGATGATAGGTGAAAAAATATTCTTTAAAAAATCCACGTTTATTGTTGTGATGATAGGTGAAAAAATATTCTTTAAAAAATCCACGTTTATTGTTGTGATGATAGGTGAAAAAATATTCTTTAAAAAATCCACGTTTATTGTTGTGATGATATTCTTTAAAAAATCCAAGTTTATTGTTGTGATGATAGATGAAAAAATATTCTTTAAAAAATCCACGTTTATTGTTGTGATGATAGGTGAAAAAATATTCTTTAAAAAATCCACGTTTATTGTTGTGATGGTGGGTGAAAAAATATTCTTTAAAAAATCCACGTTTATTGTTGTGATGATAGGTGAAAAAATATTCTTTAAAAAATCCACGTTTATTGTTGTGATGATATTCTTTAAAAAATCCAAGTTTATTGTTTTGATGATAGATGAAAAAATATTCTTTAAAAAATCCACGTTTATTGTTGTGATGATAGGTGAAAAAATATTCTTTAAAAAATCCACGTTTATTGTTGTGATGGTGGGTGAAAAAATATTCTTTAAAAAATCCACGTTTATTGTTGTGATGATAGGTGAAAAAATATTCTTTAAAAAATCCACGTTTATTGTTGTGATGATAGGTGAAAAAATATTCTTTAAAAAATCCACGTTTATTGTTGTGATGATAGATGAAAAATATTCTTTAAAAAATCCACGTTTATTGCTGTGATAATAAGTGAAAAAATATTCTTTAAAAAATCCACGTTTATTGCTGTGATAATAAGTGAAAAAATATTCTTTAAAAAATCCGCATTTGAAAAAATTTATATACGCATGGCTATCCTAAGTATTGTTTGAGTTTTCCAACACTTATTATTTTCCTTGTATTTTTAGAAAATGTCAAAATTATTTGTGTTTTAAAATAATTCCAAAAAAAAAATTGAAAAAAGTGAAAAATGGAAGTTAACTCCTCGAGAACATTATCCGATATAATCGTCCAAGATATTGAAACCTGTGGAGTTCCATCAATTTGCCAGTACGCCTACCTAAACTACAAGGATCCCAGTAAATTGGTCAATGAATCTGGTAGATGGTTAAAACAACTTAAAAATGATACACCGATTTGGAGTCGTTTGCTCGATCATAATTGTACTGGTCATGCAAGAATGGCAAATAATGAAGGCTACGAAGTGGAAATACCGGAGCGCCTGTTATCACTGTGGGGCAATGTTAAGCATTATACAGAAATTAATGAGACAATTGCTGACGTTAATAAATTGCATTGTCTCTGCAATTTGTTAGTGTTTTGTGACGTCCTCAGAGTTAGTTTGGATAAATGGTCTGCATCCCTACTGGATGATATTGTGAGGAAGGGCTCGGATATCCTGTGCCAAAAAGAAGAGAATTTCGGCTATGACCATTTGAACACCACCTTACAATGGAATGATTTGCATTATAAAATACAAACCCAAGAGGTTCTGAAAGGTTATCTCTACAACACTACTGGTTCCAAGGAATTTAATTTGGCCCGCGGTCTTATGCAGTTCTTTAAGTTTCATCAATTTGGCATTTTGAAATGTCGGAAACGCTGCTTGGCTTTTGGTTTTGCCGTCGATGTGGATCAGGGTTATTTTATGTATGACTGTCAAAGTCAGGGCCCTCCTGTTTTCCCAGGCAATCTTAGCAATTCATATATTCTGAGAACAAAATACATGCAAATTCTGTTGTATTGTTTAATCATTAGTCTGGGAGTTGATTTGGAAAAGGTTCCATTTCGAATATATAATGTCTTCGTAGAGGTAACAGATCCCAAGGAAAGTCAGTTAACCAAGAAAGCGATTGAGAATTTTTTAAAGGAGGAAAGGAGCAGGGAACGAAAATCAACAAGGGATTGCAATTTACGTAGCGAAGGAGGCCAGGAAGGGGAGGAAATGACACCAAGTAGCCAAGGGAAAGAAAAGTCTTTGAATACCGCCAAAGTACATCCGAAATTTAGTACCAAAATTTCAACCTTTCTGGCAAAATTGAAAAGGAAAAATCGCTCTAAAAAGAGTCTAAAGACTGTGGAAACATCACCAACTGAAAATGAAGAATTAAACCAGCAATTCTCTAAACATAGAATCGGGTCTATACAAAAATCAAAATCGTATAGAACATCTAAAAACTTTGAAGAGAATCGTAATGATTACAAATCGGACACCAGTGAAACTCTCAAGCCAATCAAGAGTGCCAAGCAGATTGTTCGCCCAATATTCACATGCAAACCTACTCCCATGACCACAAAAAGACTGACCACAGTTCCCAAAGAGAAAAATAAAAATTTCAACACAATTTATAGGAAATCCTTAAAATGTAATAACCTTCGGCAGGCAGAAAATATACAACCCAAGAAGCCTCCAACAGTTAACAAGATCTCAAAATCGAGGACCAAAACTGCACTAGATTACAAGCTCAATTTCAGTCCCAATATACACCAAATTAATGTGGCTCCACATGGAAACCGTTCAAACAAACGACAGCTTAGGAAAAGCTTCCCAAAAAATATGACCCATAAAAAATCAATCATCCCTCGAGAAAAGCATGTCCCAGTTTTTGTAAATTTATTAGATGTTACAAAACCAAATCAATATGGTTTGAAATGTTACTTAGTAAATAAATAAAAAAAATATAAATTCTGATTTTTCTTGATTTGTATTTATTAGATATTTTGCAATCAACGCCGGCATCAGTGAAATATTTTCCTTCAATTAGATGCAAAATCTAACGGCTTACAATTATAATTTTCTACAAATCACGTATTCTTCACTGGCTTACTAAAAGATTGAAACATACGATACTTTTTATTTCCATAGACTTATTCATTAAAAAAAAAACTTTAACGGTAGGTTATACATAATTGTAAATTGATATGGTTGAAATTAATGATTTGATTTTTAAAAATCAAATAAAATATCATTTTTGTCACCACCTAATGACACCTTTAGAGAAAGTCAATATTTTGTAAGGAATTGCATATCGATTAACAAATGTTTCTAAACGAATATTTCAAAATCCAAGAAATGTCCACAAGCATCTAAGATGAAAATACAAATGAAACCCTTTCATAAAAGAAGAAAGTGTTTCCACAATAAACAAATAGACTATTGACGTATTGCCATTACATTTCAAAAACTTTCACTTCTCTATTAAAATAAACATCAACAATATGTCTGTTCCAGAACCTGCAAGAATCTACAAATTTCTACTACGATAACAATTTTTCCTTTATGTTATCGAAGAAAATAGTTAAAATTAGTAGATTTTTGCAGTTCTGGAACAGACCATATGATGTTTGCAGCCAATATTAACACAATTAACTAAAAT
Source organism: Musca autumnalis (assembly GCF_047663935.1). NCBI lineage: Eukaryota > Metazoa > Arthropoda > Insecta > Diptera > Muscidae > Musca > Musca autumnalis. Next base: position 16,189,746 of record NW_027411755.1, on the reverse strand, counting down.
AACAAAAATAGGTTAATTGGAAATTAGTTTTATTCCCAGAAATGCCATGCCAACAGTTTTAGTTTGATATTGAAACAAGTAAGCAAAGGCTATAGTCGGATGGGGCCGACAATGTGATACCCTACACCACAACGTGTAGGAATTAGCTATGTGCAACCGCCTAGCACGCTGAATGTCCGGGTTCTATTCCCATCCAATTGTCAACGGTGGCAAAATACCCCTTAGTAATGTTGGCGATATTTCCTGAGTATTTCCGCCATAAAAAAACGTCTCTACAATTTAGGGCACGCCGTTCGGACTCGGCTATAAAAACTATGTCACATATCAATAACTTAATATGAATCCATTGATATAAGAGAAGCCTCCCTTGTCTTTACTGGGATGTTTGTGGAAAAATATATCGTCACCAGAAATGCCCAAAGACGTAACCTCCAACGTAATCCTTTGAGGGTTACGTCTTTGGGCATTTCAGGTGACGATATAAATTATACATTTCTAAAAAATATTTAAAAATTGGAAAATTAACATTGATTAGCCCCTCCTGCTACATCTTCAAATTGTCTTTGAATATCAGGTTCCTTTTTGGAATACACCTAAAATAAATATATATATACATATCTTCGGTGTCATGCTTAAGTGTTCCATACGCCATTTGCCTGTTTTGAGATAATCGCATTTTAAAGTTTTGCGTCACAACTGTGTGGAGCTGGATAAAGCAAATATTTATATTTTTGACTTGAAATATTAATAATAGTATATAGAACATACTTGCAAAAATTTAGAGGAATATGTACTGAAATATAAAAGTTATAGAGATTTTTTTAAAAAAAGATTTTTGGTCGATTTGTTCCATATCCGCACTTATGACACAAATGTGAAATATTGTAAATCACATGGAACAAAGTGACAAAAAAAATTTCCATTTTTGCCGCAATAAATTAAATACTTCTAAATCGAAAATTAAAATTCTGATTTTTGAAATGTGTTTTGAAACTTGTAAGTTTTTAAAGTATTAATTTCATAACTGAAAAAAGTTTATGCTTTCCCGTTGAGGCGTGGATATCTCGAAAACTAGAACAGATAGGAGAAAGCCGACTAGAAATTCAGAAAGAGCATACCGGAAAACCCTAGAAACCACCTGTATCTCAAAAAGTCAAAAATGGCGTATGGAACACTTAAGCATGACACCGACGATATGTCATGCAATTTCGTATATTTGATAATTGGGAAAATTGCGGGTTTATTGAAGATCTATCGTCCAAAATGGTGCACTTGTACCTCACATATGCTTCGAAAATAGTTCATTGTGAGCATATATTGTGATATCTAAAATATATTTTATACCGGTAGAAATAACTAGCAATGAATAGAAATTCAAAAATTTTGCATGCAAACAAATTTATAAATCCCAAAAATTATTCAAATTCAATTACACAGCAAAGAAGATATACCCTCAGATTCTGCCGTATAAAAATATATTTTGTAACACGAGTTTGCTTGAAAATACGTGGAATCTGTAGGTATCGTAATATGGGGCTATACCAAATCAATTTTAGTAAGCAAACTTCTGAGTTATGGAAATGTTTGAGAATTATTTTTTCATATTTGTAATTTTATTTGGAGCCCTGCCGGCTTTTTGTAACTTCTGGACTATTATCTCAGGAAGTATAACTTACCCCGGAAAAGGGACCAGAATAGGGACCGTCAAAAGAACCTACTTCAAAAAAACAATCGAATAGATCCGATACGGGTCCTCAAACTGCTCTTTTCTCAAATTTTTTGGGAGAGGTGTGGACCGACATAGCCTACATTCGAACTTAAGCAAAGTCTGGGCAAAATATTACGATGTATACAATTTGGTTCTAATCGGTAGATTCGTTCGAGAGTTATCTTGCGTGCCAGCCAGCTAGAAATTAAGAGAGACAGATGAGCGGACAGGGCTAAATAGACTCCAAATTGTCTGAAAAGAATTTCGCCCGAACATACTTGGGGTCTAAAACCAATATTTCGATGAGACACATCTTTGGTCGTATTTTGTTTGTATCCCCTTTACCCTAAATCCTGAGGTATAGAATAGTTGGCGAGGCGACCCCATGTTGCAATATTTGTATAAAAACTCCAATTTGACAACTGAACTGAAAATTTATCTGTCATGATAGAGACAATTTGTAGCATGGGAAGAAATTGTGGTTCTCTACACAAAACCCATTATATATTAGGCAGTAGGCCCGTTATGTAGCAGACACATTATTGCTATTTGAATCAAGGGAAAGGTCAGGCCTGTATATGCCCTCAAGGAATTAAAATATGGACCAAAAATAAAATTTGTATATTTTTCATCCAAAAGTAATGGTCTATGTCAACCGCTAAATAATATCTGATCATCATGCAAAATTATAGGCATTTTCTTCAACCTAAACTCTTACCTCGTGCAAAATCTCGTGACTATTGAGCTACAATTGCGACCTCTAGCGGGTTTATTTTTACACTACAAAAAAAACTGGATATATTAGGCTGTAACACTGCTATCTGATCACGTACATCAACATAATTGACATCAGTTTAAAGGTCAAGAGATCGTCTTCCAAGTGTAACCCACGAGTGGGGAATGTGTCTTTCAGGAACAAAGATATAAGCTGTTTATTAAAAATTTTCAAAATTTTCACACAAAAGTTGTGGTCCATTTAACCCTCTAAATATTATCTGATCGTCATCTTAAATTGCAAGCTTCATCTTTGTCATATACTCTTACCTTATTTAAAATTTCGAGGCGATCGGAGTATTATTGCGACCAACAGAACAGCTACAAAAACGGATAAAAATTATGTTTTTGGTCAATTTCACCCGCTGAATATTTCACGATCATCACCAATTAAAATAGCGATCTATTCTGATGTTAAACCGACCTCCATACCAAATTTCGTGACGATCGGTCCATAATTGCGGCCTGGAGTTTGATTACAATTCATAATGGACAGACGGACACACGGATGGACGGACGGACACACATCTCAAAATCGCTTTATCTCGCCGAGATATGAAGATTGGTATACCACATTGGGGGTCTCCGACGAATATTTCGCGGTGTTACATGAATTTTTCCCAACACAAACGGAACAACTTGAGTTGACACACTATGCTCAAACATTTTTTTTTTAAATTGTATTTTTTTAAGTAGCCGGCCTTCGGCCGGGGATTTAAGACTTTCTCCTATGGACAGGTGCAAATCTAGGGCACGGGAACAACTTTTTTTTTTAATTTAAAAGTTTTCTCTTATCAGCTGGCCTTTAACAAAGAAATTTTTGGAACTTCAAAGGCCCATATCTCGGGAAGTATGGACTTCCGCAACAAATGTTATATATATATATTTGTGATCAGGGTGACGAGATCTACCTGTGATAAAAATTTCATTTCGATCCGAGCATAGTTGGCCAGCTCGTCTTATGCCAAACAAACACATAGTGGTGTAGGATATAAAAATGGTCTTCGTTTAGAAAGGTGGGTCGCTTAAAAATGCAAAGCAAACATTTCCAACAAATAATTTTAAAGAATATTTCTTCACCTACCATCAGACCATTAAACGACCACCATTAAAGGTGATTTTTATACCCTCAGCCTTTAGGCTAAAGAGGGTATTTACACTTTGATACGACCAAAAATGTGCCTCATCGAAATAATGGTTTTAGACCCCAAGTATGTTTGGACGAAATGTGTTTCAGACAATTTGGAGTCGATCTAGCCATGTCCGTCCGTCTGTCTGTCCTGCTGGCTGGAGCGCACGATAACTCTGGAACGGATCTGCCGATTCAGTCCAAAATTTGGCCTTAGTAATATTTTGTCCAAACATAGTTTAAGTTTGAAGATAAGCCATATCGGTCCACTCCTTCAGGTACCTCCCCCACAAAAGTTCAAAAATGTTCGGAAAAATTGTTCGTACGGTAACTCTTGAAGGGAGTGGCCGAATTCGTCTATACTTTACACATCCTAATATATCTACCAGATATAGATCAGGTTCAAATATGGAGTATATTTGTCCACTCCATCCGGTACCTCCCACACAAAATTTCGGATAAGTTCACTTTAAGACCTACAATGAAATCACTTTGATTTTTGTTGAAGCAGCTTGCATTCGCTGCCTCACTTACGATGGTAAAATTATTTTCAGGGGCAAGTCCATACTTTTTGAACTAACAGCCATATGTAGTGGCTGGAGATCCACTTCCATAAAGGTCATTGTCGATCCATTCCTTTAAGTATCTCCTTCGCAAAACTTTTGATATTTAATCCTAATCAACATTTTTGTCGGTTCATACATCCAAAATTTTTAAAACCCTCATACGTTTTTTGGGAAAAAATTTTTTCAATATACACAGGCTGAGGGTATATCTCTGTCAGCAAAGCTGACTGATACTTTTTTACTTGTTTTAAAGAATATTTGTCAAGCAATATCTGACCACTAAACGTGGATTTTTAAAGAATATTTTTTCAGCAACATCTACCCATTAAACGTACATTTTTTAAACAATAAACGTAGAGTTTTTAAAGAATATTTTTTAAGCAATATCTGACCATTAAACGTGGATTTTTGAAAGAATATTTTTTCAACCAACATCTGACCATTTAACAAGATTTTTTTAAAGAATATTATTCTAGAAACTTCTGACCATTAAACGTGGATGTTTTAAAGGTCATTTTTCAAGCAACATCTGACCACTAAACGTAGATTTTTTAACAATAAACGTGGGTTTTTATAAAGAGTATTTTTCAAGCAACATCTGACCATTAAACGTGGATTTTTTAAAGAATATTTTTCAAGCAACATCTGACCATTAAACGTGGATTTTTTAAAGAATATTTTTCAAGCAACATCTGACCATTAAACGTGGATTTTTTAAAGAATATTTTTCAAGCAACATCTGACCATTAAACGCGGATTTTTTAAAGAATATTTTTTCAACCAACATCTGACCATTAAACGTGGATTTTTTAAAGAATATTTTTCAAGCAACTTCTGACCATTAAACGTGGATTTTTAAAGAATATTTTTCAAGCAACATCTGACCATTAAACATGGATTTTTTAAAGAATATTTTTCAAGCAACATCTGACCAGTAAACGTGGATTTTTTAAAGAATATTTTTCAAGCAACATCTGACCATTAAACGCGGATTTTTTAAAGAATATTTTTCAAGCAACATCTGACCATTAAACATGGATTTTTTAAAGAATATTTTTCAAGCAACATCGGACCATTAAACTTGGATTTTTTAAAGAATATTTTTCAAGCAACATCTGACCATTAAACTTGCATTTTTTAAAGAATATTTTTCAAGCAACATCTGACCATTAAACGTGGATTTTTTAAAGAATATTTTTCAAGCAACATCTGACCATTAAACGTGGATTTCTCAAAGAATATTTTTCAAGCAACATCTGACCATTAAACGTGGATTTTTTAAAGAATATTTTTTCAACCATCATCAGACCCATAAACGTGGATTTTTTAAAGAATATTTTTTCAACCATCATCAGACCCATAAACGTGGATTTTTTAAAGAATATTTTTTCAACCATCATCAGACCCATAAACGTGGATTTTTTAAAGAATATTTTTTCAACCATCATCAGACCCATAAACGTGGATTTTTTAAAGAATATTTTTTCAACCATCATCAGACCCATAAACGTGGATTTTTTAAAGAATATTTTTTCAACCATCATCAGACCCATAAACGTGGATTTTTTAAAGAATATTTTTTCAACCATCATCAGACCCATAAACGTGGATTTTTTAAAGAATATTTTTTCAACCATCATCAGACCCATAAACGTGGATTTTTTAAAGAATATTTTTTCAACCATCATCAGACCCATAAACGTGGATTTTTTAAAGAATATTTTTCAACCATCATCAGACCCATAAACGTGGATTTTTTAAAGAATATTTTTTCAACCATCATCAGACCCATAAACGTGGATTTTTTAAAGAAGATTTTTTCAACCATCATCAGCCCCATAAACGTGGATTTTTTAAAGAAGATTTTTTCAACCATCATCAGACCCATAAACGTGGATTTTTTAAAGAATATTTTTTCAACCATCATCAGACCCATAAACGTGGATTTTTTAAAGAATATTTTTTCAACCATCATCAGACCCATAAACGTGGATTTTTTAAAGAATATTTTTTCAACCATCATCAGACCCATAAACGTGGATTTTTTAAAGAATATTTTTTCAACCATCATCAGACCCATAAACGTGGATTTTTTAAAGAATATTTTTTCAACCATCATCAGACCCATAAACGTGGATTTTTTAAAGAATATTTTTTCAACCATCATCAGACCCATAAACGTGGATTTTTTAAAGAATATTTTTTCAACCATCATCAGACCCATAAACGTGGATTTTTTAAAGAATATTTTTTCAACCATCATCAGACCCATAAACGTGGATTTTTAAAGAATATTTTTTCAACCATCATCAGACCCATAAACGTGGATTTTTTAAAGAATATTTTTTCAACCATCATCAGACCCATAAACGTGGATTTTTTAAAGAATATTTTTTCAACCATCATCAGACCCATAAACGTGGATTTTTTAAAGAATATTTTTTCAACCATCATCAGACCCATAAACGTGGATTTTTTAAAGAATATTTTTTCAACCATCATCAGACCCATAAACGTGGATTTTTTAAAGAATATTTTTTCAACCATCATCAGACCCATAAACGTGGATTTTTTAAAGAATATTTTTTCAACCATCATCAGACCCATAAACGTGGATTTTTTAAAGAATATTTTTTCAACCATCATCAGACCCATAAACGTGGATTTTTTAAAGAATATTTTTTCAACCATCATCAGACCCATAAACGTGGATTTTTTAAAGAATATTTTTTCAACCATCATCAGACCCATAAACGTGGATTTTTTAAAGAATATTTTTTCAACCATCATCAGACCCATAAACGTGGATTTTTTAAAGAATATTTTTTCAACCATCATCAGACCCATAAACGTGGATTTTTTAAAGAATATTTTTTCAACCATCATCAGACCCATAAACGTGGATTTTTTAAAGAATATTTTTTCAACCATCATCAGACCCATAAACGTGGATTTTTTAAAGAATATTTTTTCAACCATCATCAGACCCATAAACGTGGATTTTTTAAAGAATATTTTTTCAACCATCATCAGACCCATAAACGTGGATTTTTTAAAGAATATTTTTTCAACCATCATCAGACCCATAAACGTGGATTTTTTAAAGAATATTTTTTCAACCATCATCAGACCCATAAACGTGGATTTTTTAAAGAATATTTTTTCAACCATCATCAGACCCATAAACGTGGATTTTTTAAAGAATATTTTTTCAACCATCATCAGACCCATAAACGTGGATTTTTTAAAGAATATTTTTTCAACCATCATCAGACCCATAAACGTGGATTTTTTAAAGAATATTTTTTCAACCATCATGGATTTTTTAAAGAATATTTTTTCAACCATCATCAGACCCATAAACGTGGATTTTTTAAAGAATATTTTTTCAACCATCATCAGACCCATAAACGTGGATTTTTTAAAGAATATTTTTTCAACCATCATCAGACCCATAAACGTGGATTTTTTAAAGAATATTTTTTCAACCATCATGGATTTTTAAAGAATATTTTTTCAACCATCATCAGACCCATAAACGTGGATTTTTTAAAGAATATTTTTTCAACCATCATCAGACCCATAAACGTGGATTTTTTAAAGAATATTTTTTCAACCATCATCAGACCCATAAACGTGGATTTTTTAAAGAATATTTTTTCAACCATCATGGATTTTTTAAAGAATATTTTTTCAACCATCATCAGACCCATAAACGTGGATTTTTTAAAGAATATTTTTTCAACCATCATGGATTTTTTAAAGAATATTTTTTCAACCATCATCAGACCCATAAACGTGGATTTTTTAAAGAATATTTTTTCAACCATCATCAGACCCATAAACGTGGATTTTTTAAAAAATATTTTTCAACCAACATCTGACCATTAAACGTGGATTTTTTAAAGAATATTTTTTCAACCATCATCAGACCCATAAACGTAGATTTTTTAAAGAATATTTTTTCAACCATCATCAGACCCATAAACGTGGATTTTTTAAAGAATATTTTTCAACCATCATCAGACCCATAAACGTGGATTTTTTAAAGAATATTTTTTCAACCATCATCAGACCCATAAACGTGGATTTTTTAAAGAATATTTTTTCAACCATCATCAGACCCATAAACGTGGATTTTTTAAAGAATATTTTTTCAACCATCATCAGACCCATAAACGTGGATTTTTTAAAGAATATTTTTTCAACCATCATCAGACCCATAAACGTGGATTTTTTAAAGAATATTTTTTCAACCATCATGGATTTTTTAAAGAATATTTTTTCAACCATCATCAGACCCATAAACGTGGATTTTTTAAAGAATATTTTTTCAACCATCATCAGACCCATAAACGTGGATTTTTTAAAAAATATTTTTCAACCAACATCTGACCATTAAACGTGGATTTTTTAAAGAATATTTTTTCAACCATCATCAGGCCCATAAACGTAGATTTTTTAAAGAATATTTTTTCAACCATCATCAGACCCATAAACGTGGATTTTTTAAAGAATATTTTTTCAACCATCATCAGACCCATAAACGTGGATTTTTTAAAGAATATTTTTCAACCATCATCAGACCCATAAACGTGGATTTTTTAAAGAATATTTTTTCAACCATCATCAGACCCATAAACGTGGATTTTTTAAAGAATATTTTTTCAACCATCATCAGACCCATAAACGTGGATTTTTTAAAGAATATTTTTTCAACCATCATCAGACCCATAAACGTGGATTTTTTAAAGAATATTTTTTCAACCATCATCAGACCCATAAACGTGGATTTTTTAAAGAATATTTTTTCAACCATCATCAGACCCATAAACGTGGATTTTTTAAAGAATATTTTTTCAACCATCATGGATTTTTTAAAGAATATTTTTTCAACCATCATCAGACCCATAAACGTGGATTTTTTAAAGAATATTTTTTCAACCATCATCAGACCCATAAACGTGGATTTTTTAAAAAATATTTTTCAACCAACATCTGACCATTAAACGTGGATTTTTTAAAGAATATTTTTTCAACCATCATCAGACCCATAAACGTAGATTTTTTAAAGAATATTTTTTCAACCATCATCAGACCCATAAACGTGGATTTTTTAAAGAATATTTTTTCAACCATCATCAGACCCATAAACGTGGATTTTTTAAAGAATATTTTTCAACCATCATCAGACCCATAAACGTGGATTTTTTAAAGAATATTTTTTCAACCATCATCAGACCCATAAACGTGGATTTTTTAAAGAATATTTTTTCAACCATCATCAGACCCATAAACGTGGATTTTTTAAAGAATATTTTTTCAACCATCATCAGACCCATAAACGTGGATTTTTTAAAGAATATTTTTTCAACCATCATGGATTTTTTAAAGAATATTTTTTCAACCATCATCAGACCCATAAACGTGGATTTTTTAAAGAATATTTTTTCAACCATCATCAGACCCATAAACGTGGATTTTTTAAAGAATATTTTTTCAACCATCATCAGACCCATAAACGTGGATTTTTTAAAGAATATTTTTTCAACCATCATGGATTTTTTAAAGAATATTTTTTCAACCATCATCAGACCCATAAACGTGGATTTTTTAAAGAATATTTTTTCAACCATCATCAGACCCATAAACGTGGATTTTTTAAAGAATATTTTTTCAACCATCATCAGACCCATAAACGTGGATTTTTTAAAGAATATTTTTTCAACCATCATGGATTTTTTAAAGAATATTTTTTCAACCATCATCAGACCCATAAACGTGGATTTTTTAAAGAATATTTTTTCAACCATCATCAGACCCATAAACGTGGATTTTTTAAAAAATATTTTTCAACCAACATCTGACCATTAAACGTGGATTTTTTAAAGAATATTTTTTCAACCATCATCAGACCCATAAACGTAGATTTTTTAAAGAATATTTTTTCAACCATCATCAGACCCATAAACGTGGATTTTTTAAAGAATATTTTTTCAACCATCATCAGACCCATAAACGTGGATTTTTTAAAGAATATTTTTCAACCATCATCAGACCCATAAACGTGGATTTTTTAAAGAATATTTTTTCAACCATCATCAGACCCATAAACGTGGATTTTTTAAAGAATATTTTTTCAACCATCATCAGACCCATAAACGTGGATTTTTTAAAGAATATTTTTTCAACCATCATCAGACCCATAAACGTGGATTTTTTAAAGAATATTTTTTCAACCATCATCAGACCCATAAACGTGGATTTTTTAAAGAATATTTTTTCAACCATCATCAGACCCATAAACGTGAATTTTTTAAAGAATATTTTTTCAACCATCATCAGACCCATAAACGTGGATTTTTTAAAGAATATTTTTTCAACCATCATCAGACCCATAAACGTGGATTTTTTAAAGAATATTTTTTCAACCATCATCAGACCCATAAACGTGGATTTTTTAAAGAATATTTTTTCAACCATCATCAGACCCATAAACGTGGATTTTTTAAAGAATATTTTTTCAACCATCATCAGACCCATAAACGTGGATTTTTTAAAGAATATTTTTTCAACCATCATCAGACCCATAAACGTGGATTTTTTAAAGAATATTTTTTCAACCATCATCAGACCCATAAACGTGGATTTTTTAAAGAATATTTTTTCAACCATCATCAGACCCATAAACGTGGATTTTTTAAAGAATATTTTTTCAACCATCATCAGACCCATAAACGTGGATTTTTTAAAGAATATTTTTTCAACCATCATCAGACCCATAAACGTGGATTTTTTAAAGAATATTTTTTCAACCATCATCAGACCCATAAACGTGGATTTTTTAAAGAATATTTTTTCAACCATCATCAGACCCATAAACGTGGATTTTTTAAAGAATATTTTTTCAACCATCATCAGACCCATAAACGTGGATTTTTTAAAGAATATTTTTTCAACCATCATCAGACCCATAAACGTGGATTTTTAAAGAATATTTTTTCAACCATCATCAGACCCATAAACGTGGATTTTTTAAAGAATATTTTTTCAACCATCATCAGACCCATAAACGTGGATTTTTTAAAGAATATTTTTTCAACCATCATCAGACCCATAAACGTGGATTTTTTAAAGAATATTTTTTCAACCATCATCAGACCCATAAACGTGGATTTTTTAAAGAATATTTTTTCAACCATCATCAGACCCATAAACGTGGATTTTTTAAAGAATATTTTTTCAACCATCATCAGACCCATAAACGTGGATTTTTTAAAGAATATTTTTTCAACCATCATCAGACCCATAAACGTGGATTTTTTAAAGAATATTTTTTCAACCATCATCAGACCCATAAACGTGGATTTTTTAAAGAATATTTTTTCAACCATCATCAGACCCATAAACGTGGATTTTTTAAAGAATATTTTTTCAACCATCATCAGACCCATAAACGTGGATTTTTTAAAGAATATTTTTTCAACCATCATCAGACCCATAAACGTGGATTTTTTAAAGAATATTTTTTCAACCATCATCAGACCCATAAACGTGGATTTTTTAAAGAATATTTTTTCAACCATCATCAGACCCATAAACGTGGATTTTTTAAAGAATATTTTTTCAACCATCATCAGACCCATAAACGTGGATTTTTTAAAGAATATTTTTTCAACCATCATCAGACCCATAAACGTGGATTTTTTAAAGAATATTTTTCAACCATCATCAGACCCATAAACGTGGATTTTTTAAAGAATATTTTTTCAACCATCATCAGACCCATAAACGTGGATTTTTTAAAGAATATTTTTTCAACCATCATCAGACCCATAAACGTGGATTTTTTAAAGAATATTTTTTCAACCATCATCAGACCCATAAACGTGGATTTTTTAAAGAATATTTTTTCAACCATCATCAGACCCATAAACGTGGATTTTTTAAAGAATATTTTTTCAACCATCATCAGACCCATAAACGTGGATTTTTTAAAGAATATTTTTTCAACCATCATCAGACCCATAAACGTGGATTTTTTAAAGAATATTTTTTCAACCATCATCAGACCCATAAACGTGGATTTTTTAAAGAATATTTTTTCAACCATCATCAGACCCATAAACGTGGATTTTTTAAAGAATATTTTTTCAACCATCATCAGACCCATAAACGTGGATTTTTTAAAGAATATTTTTTCAACCATCATCAGACCCATAAACGTGGATTTTTTAAAGAATATTTTTTCAACCATCATCAGACCCATAAACGTGGATTTTTTAAAGAATATTTTTTCAACCATCATCAGACCCATAAACGTGGATTTTTTAAAGAATATTTTTTCAACCATCATCAGACCCATAAACGTGGATTTTTTAAAGAATATTTTTTCAACCATCATCAGACCCATAAACGTGGATTTTTTAAAGCATATTTTTTCAACCATCATCAGACCCATAAACGTGGATTTTTTAAAGAATATTTTTTCAACCATCATCAGACCCATAAACGTGGATTTTTTAAAGAATATTTTTTCAACCATCATCAGACCCATAAACGTGGATTTTTTAAAGAATATTTTTTCAACCATCATCAGACCCATAAACGTGGATTTTTTAAAGAATATTTTTTCAACCATCATCAGACCCATAAACGTGGATTTTTTAAAGAATATTTTTTCAACCATCATCAGACCCATAAACGTGGATTTTTTAAAGAATATTTTTTCAACCATCATCAGACCCATAAACGTGGATTTTTTAAAGAATATTTTTTCAACCATCATCAGACCCATAAACGTGGATTTTTTAAAGAATATTTTTTCAACCATCATCAGACCCATAAACGTGGATTTTTTAAAGAATATTTTTTCAACCATCATCAGACCCATAAACGTGGATTTTTTAAAGAATATTTTTTCAACCATCATCAGACCCATAAACGTGGATTTTTTAAAGAATATTTTTTCAACCATCATCAGACCCATAAACGTGGATTTTTTAAAGAATATTTTTTCAACCATCATCAGACCCATAAACGTGGATTTTTTAAAGAATATTTTTTCAACCATCATCAGACCCATAAACGTGGATTTTTTAAAGCATATTTTTTCAACCATCATCAGACCCATAAACGTGGATTTTTTAAAGCATATTTTTTCAACCATCATCAGACCCATAAACGTGGATTTTTTAAAGCATATTTTTTCAACCATCATCAGACCCATAAACGTGGATTTTTTAAAGAATATTTTTTCAACCATCATCAGACCCATAAACGTGGATTTTTTAAAGAATATTTTTTCAACCATCATCAGACCCATAAACGTGGATTTTTTAAAGAATATTTTTTCAACCATCATCAGACCCATAAACGTGGATTTTTTAAAGAATATTTTTTCAACCATCATCAGACCCATAAACGTGGATTTTTTAAAAAATATTTTTCAACCAACATCTGACCCATTAAACGTGGATTTTTTAAAGAATATTTTTTCAACCATCATCAGACCCATAAACGTGGATTTTTTAAAGAATATTTTTTCAACCATCATCAGACCCATAAACGTGGATTTTTTAAAGAATATTTTTTCAACCATCATCAGACCCATAAACGTGGATTTTTTAAAGAATATTTTTTCAACCATCATCAGACCCATAAACGTGGATTTTTTAAAGAATATTTTTTCAACCATCATCAGACCCATAAACGTGGATTTTTTAAAGAATATTTTTTCAACCATCATCAGACCCATAAACGTGGATTTTTTAAAGAATATTTTTTCAACCATCATCAGACCCATAAACGTGGATTTTTTAAAGAATATTTTTTCAACCATCATCAGACCCATAAACGTGGATTTTTTAAAGAATATTTTTTCAACCATCATCAGACCCATAAACGTGGATTTTTTAAAGAATATTTTTTCAACCATCATCAGACCCATAAACGTGGATTTTTAAAGAATATTTTTTCAACCATCATCAGACCCATAAACGTGGATTTTTTAAAGAATATTTTTTCAACCATCATCAGACCCATAAACGTGGATTTTTTAAAGAATATTTTTCAGCCAATATCTGACCATGGAACGGTCCTAACCGGTTTTAACATGGCAAAGCCCAGGACTTATCTTGGTCCCTCTTTCATCTCAAGTGGACACTGACCTCCCCGTGGGGTCACCTGGGGAACTGCCTTTAACACCCGTTAAAGGTAGTGAGCTAACATGTGCCGCGCATTCACCCATAAGAACGTTAAAAACGGATTTGGGCGTCGGGTTAGTAACCATCCCCTAAAAAAAACAGCCTTCTATGAAAAAACGAAAGAAAAGAAAAACAAATCCCTCAAAAGTTGACGACCCACGCAAACGTTTTAAGGACCATGATCTGCGAATGTGCACCTGGAATGTTCGCACTCTTTTTAGGGAAGGTGCAGTTTACGCATTGGCAGATGTACTTGAAAAGTACAGGGCCGACATTACTGTCATACAGGAAATACGATGGATTGGGAAAGGCGTCACAACAACACCTAAAGATGACGCATTGTATTATAGCTGCCATGACACAAAGCACGAGTTAGGTTGCTAATTTGTAGTTGGTCGAAAGTTAAAACATCTGGTCTCCAGCTTCACCCCATTGAATGAAAGACTCGCTGCAATTCCATTAAAAGCTAAATTCTTCAACATCAGCTTCATTTGCGCTCATACTCCCAATGAGTACAAGGACGAACAGACCAAAGATATATTTTACGAGCGCTTAGAAGAAACTTATGACCGTTGTCCTGCCCATGACATTAAAATTGTTCTAGGCGATTTTAATGCAATATCTGTGGCCCAACAGTCGGAAAATTCAGTCTCCACAGTGAAACATCGGACAATGGTATGAGGTTGATAGACGTTGCAGCGGCAAAAACATGGTAGTTTGCAGCACCAGATTTCAACATCTCGACATCCATAAGGACACCTGGCTGTCTCCAGATCAGAAAACAAGAAATCAAATTGATCACGTTGTGATAGATGGAAGACATTCGTCGAGCGTGTTGGATGTGCGTTCGTTCCGAGCAGCAAACGGACCACTACTTTGTTGCAGCAAAGGTACGCACCCGGTTAAACGTAGCAAACAAAGTACGAACAGACACAACACGAAAGTTGGACATCGGTAAGCTGCAATCACAACAGATAGCCATAGCATATTCCACTCAACTAGCCCAATTGCTTAATGAGAGCACTCCTTGTCCGATAACATAACATCACAATGGCAAAATATTGCCCACTCCATGCAAACAGCCGCAAAATCAATACTTGGATACCAGAGACCTCCGCAAAGGAATTCATGGTATGACCAGAAGTGTCGTGCTGCTACCGAAGAGAAATCAGTAGCAACGCGTAGTGCACGAGAGAGATATCGGGAGAAAAGGAGAGAAGAGAAACGTCTTTTCCGCAAGAAGAAGAGAGAAATGGAAAAGCGGGAGTGTGAAAAAATGGAGATGTACAGGAGCCAGAATGAAGTCGGAAAATTCTACCAAAGAGTGAAACATCAAACAGATGGCTTTGGTACAGGCACATCCTCCTGTAGAGACCAGCAAGGTAATTTGGTAACTGATACAGATAGTGTGCTCAGGATATGGAAAGAACATTTTTCAAAACTGTTGGTATCCAATAGCAGCGAAGACGACGAAGATACCACAGTCCCAATCCCAGAAGATGGTATTGAATGTATACCGCCCAGCCAAGATGAGGTAAAGACAGCAATAAATCGGCTGAAGAATAATAAGGCAGCAGGAGCCGATGGCTTACCAGCCGAGCTGTTCCAAACCGGAAGCGACACGCTGATAAGGTGTATTCATCAGCTAGTTAGCACCATCTGGCAGGAAGAAAGAGTACCCCACGATTGGAACCTGAGCATCCTGTGCCCCGTCCACAAGAAGGGAGATAAGACTGTATGCTCTAACTATAGGGGCATAAGTCTACTCCCTATTTTCTACAAGATCGTGTCAGGGATATTGTGCGAACGACTAAAGCCCATGGTCAACGAAATTATTGGACCAGACCAATGCGGCTTAGACCTGGCAAGTCCACCATTGACCAGATATTTACCCTGCGGCAAATCCTGGAGAAGACCCAAGAGATGCAGATCGACACCTACCACCTTTTTGTCGATTATAAAGCAGCCTTCGACAGCCCGCTGCGTTCAAAGGTATTCCAAGCCATGTCTGAATTTGGTATCCCCGCAAAGCTCATCCGGCTTTGTAAAATGACTTTACCTGACACGAGATCCTCAGTTAAAATAGGAAAGAACCTCTCCGAAGAATTTTGTACCAAAAGAGGTTTCAGGCAAGGAGACAGCCTCTCGTGTGGTCTTTTCAACATCCTTCTGGAAAAGGTTATTCGAGAGGCAAACGTCAAACGATGTGGCACAATCTACACCAATAGCCACATGTTACTTTCTTATGCGGATGATATAGACATCATGGGACGATCAGTGAAAGAAGTAACAGATACCTTTATGAAGGTCGAAGGAGAATCTGCTAAAGTGGATCTGGCGGTAAACGGTGAGAAGACCAAGTTGATGGTGTCGACGCGCAATGCGTCCATAGAGATCGGGCCAACTGTTGACGTTGGTTCCTATAATTTTGAGGTAGTAAACGACTTCGTCTACCTCGGCACCGCCGTAAGCACAACTAACGTCAGTTGTGAAATAAAAAGAAGAATTGTATTGGCCAACAGATGCTACTTTGGTTTAAGCAAGCACTTTAAAAACAAAGCCACATCTCCTCAAACAAAAATAACGCTCTTCAAAACACTGATGCTACCCATGCTGATGTATGGTTCCGAAGCCTGGGTACTTGCGCAAGCAGATAAGGCAGTGCTTGGTGTGTTTAAGAGAAAAATTCTTCGAAAGATCTACGGACCAATCTGCGTAGACGGTGAATATCGACGTCGCATGAACCACGAGCTGTACCTGCTATATAGTTAAACGTATCGAGATGCAGCGATTGCGTTGGCTAGGCCATATCATAAGTATGGGCGAAGATGAACCCCCTAAAAAGGCGTATAAATAGGAACCGCTTGGCAGTGCACGCAGAATATGCAGGCCAAGGAATAGATGGCGCAAACTAGTGGATGAAGAGATGAAAAGGCGCGGTATTTCAGAGTGCGAAGCAACAAATAGAGAGAAATGGAGATCTTTTCTTAGTTCGACCTATGGAACAAATGTTCTGTAATGGGCCAGCTAAGTAAGTAAGTATCAGTGCCTTGCAAACGCTGAATAACCGTTGACCACAATGTTCCACTACCAAGTGCCATCTTTTCTTTTAGAAAATCATAGGAAAAATTATCAAGTTTATGTATATTTGTACAAGTTGTGAACAGCACTACAAACGAATGAATGAAATAACAACAAAAGCAAAGGGAAAAAAATAATGTGAAGCATACTTTTAGGCTGCCTTAAACCCCTCTTTTTTTTTCTTGTCTACCAACCAAAGGCGATAGGTGCATATGAATATTGCGTGGTGGCATTTTTATTATAGTATGAGTAAGAAGTGAGAGTGGTTCGCTGTAATTGTATGTGTTGTCGTGTTAGATAGGCGACTGATTGTTTGAGTTGCATTGTGCTGAACGAGTGTTCACTTGTTATAGAGGTGGCGGATGCGAATAAGTGCTTGTTGAACTTCGTGTTTGGTGAGCACCTGAGTTTTTGTTGTATGTGCTATGGGTTTTTTCTTGTTGAGCGGTAACAATAACAACCCAAACAACACCATCATAACACAAAAGGCCACAATATGGGTGGTGGGTCAAACAAACAGCGAGACAGCAACAATTGCAGGCATGCAACTCCGTAAAAATTGTAAAAATATTTTTGATTGAAACTGGTTTACGGAATATCTCCCATGACTACGATAGCTAAAGAAAAAACAACAACAACAATATCCACATGTCATGTTAAGAAGGATATTGAGGGGAAAGGAAAATGGTGGTGATGGCAATGATGTTGTTGAGCTTGTTACTACAATTATTACAACAATATAGCGGATCCTTGCATTGCTGCTCCTCTGCAACACCCTCGCCAATGTGTTGTTCGCTTAACGCTGTCCCTGCTCTTGTTGTTTTTGCTAGTGTTTTGCTTTCTATTATTGTCTATCAATGAATGCATTTGTGTTGTCGACAGTTCGTATTGTTGATGGCTGAAATGTGTTGATAGGTGTAAGACCCTCCCTCAATCCACTTACAAATCAACAAACAATTTCAACCGCAGCCAATTGAATAAAGGATGTGTGGATATGCAAAGGGAAATGTTCATGATTATTTCTGTCGTGGCGTTACTTTTCAGGGTGCTGACATAGAGGGGAAAAATCAGCAGCAACAACAACAACCAACCAACTCTGTCAATAACGAGAAAGTGAGTGGTGCATTGAAGTGTTACTAAAGTGCAGCACAGTGGGTCAAAAAAGGAATGATGATGGCTGAAAAAATATTGTTTAAAAATCCACGTCCATTGGGGTAATGATTGGTGGAAAAATATTGTTTAAAAAAATCCACGTTTATTGTTGTGATGATGGGTGAAAAATATTGTTTAAAAAATACACGTTCATTGGTCTGATGATGGGTGAAAAATCTTGTTAAAAAATCCACGTTTATTTGGGTTATGATGGATGAAAAATATTGTTTAAAAAATCCACGTTTATTTGGGTGATGATGGGTGAAAAATCTTGTTAAAAAATCCACGTTTATTTGGGTTATGATGGATGAAAAATATTGTTTAAAAAATCCACGTTTATTTGAGTGATGATGGGTGAAAAAAATTATTTAAAACATCCACGTTTATTTGGGTGATGATGGATGAAAAATATTGTTTAAAAAATCCACGTTTATTTGAGTGATGATGGGTAAAAAAATATTGTTTAAAAAATCCACGTTTATTGTTGTGATGGTGGGTGAAAAAATATTCTTTAAAAAATCCACGTTTATTTTTGTGATGGTGGGTGAAAAAATATACTTAAAAAAATACACGTTTATTTTTGTGATGGTGGGTGAAAAATATTGTTAAAAAAATCCACGTTTATTTTTGTGATGATGGGTGAAAAATATTGTTTAAAAAAACCACGTTTATTGTTGTGTTGATGGGTGAAAAATATTGTTTAAAAAAAACACGTTTATTGGTGTGACGGTAGGTGAAAATATTGTTTAAAAAATCCACGGTTAATGGTGTGATTATGGGTGAAAAATATTGTTTAAAAAATCCACGTTTATTGCTGTGATTATGGGTGAAAAATATTGTTTAAAAAATCCACGTTTATTGCTGTGATTATGGGTGAAAAATATTGTTTAAAAAATCCACGTTTATTGCTGTGATTATGGGTGAAAAATATTGTTTAAAAAATCCACGTTTATTGCTGTGATTATGGGTGAAAAATATTGTTTAAAAAATCCACGTTTATTGCTGTGATTATGGGTGAAAAATATTGTTTAAAAAATCCACGTTTATTGCTGTGATTATGGGAGAAAAATATTGTTTAAAAAATCCACGTTTATTGCTGTGATTATGGGTGAAAAATATTGTTTAAAAAATCCATGTTTATTGCTGTGATTATGGGTGAAAAATATTGTTTAAAAAATCCACGTTTATTTGGGTGATGATGGGTAAAAAAATATTGTTTAAAAAATCCACATTTATTTGGGTAATGATGGGTGAAAAAATATTGTTTAAAAAATCCACGTGTATTTGGGTGATGATGGGTGAAAAAATATTGTTTAAAAAATCCACGTTTATTGCTGTGATTGTGGGTGAAAAATATTGTTTAAAAAATCCACGTTTATTGCTGTGATTATGGGTGAAAAATATTGTTTAAAAAATCCTCGTTTATTTGGGTGATGATGGGTGAAAAAATATTGTTTAAAAAATCCACGTTTATTGTTGTGATGGTGGGTGAAAAAATATTGTTTAAAAAATCCACGTTTATTTGGGTGATGATGGGTGAAAAAATATTCTTTAAAAAATCCACGTTTATTGTTGTGATGGTGGGTGAAAAAATATTCTTTAAAAAATCCACGTTTATTGTTGTGATGGTGGGTGAAAAAATATTCTTTAAAAAATCCACGTTTATTGTTGTGATGGTGGGTGAAAAAATATTCTTTAAAAAATCCACGTTTATTGTTGTGATGGTGGGTGAAAAAATATTCTTTAAAAAATCCACGTTTATTGTTGTGATGGTGGGTGAAAAAATATTCTTTAAAAAATCCACGTTTATTGTTGTGATGGTGGGTGAAAAAATATTCTTTAAAAAATCCACGTTTATTGTTGTGATGGTGGGTGAAAAAATATTCTTTAAAAAATCCACGTTTATTGTTGTGATGGTGGGTGAAAAAATATTCTTTAAAAAATCCACGTTTATTGTTGTGATGGTGGGTGAAAAAATATTCTTTAAAAAATCCACGTTTATTGTTGTGATGGTGGGTGAAAAAATATTCTTTAAAAAATCCACGTTTATTGTTGTGATGGTGGGTGAAAAAATATTCTTTAAAAAATCCACGTTTATTGTTGTGATGGTGGGTGAAAAAATATTCTTTAAAAAATCCACGTTTATTGTTGTGATGGTGGGTGAAAAAATATTCTTTAAAAAATCCGCGTTTATTGTTGTGATGGTGGGTGAAAAAATATTCTTTAAAAAATCCACGTTTATTGTTGTGATGGTGGGTGAAAAAATATTCTTTAAAAAATCCACGTTTATTGTTGTGATGGTGGGTGAAAAAATATTCTTTAAAAAATCCACGTTTATTGTTGTGATGGTGGGTGAAAAAATATTCTTTAAAAAATCCACGTTTATTGTTGTGATGGTGGGTGAAAAAATATTCTTTAAAAAATCCACGTTTATTGTTGTGATGGTGGGTGAAAAAATATTCTTTAAAAAATCCACGTTTATTGTTGTGATGGTGGGTGAAAAAATATTCTTTAAAAAATCCACGTTTATTGTTGTGATGGTGGGTGAAAAAATAATCTTTAAAAAATCCACGTTTATTGTTGTGATGGTGGGTGAAAAAATAATCTTTAAAAAATCCACGTTTATTGTTGTGATGGTGGGTGAAAAAATATTCTTTAAAAAATCCACGTTTATTGTTGTGATGGTGGGTGAAAAAATATTCTTTAAAAAATCCACGTTTATTGTTGTGATGGTGGGTGAAAAAATATTCTTTAAAAAATCCACGTTTATTGTTGTGATGGTGGGTGAAAAAATATTCTTTAAAAAATCCACGTTTATTGTTGTGGTGGTGGGTGAAAAAATATTCTTTAAAAAATCCACGTTTATTGTTGTGATGGTGGGTGAAAAAATATTCTTTAAAAAATCCACGTTTATTGTTGTGATGGTGGGTGAAAAAATATTCTTTAAAAAATCCACGTTTATTGTTGTGATGGTGGGTGAAAAAATATTCTTTAAAAAATCCACGTTTATTGTTGTGATGGTGGGTGAAAAAATATTCTTTAAAAAATCCACGTTTATTGTTGTGATGGTGGGTGAAAAAATATTCTTTAAAAAATCCACGTTTATTGTTGTGATGGTGGGTGAAAAAATATTCTTTAAAAAATCCACGTTTATTGTTGTGATGGTGGGTGAAAAAATATTCTTTAAAAAATCCACGTTTATTGTTGTGATGGTGGGTGAAAAAATATTCTTTAAAAAATCCACGTTTATTGTTGTGATGGTGGGTGAAAAAATATTCTTTAAAAAATCCACGTTTATTGTTGTGATGGTGGGTGAAAAAATATTCTTTAAAAAATCCACGTTTATTGTTGTGATGGTGGGTGAAAAAATATTCTTTAAAAAATCCACGTTTATTGTTGTGATGGTGGGTGAAAAAATATTCTTTAAAAAATCCACGTTTATTGTTGTGATGGTGGGTGAAAAAATATTCTTTAAAAAATCCACGTTTATTGTTGTGATGGTGGGTGAAAAAATATTCTTTAAAAAATCCACGTTTATTGTTGTGATGGTGGGTGAAAAAATATTCTTTAAAAAATCCACGTTTATTGTTGTGATGGTGGGTGAAAAAATATTCTTTAAAAAATCCACGTTTATTGTTGTGATGGTGGGTGAAAAAATATTCTTTAAAAAATCCACGTTTATTGTTGTGATGGTGGGTGAAAAAATATTCTTTAAAAAATCCACGTTTATTGTTGTGATGGTGGGTGAAAAAATATTCTTTAAAAAATCCACGTTTATTGTTGTGATGGTGGGTGAAAAAATATTCTTTAAAAAATCCACGTTTATTGTTGTGATGGTGGGTGAAAAAATATTCTTTAAAAAATCCACGTTTATTGTTGTGATGGTGGGTGAAAAAATATTCTTTAAAAAATCCACGTTTATTGTTGTGATGGTGGGTGAAAAAATATTCTTTAAAAAATCCACGTTTATTGTTGTGATGGTGGGTGAAAAAATATTCTTTAAAAAATCCACGTTTATTGTTGTGATGGTGGGTGAAAAAATATTCTTTAAAAAATCCACGTTTATTGTTGTGATGGTGGGTGAAAAAATATTCTTTAAAAAATCCACGTTTATTGTTGTGATGGTGGGTGAAAAAATATTCTTTAAAAAATCCACGTTTATTGTTGTGGTGGTGGGTGAAAAAATATTCTTTAAAAAATCCACGTTTATTGTTGTGATGGTGGGTGAAAAAATATTCTTTAAAAAATCCACGTTTATTGTTGTGATGGTGGGTGAAAAAATATTCTTTAGAAAATCCACGTTTATTGTTGTGATGGTGGGTGAAAAAATATTCTTTAAAAAATCCACGTTTATTGTTGTGATGGTGGGTGAAAAAATATTCTTTAAAAAATCCACGTTTATTGTTGTGATGGTGGGTGAAAAAATATTCTTTAAAAAATCCACGTTTATTGTTGTGATGGTGGGTGAAAAAATATTCTTTAAAAAATCCACGTTTATTGTTGTGATGGTGGGTGAAAAAATATTCTTTAAAAAATCCACGTTTATTGTTGTGATGGTGGGTGAAAAAATATTCTTTAAAAAATCCACGTTTATTGTTGTGATGGTGGGTGAAAAAATATTCTTTAAAAAATCCACGTTTATTGTTGTGATGGTGGGTGAAAAAATATTCTTTAAAAAATCCACGTTTATTGTTGTGATGGTGGGTGAAAAAATATTCTTTAAAAAATCCACGTTTATTGTTGTGATGGTGGGTGAAAAAATATTCTTTAAAAAATCCACGTTTATTGTTGTGATGGTGGGTGAATAAATATTCTTTAAAAAAATCCACGTTTATTGTTGTGATGGTGGGTGAAAAAAATATTCTTTGAAAAATCCACGTTTATTGTTGTGATGGTGGGTGAAAAAATATTCTTTAAAAAATCCACGTTTATTGTTGTGATGGTGGGTGAAAAAATATTCTTTAAAAACTCCACGTTTATTGTTGTGGTGGTGGGTGAAAAAATATTCTTTAAAAAATCCACGTTTATTGTTGTGATGGTGGGTGAAAAAATATTCTTTAAAAAATCCACGTTTATTGTTGTGATGGTGGGTGAAAAAAATATTCTTTGAAAAATCCACGTTTATTGTTGTGATGGTGGGTGAAAAAATATTCTTTAAAAAATCCACGTTTATTGTTGTGATGGTGGGTGAAAAAAATATTCTTTGAAAAATCCACGTTTATTGTTGTGATGGTGGGTGAAAAAATATTCTTTAAAAAATCCACGTTTATTGTTGTGATGGTGGGTGAAAAAAATATTCTTTGAAAAATCCACGTTTATTGTTGTGATGGTGGGTGAAAAAATATTCTTTAAAAAATCCACGTTTATTGTTGTGATGGTGGGTGAAAAAATATTCTTTAAAAAATCCACTTTTATTGTTGTGATGGTGGGTGAAAAATATTCTTTAAAAAATCCACGTTTATTGTTGTGATGGTGGGTGAAAAAATATTCTTTAAAAAAATCCACGTTTATTGTTGTGATGGTGGGTGAAAAAATATTCTTTAAAAAATCCACGTTTATTGTTGTGATGGTGGGTGAAAAAATATTCTTTAAAAAAATCCACGTTTATTGTTGTGATGGTGGGTGAAAAAATATTCTTTAAAAAATCCACGTTTATTGTTGTGATGGTGGGTGAAAAAATATTCTTTGAAAAATCCACGTTTATTGTTGTGATGGTGGGTGAACAAAAATTCTTTAAAAAATCCACGTTTATTGTTGTGATGGTGGGTGAAAAAATATTCTTTAAAAAATCCACGTTTATTGTTGTGATGGTGGGTGAAAAAAATATTCTTTGAAAAATCCACGTTTATTGTTGTGATGGTGGGTGAAAAAATATTCTTTAAAAAATCCACGTTTATTGTTGTGATGGTGGGTGAAAAAATATTCTTTGAAAAATCCACGTTTATTGTTGTGATGGTGGGTGAACAAAAATTCTTTAAAAAATCCACGTTTATTGTTTGTGATGGTGGGTGAAAAAATATTCTTTAAAAAATCCACGTTTATTGTTGTGATGGTGGGTGAAAAAAATATTCTTTGAAAAATCCACGTTTATTGTTGTGATGGTGGGTGAAAAAATATTCTTTAAAAAATCCACGTTTATTGTTGTGATGGTGGGTGAAAAAAATATTCTTTGAAAAATCCACGTTTATTGTTGTGATGGTGGGTGAAAAAATATTCTTTAAAAAATCCACGTTTATTGTTGTGATGGTGGGTGAAAAAATATTCTTTGAAAAATCCACGTTTATTGTTGTGATGGTGGGTGAACAAAAATTCTTTAAAAAATCCACGTTTATTGTTGTGATGGTGGGTGAAAAAATATTCTTTAAAAAATCCACGTTTATTGTTGTGATGGTGGGTGAAAAAAATATTCTTTGAAAAATCCACGTTTATTGTTGTGATGGTGGGTGAAAAAATATTCTTTAAAATATCCACGTTTATTGTTGTGATGGTGGGTGAAAAAATATTCTTTGAAAAATCCACGTTTATTGTTGTGATGGTGGGTGAACAAAAATTCTTTAAAAAATCCACGTTTATTGTTGTGATGGTGGGTGAAAAAATATTCTTTAAAAAATCCACGTTTATTGTTGTGATGGTGGGTGAAAAAAATATTCTTTGAAAAATCCACGTTTATTGTTGTGATGGTGGGTGAAAAAATATTCTTTAAAAAATCCACGTTTATTGTTGTGATGGTGGGTGAAAAAAATATTCTTTGAAAAATCCACGTTTATTGTTGTGATGGTGGGTGACAAAATATTCTTTAAAAAATCCACGTTTATTGTTGTGACGGTGGGTGACAAAATATTCTTTAAAAAATCCACGTTTATTGTTGTGACGGTGGGTGACAAAATATTCTTTAAAAATCCACGTTTATTGTTGTGATGGTGGGTCAAAAAATATTCTTTAAAAAATCCACGTTTATTGTTGTGATGGTGGGTGAAAAAATATTCTTTAAGAAATCCACGCTTATTGTTGTGATGGTGGGTGAAAAAATATTCTTTAAAAAAATCCACGTTTATTGGGGTGATGATGGCTGAAAAATATTGTTTATAATATCCACGTTTATTGGGGTGATGATGGCTGAAAAAATATTGTTTAAAAAATCCACGTTTATTGTTGTGATGGTGGGTCAAAAATATTCTTTAAAAAATCCACGTTTATTGTTGTGACGGTGGGTGACAAAATATTCTTTAAAAAATCCACGTTTATTGTTGTGACGGTGGGTGACAAAATATTCTTTAAAAAATCCACGTTTATTGTTGTGACGGTGGGTGACAAAATATTCTTTAAAAATCCACGTTTATTGTTGTGATGGTGGGTCAAAAAATATTCTTTAAAAAATCCACGTTTATTGTTGTGATGGTGAGTGAAAAATATTCTTTAAAAAATCCACGTTTATTGTTGTGATGGTGGGTGAAAAATATTGTTTAAAAAATCCACGTTTATTGTTGTGATGGTGGGTGAAAAATATTGTTTAAAAAATCCACGTTTATTGCTGTGATTATGGGTGAAAAATATTGTTTAAAAATCCACGTTTATTGCTGTGATTATGGGTGAAAAATATTGTTTAAAAAATCCACGTTTATTGCTGTGATTATGGGTGAAAAATATTGTTTAAAAAATCCACGTTTATTGGGGTGATGATGGCTGAAAAATATTGTTTAAAAAATCCACGTTTATTGGGGTGATGATGGCTGAAAAATATTGTTTAAAAAATCCACGTTTATTGGGGTGATGATGGCTGAAAAAATATTGTTTAAAAAATCCACGTTTATTGGGGTGATGATGGCTGAAAAATATTGTTTAAAAAATCCACGTTTATTGGGGTGATGATGGCTGAGAAAATATTGTTTAAAAAATCCACGTTTATTGGGGTGATGATGGCTGAAAAATATTGTTTAAAAAATCCACGTTTATTGGGGTGATGATGGCTGAAAAAATATTGTTTAAAAAATACACGTTTATTGGGTTGATGGTGGCTGAAAAATATTGTTTAAAAAATCCACGTTTATTGGGGTGATGATGGCTGAAAAAATATTGTTTAAAAATCCACGTTTATTGGGGTGATGATGGCTGAGAAAATATTGTTTAAAAAATCCACGTTTATTGGGGTGATGATGGCTGAAAAAATATTCTTTAAAAAATCCACGTTTATTGTTGTGATGGTGGGGGGAAAAATATTCTTTAAAAAATCCACGTTTATTGTTGTGATGGTGGGTGAAAAAATATTCTTTAAAAAATCCACGTTTATTGTTGTGATGGTGGGTGAAAAAATATTCTTTAAAAAATCCACGTTTATTGTTGTGATGATGGCTGAAAAAATATTCTTTAAAAAATCCACGTTTATTGTTGTGATGGTGGGTGAAAAAATATTCTTTAAAAAATCCACGTTTATTGTTGTGATGGTGGGTGAAAAAATATTCTTTAAAAAATCCACGTTTATTGGGGGTGATGATGGCTGAAAAATATTGTTTATAATATCCACGTTTATTGGGGTGATGATGGCTGAAAAAATATTGTTTAAAAAATCCACGTTTATTGTTGTGATGGTGTGTCAAAAATATTCTTTAAAAAATCCACGTTTATTGTTGTGACGGTGGGTGACAAAATATTCTTTAAAAAATCCACGTTTATTGTTGTGACGGTGGGTGACAAAATATTCTTTAAAAAATCCACGTTTATTGTTGTGACGGTGGGTGACAAAATATTCTTTAAAAATCCACGTTTATTGTTGTGATGGTGGGTCAAAAAATATTCTTTAAAAAATCCACGTTTATTGTTGTGATGGTGAGTGAAAAATATTCTTTAAAAAATCCACGTTTATTGTTGTGATGGTGGGTGAAAAATATTGTTTAAAAAATCCACGTTTATTGCTGTGATTATGGGTGAAAAAATATTGTTTAAAAATCCACGTTTATTGCTGTGATTATGGGTGAAAAATATTGTTTAAAAAATCCACGTTTATTGCTGTGATTATGGGTGAAAAATATTGTTTAAAAAATCCACGTTTATTGCTGTGATTATGGGTGAAAAATATTGTTTAAAAAATCCACGTTTATTGCTGTGATTATGGGTGAAAAATATTGTTTAAAAAATCCACGTTTATTGCTGTGATTATGGGTGAAAAATATTGTTTAAAAAATCCACGTTTATTGCTGTGATTATGGGTGAAAAATATTGTTTAAAAAATCCACGTTTATTGCTGTGATTATGGGTGAAAAATATTGTTTAAAAAATCCACGTTTATTGCTGTGATTATGGGTGAAAAATATTGTTTAAAAAATCCACGTTTATTGCTGTGATTATGGGTGAAAAATATTGTTTAAAAAATCCACGTTTATTGTTGTGATGGTGAGTGAAAAATATTCTTTAAAAAATCCACGTTTATTGTTGTGATTGTGGGTGTAAAATATTTTTTTTGAAAAATCCACGTTTATTGTTGAGATTGTGGGTGAAAAATATTGTTTAAAAAATCCACGTTTATTTGGTTGCTGATGGGTGAAAAAATAATGTTTGAAAAATCCACGTTTATTGATTTGATGATGGATGAATAACAAACAAAATTACCATCTCCCCACTGTACATTACAGCAATGCTGAAAACACAGTCACTCATCAACACATTTTAAAGTATTTTTTCCTTTTTCCCCTTATAATAAATAGACATCACTTGACATAGGGAAATATAAATATTTTACCCCTAGGTAACAAACATCCAATAGATAAATATGTATGTGAGTTGAGGTGGGGTGAAAGTAGACACCTTTCGAACTGGCAACAGCAAAAAAAAATCTGTCATCACTTTATTTACTTGAAGTAAAGCAGCAGCGGCAACAGCAACAAAAAAGTTAAGTTTGAAGGACACTTATCCATTATGAAAAGGCAAAAAGGCAGACAAACAAACAGAGAGACGGACAGACAATCACATAAAATATTCAGCTATTTTAGTCAATGAAACACAAAATTCCTTTTTCATCATCTTCTTCGTCTATGAAAGAAAGTAAATTGGCAAATTAAAAAACACACATCGGCTACATATCTTATGTTACATTCATTGCAGGTAAAATGAATGGAAAAAACTGAAATAAAAAGGATAATGACCCTAAAATCGCAAAAATGTTTAAACATGTTCGATTTAAGCTCAGCCAGACACATTTTATGGGAAGTTTTCTTTAGAATTTTAAGTTTTTTTTGTGTCTCCATGAAAGGTCAATTTGTTTGTCTGGTTTTAGAAAAAACTTTAAATTGTAATCGTAAATTAGTTGGAATTGATTAGAGAGAAAGGTAGACACTGAAGGTCACTGATATTAAAACTATTCAGAGATGTGTGTGGTGGTAGAAAAGTTTTGGGAATTAAATTTCATATGTCCATTAAACGTCAATTATTTAAAGAATATTTTCATAAACGTGGATTTTTAAAGAATATTTTTTCAACCATCATCAGACCCATACATGTGGACTTTTTAAACAATATTTTTTCAACCATCATCAGACCCATAAAAGTGGATTTTTAAAGAATATTTTTTTTGACCATCAGACCCATAAACGTTGATTTTTTAAAGAATATTTTTTAAACCATCAGACCCAGACCCATAAACGTGCCTTTGCCCAATAAACTTGGATTTTTTAATGAATATTTTTTAAAAAATATATTTTCAACCATCATCAGGCCCATAAACGTGGATTTTTTAAAGAATATTTTTTCAACCATCATCAGGCCCATAAACGTGGATTTTTGAAGAATATTTTTTCAACCATCATCAGGCCCATAAACGTGGATTTTTTAAAGAATAATTTTTCAACCATCATCAGGCCCATAAATGTGGATTTTTAAAGATTATTTTTTCAACCATCATCAGGCCCATAAACGTGGATTTTTTAAACAATATTTTTCAACCATCATCAGGCCCATAAACGTGGATTTTTTAAACAATATTTTTTCAACCATCATCAGACCATAAACGTGGATTTTTAAACAATATTTTTTCAACCATCATCAGGCCCATAAACGTAAATTTTTTAAACAATATTTTTTTCAACCATCATCAGGCCCATAAACGTGGATTTTTTAAACAATATTTTTTCAACCATCATCAGACCCATAAACGTGGATTTTTTAAACAATATTTTTTTCAACCATCATCAGACCCATAAACGTGGATTTTTTAAACAATATTTTTTCAACCATCATCAGACCCATAAACGTGGATTTTTTAAACAATATTTTTTCAACCATCATCAGACCCATAAACGTGGATTTTTGAAGAATATTTTTTCAACCATCATCAGGCCCATAAACGTGGATTTTTTAAAAACAATATTTTTTCAACCATCATCAGACCCATAAACGTGGATTTTTTAAACAATATTTTTTCAACCATCATCAGACCCATAAACGTGGATTTTTTAAACAATATTTTTTCAACCATCATCAGACCCATAAACGTGGATTTTTTAAACAATATTTTTTCAACCATCATCAGACCATAAACGTGGATTTTTTAAACAATATTTTTCAACCATCATCAGACCCATAAACGTGGATTTTTTAAACAATATTTTTTCAACCATCATCAGACCCATAAACGTGGATTTTTTAAACAATATTTTTTCAACCATCATCAGACCCATAAACGTGGATTTTTTAAACAATATTTTTTCAACCATCATCAGACCCACAAACGTGGATTATTTTTAAAACATATTTTTTCAACCATCATCAGACCCATAAACGTGGATTTTTAAACAATATTTTTTCAACCATCATCAGACCCATAAACGTGGATTTTTTAAAGATATTTTTTCACCCACCATCTGACCATAAAACGTGGATTTTTTAAAGAATATAAAACGTGGATTTTTTAAAGAATATTTTTTGAACCATCATCATTCCCATAAACGTGGATTTTTTAAAGAATATTTTTTCAACCACCATCAGACCCATAAACGTGGATTTTTTTAAAGAATATTTTTTTAACCATCATCAGGCCCATAAACGTGGATTTTTTAAAGAATATTTTTCAACCATCATCAGACCCATAAACGTGGATTTTTTTAAAGAATATTTTTTCAACCATCATCAGACCCATAAACGTGGATTTTTTAAAGAATATTTTTTCAACCATCATCAGACCCATAAACGTGGATTTTTTAAAGAATATTTTTTCAACCATCATCAGACCCATAAACGTGGATTTTTTTAAAAGAATATTTTTAACCATCATCAGACCCATAAACGTGGATTTTTTAAAGAATATTTTTTCAACCATCATCAGACCCATAAACGTGGATTTTTTAAAGAATATTTTTTCAACCATCATCAGACCCATAAACGCGGATTGTTTAAAAAAATATTTTTTCAACCATCATCAGGACCCATAAATGTGGATTTTTAAAGAATATTTTTTCACCCCTCATCACAACAATAAACGTGGATGTTTTAAACAATATTTTTTCAACCATCATCACACCCATAAATGTGGATTTTTTAAAGAATATTTCTTTACGCATCTCACAACAATAAACGTGGATTTTTTAAAGAATATTTTGTCAACCATCATCAGACCCATAAACGTGGATTTTTTAAACAATATTTTTTCAACCATCATCACACCCATAAATGTGGATTTTTTAAACAATATTTTTTCAACCATCATCACACCCATAAATGTGGATTTTTTAAACAATATTTTTTCAACCATCATCACACCCATAAATGTGGATTTTTTAAAGAATATTTCTTTACGCATCTCACAACAATAAACGTGGATTTTTTAAAGAATATTTTGTCAACCATCATCAGACCCATAAACGTGGATTTTTTAAACAATATTTTTTCAACCATCATCACACCCATAAATGTGGATTTTTTAAACAATATTTTTTCAACCATCATCACACCCATAAATGTGGATTTTTTAAACAATATTTTTTCAACCATCATCACACCCATAAATGTGGATTTTTTAAAGAATATTTCTTTACCCATCTCACAACAATAAACGTGGATTTTTTAAACAATATTTTTTCAACCATCATCAGGCCCATAAACGTGGATTTTTTAAAGAATATTTTTTCAACCATCATCAGACCCATAAACGTGGATTTTTTAAAGAATATTTTTTCAACCATCATCAGACCCATAAACGTGGATTTTTTAAAGAATATTTTTTCAACCATCATCAGACCCATAAACGTGGATTTTTTAAAGAATATTTTTTCAACCATCATCTGACCCATAAACGTGGATTTTTTAAAGAATATTTGTTCAACCATCATCAGACCCATAAACGTGGATTTTTTAAAGAATATTTTTTCAACCATCATCAGACCCATAAACGTGGATTTTTTAAAGAATATTTTTTCAACCATCATCAGGCCCATAAACGTGGATTTTTTAAAGAATATTTTTTCAACCATCATCAGACCCATAAACGGTGGATTTTTAAAGAATATTTTTCAACCATCATCAGACCCATAAACGTGGATTTTTTAAAGAATATTTTTTCAACCATCATCAGACCCATAAACGTGGATTTTTTAAAGAATATTTTTTCAACCATCATCTGACCCATAAACGTGGATTTTTTAAAGAATATTTTTTCAACCATCATCAGACCCATAAACGTGGATTTTTAAAGAATATTTTTCAACCATCATCAGACCCATAAACGTGGATTTTTTAAAGAATATTTTTTCAACCATCATCAGACCCATAAACGTGGATTTTTTAAAGAATATTTTTTCAACCATCATCAGACCCATAAACGTGGATTTTTTAAAGAATATTTTTTCAACCATCATCAGACCCATAAACGTGGATTTTTTAAAGAATATTTTTTCAACCATCATCAGACCCATAAACGTGGATTTTTTAAAGAATATTTTTTCACAACCATCATCAGACCCATAAACGTGGATTTTTTAAAGAATATTTTTTCACCCACCATCTGACCATAAAACGTGGATTTTTTAAAGAATATTTTTTCACCCACCATCTGACCATAAACGTGATTTTTTAAAGAATATTTTTTCACCCACCATCTGACCATAAAACGTGGATTTTTTAAAGAATATTTTTTCACCCACCATCTGACCATAAAACGTGGATTTTTTAAAGAATTTTTTTTCACCCACCATCTGACCTATAAAACGTGGATTTTTTAAAGAATATTTTTTCACCCACCATCTGACCATAAATCGTGGATTTTTTAAAGAATATTTTTTCACCACCATCTGACCATAAAACGTGGATTTTTTAAAGAATATTTTTTCACCCACCATCTGACCATAAAACGTGGATTTTTAAAGAATATTTTTTCACCCACCATCTGACCATAAAACGTGGATTTTTTAAAGAATATTTTTTCACCCACCATCTGACCATAAAACGTGGATTTTTAAAGAATATTTTTTCACCCACCATCTGACCATAAAACGTGGATTTTTAAAGAATATTTTTTCACCCACCATCTGACCATAAAACGTGGATTTTTTAAAGAATATTTTTTTCACCCACCATCTGACCATAAAACGTGGATTTTTTAAAAGAATATTTTTTCACCCACCATCTGACCATAAAACGTGGATTTTTAAAGAATATTTTTTTCACCACCATCTGACCATAAAACGTGGATTTTTTAAAGAATTATTTTTTCACCCACCATCTGACCATAAAACGTGGATTTTTTAAAGAATATTTTTTCACCCACCATCTGACCATAAAACGTGGATTTTTTAAAGAATATTTTTTCACCCACCATCTGACCATAAAACGTGGATTTTTTAAAGAATATTTTTCACCCACCATCTGACCATAAAACGTGGATTTTTTAAAGAATATTTTTTCACCCACCATCTGACCATAAACGTGGATTTTTTAAAGAATATTTTTTCACCCACCATCTGACCATAATACGTGGATTTTTTAAAGAATATTTTTTCACCCACCATCTGACCATAAAACGTGGATTTTTTTAAAGAATATTTTTTCACCCACCATCTGACCATAAAACGTGGATTTTTTAAAGAATATTTTTCACCCACCATCTGACCATAAAACGTGGATTTTTTAAAGAATATTTTTTCACCCACCATCTGACCATAAAACGTGGATTTTTTAAAGAATATTTTTTCACCCACCATCTGACCATAAAACGTGGATTTTTAAAGAATATTTTTTCACCCACCATCTGACCATAAAACGTGGATTTTTTAAAGAATATTTTTTCACCCACCATCTGACCATAAAACGTGGATTTTTTAAAGAATATTTTTTCACCCACCATCTGACCATAAAACGTGGATTTTTTTAAAGAATATTTTTTCACCCACCATCTGACCATAAAACGTGGATTTTTTAAAGAATATTTTTCACCCACCATCTGACCATAAAACGTGGATTTTTTAAAGAATATTTTTTCACCACCATCTGACCATAAAACGTGGATTTTTTAAAGAATATTTTTTCACCCACCATCTGACCATAAAACGTGGATTTTTTAAAGAATATTTTTTCACCCACCATCTGACCATAAAACGTGGATTTTTTAAAGAATATTTTTTCACCCACCATCTGACCATAAAACGTGGATTTTTTAAAGAATATTTTTTCACCCACCATCTGACCATAAAACGTGGATTTTTTAAAGAATATTTTTTCACCCACCATCTGACCATAAACGTGGATTTTTTAAGAATATTTTTTCACCCACCATCTGACCATAAAACGTGGATTTTTTAAAGAATATTTTTTCACCCACCATCTGACCATAAAAACGTGGATTTTTTAAAGAATATTTTTTCACCCACCATCTGACCATAAAACGTGGATTTTTAAAGAATATTTTTTCACCCACCATCTGACCATAAAACGTGGATTTTTTAAAGAATATTTTTTCACCCACCATCTGACCATAAAACGTGGATTTTTTAAAGAATATTTTTTCACCCACCATCTGACCATAAAACGTGGATTTTTTAAAGAATATTTTTTCACCCACCATCTGACCATAAAACGTGGATTTTTTAAAGAATATTTTTTCACCCACCATCTGACCATAAAACGTGGATTTTTTAAAGAATATTTTTCACCCACCATCTGACCATAAAACGTGGATTTTTTAAAGAATATTTTTTCACCCACCATCTGACCATAAAACGTGGATTTTTTAAAGAATATTTTTTCACCCACCATCTGACCATAAAACGTGGATTTTTTAAAGAATATTTTTTCACCCACCATCTGACCATAAAACGTGGATTTTTTAAAGAATATTTTTTCACCCACCATCTGACCATAAAAACGTGGATTTTTTAAAGAATATTTTTTCACCCACCATCTGACCATAAAACGTGGATTTTTTAAAGAATATTTTTTCACCCACCATCTGACCATAAACGTGGATTTTTAAAGAATATTTTTTCACCCACCATCTGACCATAAAACGTGGATTTTTTAAAGAATATTTTTTCACCCACCATCTGACCATAAAACGTGGATTTTTTAAAGAATATTTTTTCACCCACCATCTGACCATAAAACGTGGATTTTTTAAAGAATATTTTTTCACCCACCATCTGACCATAAAACGTGGATTTTTTAAAGAATATTTTTTCACCCACCATCTGACCATAAAACGTGGATTTTTTAAAGAATATTTTTTCACCCACATCTGACCATAAAACGTGGATTTTTTAAAGAATATTTTTTCACCCACCATCTGACCATAAAACGTGGATTTTTTTAAAGAATATTTTTTCACCCACCATCTGACCATAAAACGTGGATTTTTTAAAGAATATTTTTTCACCCACCATCTGACCATAAAACGTGGATTTTTTAAAGAATATTTTTTCACCCACCATCTGACCATAAAACGTGGATTTTTTAAAGAATATTTTTTCACCCACCATCTGACCATAAAACGTGGATTTTTTAAAGAATATTTTTTCACCCACCATCTGACCATAAAACGTGGATTTTTAAAGAATATTTTTTCACCCACCATCTGACCATAAAACGTGGATTTTTAAAGAATATTTTTTCACCCACCATCTGACCATAAAACGTGGATTTTTTAAAGAATATTTTTCACCCACCATCTGACCATAAAACGTGGATTTTTTAAAGAATATTTTTTCACCCACCATCTGACCATAAAACGTGGATTTTTTAAAGAATATTTTTTCACCCACCATCTGACCATAAAACGTGGATTTTTTAAAGAATATTTTTTCACCCACCATCTGACCATAAAACGTGGATTTTTTAAAGAATATTTTTTCACCCACCATCTGACCATAAAACGTGGATTTTTTAAAGAATATTTTTTCACCCACCATCTGACCATAAAACGTGGATTTTTTAAAGAATATTTTTTCACCCACCATCTGACCATAAAACGTGGATTTTTTAAAGAATATTTTTTCACCCACCATCTGACCATAAAACGTGGATTTTTTAAAGAATATTTTTTCACCCACCATCTGACCATAAAACGTGGATTTTTTAAAGAATATTTTTTCACCCACCATCTGACCATAAAACGTGGATTTTTTAAAGAATATTTTTTCACCCACCATCTGACCATAAAACGTGGATTTTTTAAAGAATATTTTTTCACCCACCATCTGACCATAAAACGTGGATTTTTTAAAGAATATTTTTTCACCCACCATCTGACCATAAAACGTGGATTTTTTAAAGAATATTTTTTCACCCACCATCTGACCATAAAACGTGGATTTTTTAAAGAATATTTTTTCACCCACCATCTGACCATAAAACGTGGATTTTTTAAAGAATATTTTTTCACCCACCATCTGACCATAAAACGTGGATTTTTTAAAGAATATTTTTTCACCCACCATCTGACCATAAAACGTGGATTTTTTAAAGAATATTTTTTCACCCACCATCTGACCATAAAACGTGGATTTTTTAAAGAATATTTTTTCACCCACCATCTGACCATAAAACGTGGATTTTTTAAAGAATATTTTTTCACCCACCATCTGACCATAATACGTGGATTTTTTAAAGAATATTTTTTCACCCACCATCTGACCATAAAACGTGGATTTTTTAAAGAATATTTTTTCACCCACCATCTGACCATAAAACGTGGATTTTTTAAAGAATATTTTTTCACCCACCATCTGACCATAAAACGTGGATTTTTTAAAGAATATTTTTTCACCCACCATCTGACCATAAAACGTGGATTTTTTAAAGAATATTTTTTCACCCACCATCTGACCATAAAACGTGGATTTTTTAAAGAATATTTTTTCACCCACCATCTGACCATAAAACGTGGATTTTTTAAAGAATATTTTTTCACCCACCATCTGACCATAAAACGTGGATTTTTTAAAGAATATTTTTTCACCCACCATCTGACCATAAAACGTGGATTTTTTAAAGAATATTTTTTCACCCACCATCTGACCATAAAACGTGGATTTTTTAAAGAATATTTTTTCACCCACCATCTGACCATAAAACGTGGATTTTTTAAAGAATATTTTTTCACCCACCATCTGACCATAAAACGTGGATTTTTTAAAGAATATTTTTTCACCCACCATCTGACCATAAAACGTGGATTTTTTAAAGAATATTTTTTCACCCACCATCTGACCATAAAACGTGGATTTTTTAAAGAATATTTTTTCACCCACCATCTGACCATAAAACGTGGATTTTTTAAAGAATATTTTTTCACCCACCATCTGACCATAAAACGTGGATTTTTTTAAAGAATATTTTTTCACCCACCATCTGACCATAAAACGTGGATTTTTTAAAGAATATTTTTTCACTGACCATCTGACCATAAAACGTGGATTTTTTAAAGAATATTTTTTCACCCACCATCTGACCATAAAACGTGGATTTTTTAAAGAATATTTTTTCACCCACCATCTGACCATAAAACGTGGATTTTTTAAAGAATATTTTTTCACCCACCATCTGACCATAAAACGTGGATTTTTTAAAGAATATTTTTTCACCCACCATCTGACCATAAAACGTGGATTTTTTAAAGAATATTTTTTCACCCACCATCTGACCATAAAACGTGGATTTTTTAAAGAATATTTTTTCACCCACCATCTGACCATAAAACGTGGATTTTTTAAAGAATATTTTTTCACCCACCATCTGACCATAAAACGTGGATTTTTTAAAGAATATTTTTTCACCCACCATCTGACCATAAAACGTGGATTTTTTAAAGAATATTTTTTCACCCACCATCTGACCATAAAACGTGGATTTTTTAAAGAATATTTTTTCACCCACCATCTGACCATAAAACGTGGATTTTTTAAAGAATATTTTTTCACCCACCATCTGACCATAAAACGTGGATTTTTTAAAGAATATTTTTTCACCCACCATCTGACCATAAAACGTGGATTTTTTAAAGAATATTTTTTCACCCACCATCTGACCATAAAACGTGGATTTTTTTAAAGAATATTTTTTCACCCACCATCTGACCATAAAACGTGGATTTTTTAAAGAATATTTTTCCTGAATCTGACCATAAAACGTGGATTTTTTAAAGAATATTTTTTCACCCACCATCTGACCATAAAACGTGGATTTTTTAAAGAATATTTTTTCACCCACCATCTGACCATAAAACGTGGATTTTTTAAAGAATATTTTTTCACCCACCATCTGACCATAAAACGTGGATTTTTTAAAGAATATTTTTTCACCCACCATCTGACCATAAAACGTGGATTTTTTAAAGAATATTTTTTCACCCACCATCTGACCATAAAACGTGGATTTTTTAAAGAATATTTTTTCACCCACCATCTGACCATAAAACGTGGATTTTTTAAAGAATATTTTTTCACCCACCATCTGACCATAAAACGTGGATTTTTTAAAGAATATTTTTTCACCCACCATCTGACCATAAAACGTGGATTTTTTAAAGAATATTTTTTCACCCACCATCTGACCATAAAACGTGGATTTTTTAAAGAATATTTTTTTCACCCACCATCTGACCATAAAACGTGGATTTTTTAAAGAATATTTTTTCACCCACCATCTGACCATAAAACGTGGATTTTTTAAAGAATATTTTTTCACCCACCATCTGACCATAAAACGTGGATTTTTTTAAAGAATATTTTTTCACCCACCATCTGACCATAAAACGTGGATTTTTTAAAGAATATTTTTCCTGAATCTGACCATAAAACGTGGATTTTTTAAAGAATATTTTTTCACCCACCATCTGACCATAAAACGTGGATTTTTTAAAGAATATTTTTTCACCCACCATCTGACCATAAAACGTGGATTTTTTAAAGAATATTTTTTCACCCACCATCTGACCATAAAACGTGGATTTTTTAAAGAATATTTTTTCACCCACCATCTGACCATAAAACGTGGATTTTTTAAAGAATATTTTTTCACCCACCATCTGACCATAAAACGTGGATTTTTTAAAGAATATTTTTTCACCCACCATCTGACCATAAAACGTGGATTTTTTAAAGAATATTTTTTCACCCACCATCTGACCATAAAACGTGGATTTTTTAAAGAATATTTTTTCACCCACCATCTGACCATAAAACGTGGATTTTTTAAAGAATATTTTTTCACCCACCATCTGACCATAAAACGTGGATTTTTTAAAGAATATTTTTTCACCCACCATCTGACCATAAAACGTGGATTTTTTAAAGAATATTTTTTCACCCACCATCTGACCATAAAACGTGGATTTTTTAAAGAATATTTTTTCACCCACCATCTGACCATAAAACGTGGATTTTTTAAAGAATATTTTTTCACCCACCATCTGACCATAAAACGTGGATTTTTTTAAAGAATATTTTTTCACCCACCATCTGACCATAAAACGTGGATTTTTTAAAGAATATTTTTCCTGAATCTGACCATAAAACGTGGATTTTTTAAAGAATATTTTTTCACCCACCATCTGACCATAAAACGTGGATTTTTTAAAGAATATTTTTTCACCCACCATCTGACCATAAAACGTGGATTTTTTAAAGAATATTTTTTCACCCACCATCTGACCATAAAACGTGGATTTTTTAAAGAATATTTTTTCACCCACCATCTGACCATAAAACGTGGATTTTTTAAAGAATATTTTTTCACCCACCATCTGACCATAAAACGTGGATTTTTTAAAGAATATTTTTTCACCCACCATCTGACCATAAAACGTGGATTTTTTAAAGAATATTTTTTCACCCACCATCTGACCATAAAACGTGGATTTTTTAAAGAATATTTTTTCACCCACCATCTGACCATAAAACGTGGATTTTTTAAAGAATATTTTTTCACCCACCATCTGACCATAAAACGTGGATTTTTTAAAGAATATTTTTTCACCCACCATCTGACCATAAAACGTGGATTTTTTAAAGAATATTTTTTCACCCACCATCTGACCATAAAACGTGGATTTTTTAAAGAATATTTTTTCACCCACCATCTGACCATAAAACGTGGATTTTTTAAAGAATATTTTTTCACCCACCATCTGACCATAAAACGTGGATTTTTTAAAGAATATTTTTTCACCCACCATCTGACCATAAAACGTGGATTTTTTAAAGAATATTTTTTCACCCACCATCTGACCATAAAACGTGGATTTTTTAAAGAATATTTTTTCACCCACCATCTGACCATAAAACGTGGATTTTTTAAAGAATATTTTTTCACCCACCATCTGACCATAAAACGTGGATTTTTTAAAGAATATTTTTTCACCCACCATCTGACCATAAAACGTGGATTTTTTAAAGAATATTTTTTCACCCACCATCTGACCATAAAACGTGGATTTTTTAAAGAATATTTTTTCACCCACCATCTGACCATAAAACGTGGATTTTTTAAAGAATATTTTTTCACCCACCATCTGACCATAAAACGTGGATTTTTTAAAGAATATTTTTTCACCCACCATCTGACCATAAAACGTGGATTTTTTAAAGAATATTTTTTCACCCACCATCTGACCATAAAACGTGGATTTTTTAAAGAATATTTTTTCACCCACCATCTGACCATAAAACGTGGATTTTTTAAAGAATATTTTTTCACCCACCATCTGACCATAAAACGTGGATTTTTTAAAGAATATTTTTTCACCCACCATCTGACCATAAAACGTGGATTTTTTAAAGAATATTTTTTCACCCACCATCTGACCATAAAACGTGGATTCTTTAAAGAATATTTTTTCACCCACCATCTGACCATAAAACGTGGATTTTTTAAAGAATATTTTTTCACCCACCATCTGACCATAAAACGTGGATTTTTTAAAGAATATTTTTTCACCCACCATCTGACCATAAAACGTGGATTTTTTAAAGAATATTTTTTCACCCACCATCTGACCATAAAACGTGGATTTTTTAAAGAATATTTTTTCACCCACCATCTGACCATAAAACGTGGATTTTTTAAAGAATATTTTTTCACCCACCATCTGACCATAAAACGTGGATTTTTTAAAGAATATTTTTTCACCCACCATCTGACCATAAAACGTGGATTTTTTAAAGAATATTTTTTCACCCACCATCTGACCATAAAACGTGGATTTTTTAAAGAATATTTTTTCACCCACCATCTGACCATAAAACGTGGATTTTTTAAAGAATATTTTTTCACCCACCATCTGACCATAAAACGTGGATTTTTTAAAGAATATTTTTTCACCCACCATCTGACCATAAAACGTGGATTTTTTAAAGAATATTTTTTCACCCACCATCTGACCATAAAACGTGGATTTTTTAAAGAATATTTTTTCACCCACCATCTGACCATAAAACGTGGATTTTTTAAAGAATATTTTTTCACCCACCATCTGACCATAAAACGTGGATTTTTTAAAGAATATTTTTTCACCCACCATCTGACCATAAAACGTGGATTTTTTAAAGAATATTTTTTCACCCACCATCTGACCATAAAACGTGGATTTTTTAAAGAATATTTTTTCACCCACCATCTGACCATAAAACGTGGATTTTTTAAAGAATATTTTTTCACCCACCATCTGACCATAAAACGTGGATTTTTTAAAGAATATTTTTTCACCCACCATCTGACCATAAAACGTGGATTTTTTAAAGAATATTTTTTCACCCACCATCTGACCATAAAACGTGGATTTTTTAAAGAATATTTTTTCACCCACCATCTGACCATAAAACGTGGATTTTTTAAAGAATATTTTTTCACCCACCATCTGACCATAAAACGTGGATTTTTTAAAGAATATTTTTTCACCCACCATCTGACCATAAAACGTGGATTTTTTAAAGAATATTTTTTCACCCACCATCTGACCATAAAACGTGGATTTTTTAAAGAATATTTTTTCACCCACCATCTGACCATAAAACGTGGATTTTTTAAAGAATATTTTTTCACCCACCATCTGACCATAAAACGTGGATTTTTTAAAGAATATTTTTTCACCCACCATCTGACCATAAAACGTGGATTTTTTAAAGAATATTTTTTCACCCACCATCTGACCATAAAACGTGGATTTTTTAAAGAATATTTTTTCACCCACCATCTGACCATAAAACGTGGATTTTTTAAAGAATATTTTTTCACCCACCATCTGACCATAAAACGTGGATTTTTTAAAGAATATTTTTTCACCCACCATCTGACCATAAAACGTGGATTTTTTAAAGAATATTTTTTCACCCACCATCTGACCATAAAACGTGGATTTTTTAAAGAATATTTTTTCACCCACCATCTGACCATAAAACGTGGATTTTTTAAAGAATATTTTTTCACCCACCATCTGACCATAAAACGTGGATTTTTTAAAGAATATTTTTTCACCCACCATCTGACCATAAAACGTGGATTTTTTAAAGAATATTTTTTCACCCACCATCTGACCATAAAACGTGGATTTTTTAAAGAATATTTTTTCACCCACCATCTGACCATAAAACGTGGATTTTTTAAAGAATATTTTTTCACCCACCATCTGACCATAAAACGTGGATTTTTTAAAGAATATTTTTTCACCCACCATCTGACCATAAAACGTGGATTTTTTAAAGAATATTTTTTCACCCACCATCTGACCATAAAACGTGGATTTTTTAAAGAATATTTTTTCACCCACCATCTGACCATAAAACGTGGATTTTTTAAAGAATATTTTTTCACCCACCATCTGACCATAAAACGTGGATTTTTTAAAGAATATTTTTTCACCCACCATCTGACCATAAAACGTGGATTTTTTAAAGAATATTTTTTCACCCACCATCTGACCATAAAACGTGGATTTTTTAAAGAATATTTTTTCACCCACCATCTGACCATAAAACGTGGATTTTTTAAAGAATATTTTTTCACCCACCATCTGACCATAAAACGTGGATTTTTTAAAGAATATTTTTTCACCCACCATCTGACCATAAAACGTGGATTTTTTAAAGAATATTTTTTCACCCACCATCTGACCATAAAACGTGGATTTTTTAAAGAATATTTTTTCACCCACCATCTGACCATAAAACGTGGATTTTTTAAAGAATATTTTTTCACCCACCATCTGACCATAAAACGTGGATTTTTTAAAGAATATTTTTTCACCCACCATCTGACCATAAAACGTGGATTTTTTAAAGAATATTTTTTCACCCACCATCTGACCATAAAACGTGGATTCTTTAAAGAATATTTTTTCAGCCATCATCAGAGCAACCATTTGAACGTACAAGTGGATGAAAAAGTAAATATATGTACATATATACATAAATCATACGTGTACTTTTTCACAAACAGTTCTAACTAAATTCCCTCTTTAGTTATATAAGATGATTACACTTTTATTTGTCTGCTCAACATGTGGGATGGGTCTTTATGTAATTATCTTACGTTTACAATTCTCCAGAATATAATAAAGTATTTTAATCTCTTTTTAAATAAATTATTTCCTTCACTTAAGATTCATTAACCAATTTACCGAAAATACCGTTGAGCAAGTCTCAGCGGTGATGGTAAGGTAATGTGGCTGTAATTGTCTGTCCATCCATACATTGTTATGTTGAAATGTTCCTCTTCTGTTACAAAACCCACAAGAAGAAGTTCAGGACACAACGACAACGATTAAACGATTTCAAACGGACATCCCGTAGTTATCAACAGCATTCAATTAGAACACATGGCCAGCAGGAAACATCAACGACAATGTGGGGCAAATTTCTCTTGGCATCAGTACTGAATAAACCGAAATAATTTGCCAACTCTTTCCATTATTCAGGACTCTCGTTAAAAAGAGCTAAGGTTTTTTTTTAATAACACCGAATTAACTCTTTTTAAAGAGTGTTGGATCTGCGAAAGTCACCACACTAGTCTTGTAAACTGTAAAGAGACGTGTGTTCATTATAGTATATTTTCTCTTGTAAATTCTTATGTTATCATAACATTGTGTAAATATTTGAAAATTGTTTTTAACATTCAGTTTAAACAGTCTTTTACATGTTGCTGTCAACAAGTGTTCCTGTTACATATCTCTCTTGGATTTCTTAACATGTTATGTTTTGTTGACATTTCTGTTATTTTTTCCGCCTTCAGCGTTTGTTCTGTTAAATAGCCTTTTGTTAAATTGTGCCCAAAGTAAAAACACATCAGGACATGCTCAGGCTGTTTACATTTGTCTTTTGATTGTTTGGCCGTCAAAATGTTTATTTCAACAAATGTCAAGAAGACCGTCCGCAAACTTTAGTTAAAAGATTCCAATAGAATATTTGATGAGATATTTAAGGTTATTTTTATTCAAACAAGTAAAAACGTATCAGTCGGCTTTGCCGACAGAGGTATACCCTGAGCCCATGTGAATTGAAACTTTCATCTACGATCAGATCGAATGTATTTATGGTATTTTCATTATTATGTTGCCTTTATTTGACATTTTGATTAGGATTAAAATTCAAAAGTGTTGCAGAGGAGGTACTTAAAGGAATGGACCGACATAGTCCATT
This sequence comes from Musca autumnalis, assembly GCF_047663935.1. Classification (NCBI taxonomy): domain Eukaryota; kingdom Metazoa; phylum Arthropoda; class Insecta; order Diptera; family Muscidae; genus Musca; species Musca autumnalis. The sequence goes on along the minus strand of NW_027411755.1, from coordinate 16,145,032 downwards.
ATGGAAGTGGATCTTATTTTGGGATATATCTCCCACTAGTTATTTATGTGGGTCATCGTATAACTTATGGACCAGTATGCCAGGAAGCATGGACTTGTCCACGGAAAACATAATACCGTTGTAAGCAGGGCAACAACGAACAGCATCGGCATACATTTCGAAAGGATCTTCTCACAGACCTTAAACCGCACTTAAACACAAATGTTGAACTTTTGTGGAGGAGGTTCCCTAAGGTACCTCCATTTTAGAAGTTAAACTAAATTTTGACAAAATATTAGGAGATCCAAAGTTTGGACCAAATGTTTTCAAGATATATCGTGTATACCATTTAAGTGGCATTTTTTTTAAATATTCGGGGGGAACTACCGGAAGTTGTTGGCCGGTATTACCTATCTTCGAACTGAAAGTATGACAAAATATCAGGGAGGATAAAATTTGTGACCAAATCGGTTAGTTCGAGAGTTTTCGTGCTCTCCAGCCACTACATATGGTGAAATAGGGTTCTTTACACCTCTCGGGCTGTTTTCTCAAGAAGTATGGACTTGCTCCTGAAAAAACTTTTACCGTCGTATTTGAGACAGCGAATGCAAGTTGCTTCAAAAAATCAAAATGATTCGAGAGCAGGTCTTAAAGTGAACTTATACGTAATTTTGTGTGATAGGTACCCGAAGGAGTGGACAAACATAATCCATATTCGAACCTGACCTATATCTGGTAGATATATTAGGATGTGTAAAGTATTGACTAAATCGGTCACTCCCTTCAAGAGTTATCGATATGGCTTATGATGGAACTTAAACTATGTTTGGACAAAATATTACGAAAGCCAAATTTTGAACCGAATCGGTTCATCCGTTCGAGAGTTATCGTGCGCTCCAGCCAGCCAGACGACAGACGGACGGACATTGCTCAATCGACTCCAAATTGTCTGAAACACATTTCGTCCAAACATACTTGGGGTCTAAAACCATTCTTTCGATGAGGCACATTTTGCCCGTATGAAAGTGTATATACCGAGGGCATAAATGCTGAGGGTATACTTACATAAATGTAATTTTATCCGAGTAAGTCTAGTCAGGTAGTTTTTGTTCTCTGTATTTCAAAGACATATTGTTTTATTATAATGATTACACCCTCCACCACAATATGGAGGGTATAATTAACTTTGTCATCTCGTTTGTCTGCCGTTTGTCTGTCCGTTCGTCTGTTGAATTAGAGACACAGCTCCCATATTTCAGATAGAGCATTATAATTTGGAAGATAAGTTTCTATTACATCTATGATGTTCGGTATTAAAAAAGAACGTTACCTCCCAATTTTAGGTATTTTAAAGGTTGTGACCTCACTATCGTACCGAAAGGCTGAAATTTAGTTTTCGTTGGGGTAAAGAAATTCATGGTAAAAGTCCATGTTTTCATATCTCTATAGAATGATACCTCCCGATCTTCGGTATTTAGAAGGTTGTAGCCTCAATATCCAACACAAATGTCTGACAGTTAGGCTCCGTTGAGGTTAAAGAACTTTCAAAATGTGAAGGTATAGGTCAACGTCTTCATATAGCCCTCATAGAACCAGGCTTCCCGATTTTCGGTACTTTAAAGGCTGTGACCACACTGTTGCACCGTAATAGCTGTAATTCGGTATTTAGTGTTCGTTTCGGGGTATACAACTTTTTACCTGAAATTAGTCGGTATAGGTTCACGTTTTAAATAGCCCCCACAGAACGGTACCTCCCGATTTTCCGTATTTTGAAGGTTGTGGTCTCAATATTCCACCGAAATGGCTGAAATTAGACATTTAGTCTTCGTTGGTAATATAAGACATTCCACCTGAAATTAAATCAGTATATGTCCACGTCTTCTTCGAAGGTTGTGATCTCAATATCCCACTGAAGGGGCCTAAATTTTGTACTAAGCCGTCGTTGGTGGTGTAAAACTTTTCACCAGAAATTTGTTGGCATAGGTCCACGTTTTCACATAACCTCCATGGAACGGTCGCTCCCTATTTTCGTTATTTTGAAGGTTTCTGCATCAGTATCAAACCGAAATTGATTCAATTTGGTATTAGGTCTTCGACGGAGGTATACAACTTTCCATCTGAAATTTGTCGGTATAGGTCCACAACTTCATATAGCCCCCATAGAACCCACGGAAATGCCTGAAATTTGAAATTTAGTCTTGGTTTGGCGTATAAATCTTTCCACCTGAAACTGAAACTATAAGCCCATGTCTTCACATATGGCCCCATAGAACAGAACCACTTGAATTTCGGTAATTTGTTACTTTTAGTCACATCATTCAACGGAAACAACTGAAATTTGGTATTGAGTCTTCGTTGGAATTACCAAACTTTAATCCTGTAATTTCTCTAGGACGGCAATTCGGAATTCAATTCGGAAAATCGTATATATGGGTCCATGTTTTGTAAGATACATTCCCCTACAACATTTCCTACTGAAGTGGATTCCTCATTTATAGACCAGAGCATGTCCTTAAAAATAGACCAATATCCTTAAAATAGAACAGACCCTAAAAATTTCATTAAAAGTCCCACATTTATAGGCCACAGCATGGTCTACAAAATTTCCCTAAGAATTCCACATTTATAGACCGCGAGGGCCTACAAAATTTTCTTACAAATTCCACATTTATAGACAAAATTATGGCCTACAAAATTTCCTTGAAAATCAGACCTTAATAGACAAAATTTCACATTTATAGAGTAGATCATGATCTACAAAATTTCCTTCAAAATCTCACATTTGTAGGTCCTAGTATGGCCTACAAAATTCCCTTAAAAAAACTCAGATTTATAGACCAGAGCATGGCCTACAAAACTGCCTTAACAGCCCGACATATATAGACAAGAGCATGGCCTACAAAATTTCCCTAAAAATTCAACATTTGTAGATTAGAACATGGCCTACAATATTCTATAAAAAAACATTTATACCAGAGAGAGTGGCATACAAAATTTCCTTTAAAATCCCACATCTTTAGGCCAGAGTATGGCCTACAAAATTACCCTAACAACCCCACATTTATAGACCCGAGTATGGCCTAGAATATTTCCCTAAAGAAATCCACATTTATAGACCAGAGTATGACCTACAAAATTTCCCTGAAAATTCAACATTTGTAGATTAGAATATGTCCTACAATATTCTGTTAAAAATCCCACATTTATACGGGAGAGCATGGCCTACAAAATCCTTTAAAAACCCCCACATTTATAACCACAGCATGATCCACAAAATTTCTTTAAAAATCCCTCATTTATACAACAGAGCATGGCCTACAAAATTTCCTTTAAAATCCCACATTTTTAGACCAGAGTATAGTCTACTAAATTCCCTTAAAAACCCCACATTATAGATCAGAGCATGACCTACAGAATTTCTTCCATATTGGACCCTCAATGGATAGAAAACCTCCACACAGATATTCATAATTTCCTTAAGCAAAGATATAATAGGAGGGATAAGCGTCAACGTAGAAAAAGAGCTGATTTCATGGCATATTTTGCATTGGTTCAAACGAAGTCGTGAAAGATCCGATCTTTTCATTAGCATTTGAAGCAATGCAATGGAAGTCGTGAAAGATCCGATCTTTTCATAATCATTTGATACCACTCCATCGATCAAATAGAGATGAATTTTGTGTTTTATTTATACAAATTTTTCTAAATATATAAGATTAATTATTTACAATAGTCTTGATGTTGTCGGAGACTCGAAATCACAACAAACGTTGTTAAAACTCTCGTCGTAATGATAATGTCATTGCAAGGGGTTGGTGAAAATGGCATGCCAAAGCATTGCACTGTGGGGCCAAAGCCAGGGTTTTGAGGCAAAAAATCACAGGGTCAAGCTATACCTTCAAAATTTAGTGCAGATCTATATAATCATCCTAGAAACTAATCTGCCGAATATGGTAGATATCGGTTCATATATAGATGTAGCTCTCATATTTATGGTCGCCCGATTTCAAGTAATTGATGGACTAAACACACAAATTGTGTCCAATTATGGTGAAATTTGGACAATGCTACCGAATTCTGACTATAAATAAGTTTACCAAGTTATATTGAAAACGGTTCAGAATTGCATATAGTTTCCATATATATTCGTCCGATTTTAGCTATTTGGTGCACCAATCACGCTATGTCTGTCCAATTTTGATAAAATTGGGAATGTATAACGGAATTTGCACTAGAAAAAATTTTGCCAAATTATACTGAAATCGGTTCAGATTTAGATATATCTCCCATATACATTTTTCATCCGATTTGATGTTTATTGTACACTAAATTCATAAAATAAATCCGATCCGGATTAAATCCGGTACTTCTGGCCGAATTCAGCCAAGAGTAGAGTCGGTCAATTTTTGTTATTTTCAGTTCAGAGTTAACTATAGCTACCTTATATATTTTCATCATATTTAATGTTGATTTGCTTAGATAGGGTATCACATAGTCGGCCTCGCCTGACTTTGGTATTTTCCTGCGCACAGAAGTTATTAATTTGGTTAATATATTTGGTTAATATATATATATATTTTCGCCCGATTTGAGGTATTCGGTGCACCAAATACTCAAATTCGGTCTAATTTTGATTCAAATTGGCAAATGTTGCGGAATTTGGACTATAAATAACTTTGCCAAGTTATATCTAAATCTGTTCAGATTGCCATCATATAGTTGTCGCTGTCACCTCCATTAACCTTGGCACAAATCCAGTCTATTACATGTTTAGGCTTTCGATAGTTTTCCAAACAAAAAATAAAACAAGTAAAAAAGTATCAGTCGGCTTTGCCGACAGCGATATACCCTCAGCCTGTGTATATTGAAACAATTTTTTCCCAAAATACGTATGCATTAAGGGGGTTTTAAAAATTTTGGGCATTTGAACCGACAAAAATGTTGATTAGGATTAAAGATCAAAAGTTTTGCGGAGGGAATACTAAAAGGAATGGATCGACATTGACCGTTATGGAAGTGGATCTCCAGCCACAACATATGGTGCCATAGGGGGTTTTTACACTATACGGGCTGTTTGCTCAAGAAGTATGGACTTGCCCCTAAAAAACTTTTACCATCGTAATAGAGGCAGCGAATGCAAGTTGCTTCAACAAAAATCAAAGTGATTCGATATTAGGTCAAAAAGTGAACTTATCCGAAATTTTGTGTGGGAGGTACCGGATGGAGTGGACAAATATATCCATATTTGAACCTGATCTATACCTGGTAGATATATTAGGATGTGTAAAGTATAGACCAATTCGGCCACTCCCTTCAAGAGTTACCGTACGAACAATTTTTCCGAACAGTTTTGAACTTTTGTTTGGGAGGTACCTGAAGGAGTGGACCGATATGGCTTATCTTCAAACTTAATCTATGTTTGGACAAAATATTACTAAGGCCATATTTTGGACCGAATCGCAGATCCGTTCGAGAGTTATCTTGCGCTTCAACCACCTCACTCGGTGTCATAGGGGTTTTTTGCAGCTTTCATGCTATTTTCTCAGGAGGTATGGACATGTCCCTAATGAAACTTGTACCGTCGTTTTGGGGGCAGTGAATACAAGTTGCTAAAACAAAAATCAAAGCGATTCGAGAGATGGCCCTAAAATGAACTTTTCCAAAATTTTGTGTGGGAGGTACCCGAAGGAGTGGACCTATTGAGACCATATTGGAACCTCATATTACTCTTGTAGAAAGTTTACGCTGTACAAAGTATGGACCAAATCGGTCACTCCCTTCAAGAGTTATCGTGCGCACAAACTTTTCGAACATTTTCGAACTTTTGTGGGGGAGGTACCGGAAGGACTGGACCTATGTAGCTCATCTTTGAACTTGAACTAAGTTTGGGCAAAATATTACGAAAGCCAAAAAATTTGAACCGAATCGGTTCATCCGTTCGAGAGTTATCGTGCGCTCCAGCCAGCAGGACAGACAGACGGACGGACATGGCTAGATCGACTCCAAATTGTCTGAAACACATTTCGTCCAAACATACTTTCGGTCTAAAACCATTATTTCGTTGAGGCACATTTTCATCGTATCAAAGTGTATATACCCTCCTTAGCCTAAAGGCTGAGGGTATAAATATCCAAATTTGTAAGTTTTACGAAATCTGTAAAAATTTATTTTCAAAAACTGTTAGCTGATATCGTTACCTTTCACCAAATATATAAAATTCGTCGAAGAAGATGCTTAAAAAATATGACGTGCCAGATTCCTTGCACCCATGATTGAAGGTCATCTTTGGCATCGAACATTTTGCTGGCTTAGTACCTTCATAAACGAAAGGAAAGTATTTGTTCCTATTTTCTTCAATACAGTTCGTTTATATCCGAAGATTCCTTTCAATTCCGTTTATAGGGAAGTAAGGTTTATGCTTTTTCAAAGAGTCAATGTTGTTGAAAAACATTTTTAAAAAAATCAAAAATTGTTGAAAACATTTGTTAAAAGAGTCCACGTTATTGAAAAATCCCAGCAAAAATTTGGTAGGCACATGTCATTACTTTCTGCATTACCAGGTAATGCGTACTCATTACCCTCCGCATTATCAGACAGTACATATATAACAGGTAACATATAACTAGTTACATCCTTACTTACTACTTACCTACAAAGGAATAAGTACGGTGGCACAGGGCTAGTGTGTCTGACTACAAATCCTAGGTTTGTGTGTTCAAAGCTCATCGTCAGCATGGGAGTTTTTTGTTGACAAAATTACGAAGAAATGTTGATGTACATGGATGTTTTTAAACAACCCTTACTATTTGTACGAGTGGCCTAGTGTGTAGTGTGTTTGGCTAGAAATCAGAAGTTCATGTGTTCGACACCGGCGGGAAGCGGAATAAAAGAAAAAGAAGAAATAAAAACAAAAAATAATTGGAATGTTGAATTTGAATATAATTTCACCACATTTGTTCTAAAAATAGAACATATGCTTTTTAGCTTTTTTTGACTACTGGTAAGTGGTTAAATATGTACTTAAAACACACATTTAAGGAAGTACTTTCTCCCTATGACATCCCCATGTTAAAATAATGACTTTTACGGTCATTTAGTAAGTAGTTACAACTGCAAAAATTTACTGAATAAAGTCATTATTTGGTAATGACTTTTTTTGCTGGGATGACTTAAAAATCCACGTTGTTCAAAAACAATTTCGTAGAGTTTACGTTGTTGAAAAATTATTTCCAAAAAATCAACTTTGTTGGAAAATTTTTGTGAATAGTCCACGTTGATGAAAAAAAATTAAAAAAATCCACGTTGTTGAAAAAATGTGTTTATACATTCTACGTTGTTGAAAAAATATTTTAAAAAAAAATCCACGTTTTTGAAAAAATATTTAAAAAAAATCGACGTTTTTGAAAAAAATATTTAAAAAATCGACGTTGTTGAAAATATTTTTAAAAAATCCAAGTTGTTGAAAAAAATATTTTTGAAACAAGCCATGTTGTTAAAAAACATTTTCAACAAAAATCCACGTTAAAAAATATTTTTAAAAAATTAAAGTTATTCGACAAGATATTTTTTTAAAAAACCACGTTGTTGGAAAAAATGTTCTTTAAAAAATCCTCGTTGTTGGAAAAAATATTCTTTAAAAAATCCTCGTAGTTGGAAAAAATATTCTTGAAAAAAATCCACGTTGTTGGAACAAATATTCTTAAAAAAATCCACGTTGTTGGAAAAATATTCTTTAAAAATTCAAGTTGTTGGAAAAAATATTCTTTAAAAAATCCACGTTGTTAGAAAAAATATTCTTTAAAAAATCCACGTTGTTGGAAAAATATTCTTTAAAAAATCCACGTTGTTGGAAAAAAATTGTTTAAAAAATCCACGTTGTTGGAAAAAATATTGTTTAAAAAATCCACGTTGTTGGAAAAAAATTGTTTAAAAAATCCACGTTATTGGAAAATATGTTCTTTAAAAATCCACGTTTTTGAAAAAATATTCATTAAAAAATCCACGCTGTTGAAAAAATATTTTTAAAAAATCTGCGTTATTGGAAAATATGTTCTTTAAAAAAACCACGTTGTTGAAAAAAATATTCTTTAAAGAATCCATGTTGTTGCAAAAAATTATTCTTTAAAAAAATCCACGTTGTTAGAAAAAATATCCTTTAAAAATCCACGTTGTTATAAAAAATATTCTTTAAAAAATCCTCGTTGTTGGAAAAAATATTTTTAAAAAAATCCTCGTTGTTGGAAAAAGTATTCTTTAAAAAATCCACGTTGTTGGAAAAAATATTCTTTAAAAAATCCACGTTGTTGAAAAAAATATTCATTAAAGAATCCACGTCGTTACAAAAAATTTTTAAAACATCCACGTTGCTGAAAAAATATTTGAAAAATTCGAAAAATTCGTCGAAAGCTATTTTGTAGGGGTCGGTCCCGTCTATATATTTCTTCTAGCATTATTTTGGGTGACAAATTATGTGGGTCGTGAGTTTAAGTCTCCGACATCACAATGATAGTTGTGGTGTAACTATCAGCGCAAAGTAGAATTACATTTTGTGAGCATTTCTGCCACGTAATACTTTCTTCGAATCATTTCGCATTAGGTTCGTTGCACCAATTGGGCTCGGCGAAGTATAGATATAATCAGATGCCTGGCCTACCGTGATATTTGTGGGACAAATGGTTACAATATGTCATCTCTAGGGACTTCATTGTCTTAGGATATATTAATTGCCACGTTTATATCTGAAGATTCCTTACCATTCCGTTTATTTGGAAGTAATGTTTATTTCACAATTTTAGGAATGTCAATGGTTGCATGAAGTTAGATATGTACACATGTACATACGGGCCCACATGTAACTCTATAGTACCACATGTGTATCACCACCACACGATTACTTTGTGTTCCCAGTTAACATACAAATACTTAAAGGGCTCTATTTGCTGGAGGTAGCTTAGTGACATTGACAAGTTGTGACACATGACATTTGTTTAGAGGGAAAAAACAACACCAACAGCAAAAACATACGTTTACAAATGAATACAAATGCATACAAATGAACGTGTATGGTATGTCAAAACATACATACATGCATATGTACACTTGTGTGTATGTAGGTAGGTATGTGTGTATGTTTTCTAATATACATTTATATGCTTATGACATTGTGGTTCGCTAGATTTGTTTACTAATGTTATGAAGTGACTGTTTGACATAAAAACGCAGATGGTTGTGGGTGCCGCCAAAAATATACTCTTAACACTGACACATACATGGCAATTTAGCCAAGGGATATTATGTACACACACATAGGTTGGTTGGCTCGATGGTTAATATCGCGCATTGATGATCAGTGACAATTTTTGACACTGACGATAATTTTGAAATGTTTAAAAATGAAAGTGGATGTTACACGTGTGTGTGCGTGGGAAATTGTTATTGTAGATTTTACACACTTTTTATTCCCAGGTTAAATAGATTTTAGCGAAATATTCTATTTTAATACCACCCGTGGAAGCATCTTTTAAGTTCGTATGTACATACATATGTATTCTAACTAAGCCAATGTGTACCTTGCCAGATGTCTCTAGTCTTACTTAGCACATTGACCCGCACTAAAGCAAAATCACATGACCATCATAAAACAAAATAAAACACAAGTCCAAGTTTATATTAACATATAAAGTTTAAGACTTCCGTAAGAGATATTACTGCACACATTACTTTTATTACACGCATCAGTAGTGGTCTACCTTAAGAAATCCTGTTTATGAATAATAAAACGAAGTTATGTACGCCACTACTCCTTTTAGCTCCGGTTCATAGCTTTGGTCATAAGGGATGTTACGACTAGATTATCAATGTTGTTATTGTTGGTGTTGTTGCTGCTGCTGTTATTATTCCAATAACTATGACCACTTAAGAAAATAAATCATTAAAACCCCATGTGAGGATTTGATGATGGAGTGAGAGGATAATGAAGATGATGTTGGTAAGGTGTGAATACTGAATGAAAAGCAGATATTGATTGACAGTGTTTTGAATTAAAAATTTCACGTTGTTGAAAATATACTTTTAAAAATCCAAGTTGTTGAAAAATATTCTTTAAAAATTTCAAGTTGTTGAAAAATATAGTTTTAAAAATCCAAGTTGTTGAAAAATATTCTTTTAAAAATCCACGTTGTTGAAGAATTCTTTTAAAAACCCAAGTTGTTGAAATTTTTTTCCTAAAAAAATCCACGTTGTTGAAAAAATTCTTTAACAAATCCACGTTTTTGAAAAATATTATATTAAAAATCCACGTTGTTGAAAAATATTATATTAAAAATCCACGTTGTTGAAAAATATTATATTAAAAATCCACGTTGTTGAAAAATATTATATTAAAAATCCACGTTGTTGAAAAATATTATATTAAAAATCCACGTTGTTGAAAAATATTATATTAAAAATCCACGTTGTTGAAAAATATTATATTAAAAATCCACGTTGTTGAAAAATATTATATTAAAAATCCACGTTGTTGAAAAATATTATATTAAAAATCCACGTTGTTGAAAATATTATATTAAAAATCCACGTTGTTGAAAATATTATATTAAAAATCCACGTTGTTGAAAAATATTATATTAAAAATCCACGTTGTTGAAAAATATTATATTAAAAATCCACGTTGTTGAAAAATATTATATTAAAAATCCACGTTGTTGAAAAATATTATATTAAAAATCCACGTTGTTGAAAAATATTATATTAAAAATCCACGTTGTTGAAAAATATTATATTAAAAATCCACGTTGTTGCAAAATATTATATTAAAAATCCACGTTGTTGAAAATATTATATTAAAAATCCACGTTGTTGAAAAATATTATATTAAAAATCCACGTTGTTGAAAAATATTATATTAAAAATCCACGTTGTTGAAAAATATTATATTAAAAATCCACGTTGTTGAAAAATATTATATTAAAAATCCACGTTGTTGAAAAATATTATATTAAAAATCCACGTTGTTGAAAAATATTATATTAAAAATCCACGTTGTTGCAAAATATTATATTAAAAATCCACGTTGTTGAAAATATTATATTAAAAATCCACGTTGTTGAAAAATATTATATTAAAAATCCACGTTGTTGAAAAATATTATATTAAAAATCCACGTTGTTGAAAAATATTATATTAAAAATCCACGTTGTTGAAAAATATTATATTAAAAATCCACGTTGTTGAAAAATATTATATTAAAAATCTACGTTGTTGAAAAATATTATATTAAAAATCCACGTTGTTGAAAAATATTATATTAAAAATCCACGTTGTTGAAAAATATTATATTAAAAATCTACGTTGTTGAAAAATATTATATTAAAAATCCACGTTGTTGAAAAATATTATATTAAAAATCCACGTTGTTGAAAAATATTATATTAAAAATCCACGTTGTTGAAAAATATTATATTAAAAATCCACGTTGTTGAAAAATATTATATTAAAAATCCACGTTGTTGAAAAATATTATACTAAAAATCCACGTTGTTGAAAAATATTATATTAAAAATCCACGTTGTTGAAAAATATTATATTAAAAATCCACGTTGTTGAAGAATATTCGTTAAAAATCACCGGTGTTGAAAAATATTACTAAAAAATTTCACGTCTTTGAAAAAATATTCCTTAAAAATTACACGTTGTTGAAAAACATTCTTTTAAAAATCCACGTTGTTGAAAAATATTCTTTAAAGAATTCCCGATGTTAAAACATATTCTTTAAAAATTACAAGTGGTTGAAAAATATTCTTTAAAAAATTTACCTTGTTGATTTTTTTTTTAAATCCACGTTGTTGAAAAACGTTCTTTAAAAAATCCACGTTGTTGAAAAATACTCTTTAAAAGATCCAGGTATTCTTCAAAAAAATTCACGTTGTTGAAAAAATATTTTTTTTTTAAATGCACATTATTGAAAAATATTCTTTTAAAAATCCATGTTGTTGAAAAAATATTTAAAAAAATCCACTTTATTGAAAAAATGCTTTTAAAAATCCACGTTGTTAAAAAAATATTTTTTTAAAATCCACATTGTTGAAAAATCTTTTTCAAAGACTCAACGTTGTTGAAAAATATTTTTAGAAAAGCACGTTGTTGAAAAATTACTACAAAAATCTAAGTTGTTGAATTTTTTTGTAAAAAATCCACGCAGTTGAGCAAATAGTTTTAAAATATTGACGTTGTTGAAAACATATTTTCAAAAAGTCAATGTTGTTGAAAAATATTTTTAAAATCCAAGTTGTTAAAAAAATTTTGTTCAAAGAGTCCACGTTGCGTAGTTGAAATTTTTTTTCTAAAAATTCAACTTTGTTGGAAAATATTTGTGAATAGTCCACGTTGTTGAAAAAAATATTTTTAAAAAATTTGCGTTGTTGGAAAATTTTTATATAAAATCTGCGTTTTTGGAATTTTTTTATAAAAAATTCACGTTGTTAAAATATTTTTAAAAAAATCGACGTTGTTAAAAAAATATTTTTAAAAAAATCACGTTGTTGAAAAAAATCCGCGTTGTTAAAAAATTATTTTGAAAAAGTCCAAGTTGTTGAAAAAATATTTTGAAAAAATCCACGTTATTAAAAAATCACGTTGTTGAAAAAATATTTTCAAAAAATACACGTGTTGAAAAAATATTTTGAAAAAAATCCGCGTTGTTGCAATATCATTTTGAAAAATCCACGTTGTTGAAAAATGATTTTGAGAAATCCCCGTTGCAGAAAATGTATTTTGAAAATACGTTGAAAAAATATTTTGAAAAACCCACGTTGCTGAAAAAATATTGTGAAAAAATCCTCGTTGTTGAAAAAATATTTTGAAAAAATCCACGTTGTTGAAAAAATATTTTTAAGAAATCCAAGTTATTTAAAATTATTTTTAAAAAATACACATTGTTGAAAAATATTTTTGTTTTAAAAAATCCACATTGTTGAAAAATATTTTTGTTTTAAAAAATCCACATTGTTGAAATAATTTTAAAAAATCCAACTTGAAAAAATTTAGAATAATCCAACTTGAAAAAATTTAAAAAAATCCAACTTGAAAAAATTTAGAATAATCCAACTTGAAAAAATTTAAAAAAAATCCAACTTGAAAAAATTAAAAAAAATCCAACTTGAAAAAATTTAAAAAAATCCATGTTGATAATTTTTTTTAAAAAAATCCACGTTGTTGAAAAAATGTGTTTTAAAAAATCCACGTTGTTGAAAAAATGTTTTTTATAAAATCCACGTTGTTGAAAAAATGTTTTTTTTAAAAAATCCACGTTGTTGAAAAAATGTTTTTTTAAAAAATCCACGTTGTTGAAAAAATGTTTTTTTTTTTTAAATCCACGTTGTTGAAAAAATGTTTTTTAAAAAATCCACGTTGTTGAAAAAATGTTTTTTTAAAAAATTCACGTTGTTGAAAAAATGTTTTTTAAAAAATTCACGTTGTTGAAAAAATGTTTTTTAAAAAATCCACGTTGTTGAAAAATGTTTTTTAAAAAATCCACGTTGTTGAAAAAATGTTTTTTAAAAAATCCACGTTGTTGAAAAAATGTTTTTTAAAAAATCCACGTTGTTGAAAAAATGTTTTTTAAAAAATCCACGTTGTTGAAAAAATGTTTTTAAAAAATCCACGTTGTTGAAAAAATGTTTTTTAAAAAATCCACGTTGTTGAAAAAATGTTTTTTTAAAAAATCCACGTTGTAGAAAAAATGTTTTTTTAAAAAATCCACGTTGTTGAAAAAACGTTTTTTTTTAAATCCACGTTGTTGAAAAAAGTTTTCTTTTTTAAATCCACGTTGTTGAAAAAATGTTTTTAAAAAATCCACTTTGTAAAAAAAAAGTTTTTAAAAAATCCACGTTGTTTAAAAAATGTTTTTTAAAAAATCCACGTTGTTGAAAAAATGTTTTTGAAAAATCCAGGTTGTTGAAAAAATGTTTTTAAAAAATCCACGTTGTTGAAAAATGTTTTTAAAAAATCCACGTTGTTGAAAAAATGTTTTTAAAAAATCCACGTTGTTGAAAAAATGTTTTTAAAAAATCCACGTTGTTGAAAAAATGCTTTTAAAAAGTCCATGTTGTTGAAAAAAATGCTTTTAAAAAATCCACGTTGTTGAAAAAATGTTTTTAACAAATCCACGTTGTTGAAAAAATGTTTTTAAAAAATCCACGCTGTTGAAAAAATGTTTTCAAAAAATCCACGTTGTTGAAAAAATGTTTTTAAAAAATCCACGTTGTTGATCTAATTTTGAAAAATCCACGTTGTTGAAAAAAAACCGAAATAATATTTTTAACAAATCCATTCTGTTTATCTTTCTTTTTAAGTCCACGTTGTTGAAAAAATATTTTAAAAAATATAATTTATTTTAACAATTAATCTTACAATTCTAAAACCTTATTCAAAACACTGTTAATTTTCAGTTGCAGACGTCAAGTGATACAAACCATGTTCCCCACACACACACACTCTCCACCCACATTACCATCTAATAATCATATGCAAAGAAAGATACCAACAGCGGTATTTTTATTTCGTCCATAACTGGCGTATGTAATTGTTCATCGTTCATCGTTTCTGGTTTCTTTGAGTCAAGATTTTCATTATTCCAAATACAACAACGATCGCTTTGCGTAATAAAGGAAATGTTATGTTTGTTTCTACTTTTCCGTCATTATTGTTGTTGCTGTTACCGGTTTCTATTACCTGCTAGCAACAAAACTGTCTTGACCCCTTTTAAGGGCTTTTAGTAATAGAAACATATTTCTAAGCTATACCAGTTTTATTATTACAAGAACAAAAGATTCACACATAGCTCGGCAAGAAGTGTTACACCAACCGAGAACTCATAAAAACAAAGAATTTCCACAAATCCTTAACAAAACCTTAGTATTCCTTACTAGCATTTTTATGATTTCCTCTTTTGATGTATGTGTGTGTGTGTAAATGAGTTCGAGTGTATGTGTGTATTTCATTCCATTTTTTGTTTTGAAAGGACCTCAAAAATGCAAACAAAACATTCAATTTGTTGATGTTGGTAGTTGTTGTTGTTGTTGATTGGTCGGTTGCTTGATTCCTTTCTTGCTTGGTTAACTTAACTTGGCCAACTGAATGAAGTGTTCTCTGGTAGTATTGAAATAGTTAGTGGTTTTCTTTAAGTAGAACAAAAGTATGACCAACTGAAGTAAAACAACTAAGAAGTTAAGCCACAGAAAAAGCGTCTCAACACGTTGAACAGTGAATGAGAGCCATGTGTTTTATGTCAGGTAAAGTTCTAATGCCAAGTTTATTTGGGAAAATACATAATACGATTTTACGATAAATGGTTATAAGGTATTATAAATAGATTTGAAAGCAATATTATAGACTTTAATTGCTGTTAAACATTGTTTGAGACAATAAAACTGCTACAGTCCACGAGCTTGAAAAAAAACTTGAAAAAATATTCTTTAAAAAAAGCATGTACTTGGAAAAAATATATTTTTTTAAAAAATATTGTTTGAAAAATCCAAAATCCTTTAAAAATCGACGTCCTTGAAAAAATGTTTTTTAAACAATCCACGTAAATATTAAAAAGTAAAGTAAATATTTAAAAAAAAAATATTCTTTACATAATCCAAGTCCTTGAAAAATATTTTTTGAAAAAATATTCTTAAAAATTCTAATCCTTGAAAAAAGATTCTTTAAAAAATCCAAAATCCTTTAAAAAATCCATGTCCTTGATAAAATATTTTTTAAACAATCCAAGTTGTTGAGAAAATATTTAAAAAAAATATTCTTTACATAATCCAAGTCCTTGAAAAATATTTTTTGAAAAAATAATCTTCAAAAAATATCCTCGTCCTTAAAAAAATAATTTTTTGAAAAATCCATGTACTTGAGAAAATATTTTTAAAAAATATTCTCTTAAAACTCCTTGGAAAAATATCCTTAAAAAATCCAGGTCCTTAAAATTTGGTAGTGCGATTCTCTAACTCATTTTTTGAGTTAACG
This sequence comes from Musca autumnalis, assembly GCF_047663935.1. Classification (NCBI taxonomy): domain Eukaryota; kingdom Metazoa; phylum Arthropoda; class Insecta; order Diptera; family Muscidae; genus Musca; species Musca autumnalis. The sequence continues at coordinate 16,129,036 of NW_027411755.1, read as the reverse complement.
ACAATTATTGGTAAAATTAAATGCTTATATTTTGTGTAATTAACAATGTTTTTCGTAAGTTAGCGACGAATAAAAAGTAGTTGTAAAGTTCTGCCGATAGCAACAGTGCTGTCAACTTTTATTTTAACTTTTAAAAGAATACACATCCAAGAAACAATATGTTTGGAAATATATTTTTTTAAAAAATCCACGTCCTTTAAAAATATTTTTTTGAAAAAATATTCTTTATAAATTTCATGCCCTTGAAAAAATATTTTTTTAAAAAATTTTCTTAAAAAATCCATGTTCTGGAAAAAATATTTTTTGAAAAAATACAATAAATAATCCACATCCTTAAAAAAATTCACGTCCTTGAAAAAATATTTTTTGAAAAAAAAAACAGTATTTAAATAATCCACATTCTTGAATTGTTTTCGCAGACACTTTCGCCGGAGTTGTGTGAGGTTGCCACGGAAAAACATCTCATTGAACTTTTTCTTTGCTTACCTTTATACTTCGAGCTGACGATTGATATTTGGGTATAACAAGTTTTTTGTTGAAGAAGTTATTGAAAAATAACTTCGGTGGAGAATATCCACAAACAAAAAACAAGGGAACTGATGAGATTCTGTGGCGAGAATCGAAACTATAGTATTCCCTGCCTTACCCCTTGGCGAACCATGCCAAATCTTTTCCACTAATAAACTAGTTGTTTTAAAATATTAAAACAACAACAAATGGGATTAAGCCAGACTATTTTGAAAAAACAAAATTGAAAAAATATTCTCCAAAAAATGCACGTCCTTGAAAAAAAATTTTTCTAAACAATATTCTTTAAACAATTCACACTCTTGTAAAATATTTTTTTAAACAATATTCTTTAAAAAATCCACGTCCTTTAACCCATATCGTACCGAGGCAAATTTTTTATTTATTTTTTTAAAAACAAAACACTTTTTTAGGGTAATTAGGACCCACTGATTTCAAAAATCAACTCAGAAAATTTTTCCGGTTTTTCGTTTTCCCGGAAAGTGGTGTTCGAAATGTCGAACATATATGTATGGGAAAAAATAGAATTAATTTATTTGCCGTTTTATTGATTTATTTCGCCATTCTTGTATGAAAAAAATGGTTGAAGATTGATATTGAGACTTCTCTGGACCTACAAAACTTATTCCGGATATGTGTCAGCACTGGTCCACGTTTTGGTTTGCCCCCCATAGAACGGTACCGCCCGATTTTCGGGAGATTTCAAGGATTTATCCGCATTATCCTACAGAAATGGCTGTAAATTAATACATATTTAGTCCTTTTTGAGGCTACTTAACTTTCCTCCAGAAATTTGTCAGCATACACACAGAGAAGAGATATTGTTGGAACAATCATATTCTAAGAACAAAATAGTGTATTTTAAAAATCTGAAAATATAAATTGTTGTTTGAACCATATATTTTTATTAGGGAACATGATGACACAAAACATATTGTCGCGCCAACAATACATATTTTAAAAATTTTAAAATACACTATTTTGTTCTTAGAATATGATTTTTCCCACAATATTTTTTCTCTGCGTGTAGGTCCACGTTTTATATAGCCTCCGTTGAATGATACCTAAGGATTTTAGGGTATTTGAGGATTTTAGCCTTACTATCCTTTAGAAATGGCTGAAATTTAGTATTTAGTCTTATATAGTGCTATAATAACATTGTCCCGCAACTTGTCGGTAAATTTCCACGTTTTGATATGCCCATCGATATGTAGGTTAAGTACCAGCGTTCGAAATTTCGAACAGTCAACTTTGCACATCTGTAAAGTCGGGCTTCCGCATGTAAATCATGTTCTCTAAATTTTGTGAAACGGCTACATATGTTGGCAATAATTTCCCATGATTACTTTTTTTGTATAATTTTTTAATACTTGTTGTGTATTTATTTCAGCTAAAGTCCATACTTTGTTGCTTCAAAATTTGAAGAAACAAAATGTTTAACAGTGGGTATTGAAATTGATTACTACGAGCGGAGGCAGAGAATACTATAGTTTCGGAAGCAGCCAAACTTCCTCATCAGTTCTCTTAACCGCTGACTCTGTATCAATAAACAGGTCAATAAGAGTGACCAAAAAATTAAACAGAACGAGAAATTTTGAAGCAACAAAGTATGGACTTTAGCTGAAATAAATACACAACAAGTATTATTTTGCAGTCCAACAATACAAAGCCAACAACAATAACAGGCAATCAGCACGGCCTTACTTGTTGACTACGCATAAAGCAAAAACAACATTTTGTTGTGATCTCTGCTTACTGCAAACAACACTACTTATGCTTGTCTTCTTTGCGATGCAAAGACAGCATAAAAACAGTAGTGGGTATATGATTTTGATTATTCTGACTCAATTGTGCGGTGAACAGATTTAGGAGGATACAGAAAATTTCTCGTTCTGTTTAATTTTTTGGTCACTCTTATTGACCTGTTTATTGATACAGAGTCAGCGGTTAAGAGAACTGAAGAGGAAGTTTGGCTGCTTCCGAAACTATAGTATTCTCTGCCTCCGCTCGTAGTAATCAATTTCAATACCCACTGTTAAACATTTTGTTTCTTCAAATTTTGAAGCAACAAAGTATGGACTTTAGCTGAAATAAATACACAACAAGTATTATTTTGCAGTCCAACAATACAAAGCCAACAACTATAATTTTTTAAAATTAATTTAAAAAGTATCCAAAAATATAGGTTTCAAAAATCTACCCTTAACATCAAGGGGGAAGGGGGGTTTTCAATGTAACAATTTTTTTTTATTTGCTGACAGATTAGACTTTATACATATACCAAAACTTGTTTAAAATTTAACCTTTTTCATTCATAAATATTTTTTGAAAAAAAAGTGATTTTACTGTTCGAAAATCGAACACCAAGTACGAAATGGGTTAAAAAATCCTTTAAAAAATTCACTTCCTTACAAAATATTTATTGAACACATATTTTTTAAAAATGCGCTTCCTTGAAATAAATGTTTTTTGAAAATATATTTTTTAAAAAATCCACGTGCTTTAAAAATATTTTTTTAAGAAATATTCTTTAAAAAATCCACGTCTTTGAAAAATAACCTTTTTGAAAAAATATTCTTAACAAAATCTATGTTCATAATCTTTTTTTTTTTTTTGAAAAAAAAACAGTCCTTGAAAAAAATATTCTGTAAAAAATCAACGACATTGAAAAACATTTTTAAAAAAGTATTCTTGAAAAAACCCACGTCCTTGAATAAATATTCTTTACACAATTTACGTCCTTGAAAAATTGTTTTTTAAACAATATTCTTTAAAAACAAGTCGGACGGAGTCGACCATGGGATACCCTATACCACTATCCATGGACTTGTGAAGGTTTAATTATCAAATATCAGAGATGTAATGTATAATACTTATGACCAAAACCAAAAAGTTATCTAGCATGACAAAGACATTTTTGTAGCAGGAAAGGAAAATTTAGTTCACACAAGCTAAAATGTAATAAAACCCACTTATGTAGTACTACTACTTCCGTTGTTTAACCGCTACGTTATTGAAATTTTTACCTATTTCACACAAAAGTTTCAGTCCATTTAATTATTTTAATTTAATTATTATCTGATCTTCACGTTGGTTTGTACGCTTCTTCTACATCATAAACTCAAACTTTGTTTAAAATTTTGCGGGTTATTATTTTGACCCACCGGACCGCTACAAAATTGGTTTAAATTCTGTATTTAGTCCTTTTCATCCCCTGAAAATTTCACGATCATCACCAAAAACTAATCATTTCTATTCTGGCCCGAACCCAACCTCCTTAAAAAATTCGTTACAATCCGTCAATAACTGCGGCCTTAAGCTTGTTTATAATTTTTAATGGACGGACACACATCGCTAAATCGCTTTATCTCGTCGAGATATGAATTTCGGCATACCAAATAAGGGGTCTAGGACGAATATTTCGTGGTGTTAGATAAACTTTTGGAGAGACAATAAGTAGCATGGGATAAAAATGTGGTTCTCTACACAGAACCCATTATATATTAGGCAGTAGGCCCATTATCTAGCAAACACTTTATTGTAATTTACATCAGAGGAAAGGTCAGTAGTTTTTTCCATATGTAGGCTACTTTGCGAAATATATATGTCCTCAAGGAATTAAAATATCGACCAAAAATAAAATTTTTATATTTTTCATACAAAAGTAATGGTCTATTTCACCCGCTAAAGAATATCAGATCATCATTCAAAATTGTAGGCATCTTTTTCGACCTATACTCTTACCCAATGCAAAATTTTCTGACTACACTGTGCAACATTTTTATGGTGATCTTGTGCAAACAATTGGAACTCAGGATTTTTTGAAAGTACAGACCCAAACGGCAAGAAACCCTAGTTTGGTTTTGTTGTGTCAGATCCAGCTCGGATTTTATGGCCACATCTAAACTTGGTTAAATATTGAGTTTTAAAAGAAATTCGGGCTATATCTCTGAAACCAATGTGAATCTTCTTCTGATCTCTGAAACGAATTTGTAGATAAGGACAATAATAAAATATTTTGAGAAATAATGAACTCGAAAAACTACATTTATTACCTCAAATTTCAAAATATATGTAAAAATTCCACAATTTTTATACATTTCGCACCGTATTTTGAAAAAATATTCCCTGGAATGTAATACACAACTCTTCAGAACATGTCATTGTTGTAAAATGCCTCTATGTCGTTCTTTTCAGTACATTTTTCAACGAAGATTTAATAAAAATGTCAATAATGTAGTGAAATCCGAAATGCGAGAATAAACTGTTGGTGTGAACTGTGTTTGAAATACGTGTTGTAAAAGAAATGATGCAAAATACCGCTGAAACAACATGAAATAAGCATTTTAGAGTTTCAGAATTTTCTAAAGAATCGTTGAGAACTTTATTTGGAAGATGTTTGCAAAAGGCTAATTGGCTCAACTCCCAATAGTTAGCCGATACTGACCAGAATTTCAGCAAATATGTAAAATTTTCTATATTTTATAGATTTTGATGCCCTAGATGGAGTTTTTCTTTTGTAGTTTTTTGAAAAGATAAATTCCACTAGTTTAGGGCTACAATATTGCTAAAGACAGCAAGGCCAAATTCCTATTCGTTTCTGAGATAAAGGCCTGATAAATGCAAAAAAGTGTAGATTTACCCCGGTTTAGATGAGGCCATAAAATCCGAACTGGATCTGACGGATCAAACCCCTACTAGGGTTTTTGTAGTCTAAATATGTACTTTCAAAAAATGCATACTAGAAGTTGTTTGCATTTTCAGTGTTGCATAGTGAAATTCAAGTCATGAAAAAAAATAATTTTTAAACAGTATTCTTTAAAAAATCCGCTTCCTTGAAAAAATATTTTTTAAAAAATTGACGTTCTAAAAAATATTTTTTCAAAATATATTATTTTAAAAATCCTCGCCCTTGAAAAAATAATTTTTTGAAAAGTACAAGTACCTGAGAAAATATTTCTTAAAAAATATTCTCCAAAAACTTCCAGTCCTTGAAAAAATATTCTTTAAAAACTCCAAGTAATATTCTTTAAAAAATCCAGGTCCTGGACAATATTCTTACAAAATCCAGTAGTTCGATTCTCTAACTCATTTTTTGAGTTACCGACAATTATCGGTAAAAAACGCTTATAGTTTCGGTAATAAATTATGTTTTTCGTAAGATAGGGGCGAATAAAAAGTAGTGCTATAGTTCATTTTAAATTTTATCGATTTTTGTCGTTAACTCAAAAAATTATTTAGAGAAAAATATTCGTTAAAAAATTCAGGCCTTTGAAAAATATTCTTAAAAAATCCAGGTTCTTGAAAATTTTTTTTGAAAAAACATCCTTTAAAAAAAGAACGTCCTTTAAAAAATATTTCTTTAAAAAAAATTTTTTTTGAAAGGATCCGCGTCCTAGATAAAATATTTTTCCAATAAATATTCTTTAAAAAATCCACGACCTTGAAAAAATATTTTGAAAAAATCTTCTTTAAAAAATCCACGTTGTTGGAAAAAATATTGTTTAAAAAATCCACGTTGTGGGAAAAAATATTGTTTAAAAAATCCACGTTGTTGGAAAAAATATTGTTTAAAAAATCCACGTTGTTGGAAAAAATATTGTTTAAAAAATCCACGTTGTTGGAAAAAATATTGTTTAAAAAATCCACGTTGTTGGAAAAAATATTGTTTAAAAAATCCACGTTGTTGGAAAAAAAATTGTTTAAAAAATCCACGTTGTTGGAAAAAAAATTGTTTAAAAAATCCACGTTGTTGGAAAAAAAATTGTTTAAAAAATCCACGTTGTTGGAAAAAAAATTGTTTAAAAAATCCACGTTGTTGGAAAAAAAATTGTTTAAAAAATCCACGTTGTTGGAAAAAAAATTGTTTAAAAAATCCACGTTGTTGGAAAAAAAATTGTTTAAAAAATCCACGTTGTTGGAAAAAAATTGTTTAAAAAATCCACGTTGTTGGAAAAAAAATTGTTTAAAAAATCCACGTTGTTGGAAAAAATCCACGTTGTTGGAAAAAATATTGTTTAAAAAATCCACGTTGTTGGAAAAAATCCACGTTGTTGGAAAAAATATTGTTTAAAAAATCCACGTTGTTGGAAAAAATATTGTTTAAAAAATCCATGTTGTTGGAAAAAATATTGTTTAAAAAATCCACGTTGTTGGAAAAAATATTGTTTAAAAAATCCACGTTTTTGGAAAAAATATTATTTAAAAAATCCACGTTGTTGGAAAAAATATTGTTTAAAAAATCCACGTTGTTGGAAAAAATATTGTTTAAAAAATCCACGTTGTTGGAAAAAATATTGTTTAAAAAATCCACGTTGTTGGAAAAAATATTGTTTAAAAAATCCACGTTGTTGGAAAAAATATTGTTTAAAAAATCCACGTTGTTGGAAAAAATATTGTTTAAAAAATCCACGTTGTTGGAAAAATATTGTTTAAAAAATCCACGTTGTTGGAAAAAATATTGTTTAAAAAATCCACGTTGTTGGAAAAAATATTGTTTAAAAAATCCACGTTGTTGGAAAAAATATTGTTTAAAAAATCCACGTTGTTGGAAAAAATATTGTTTAAAAAATCCACGTTGTTGGAAAAAATATTGTTTAAAAAATCCACGTTGTTGGAAAAAATATTTTTTAAAAAATCCACGTTGTTGGAAAAAATGTTGTTTAAAAAATCCACGTTGTTGGAAAAAATATTGTTTAAAAAATCCACGTTGTTGGAAAAAATATTGTTTAAAAAATCCACGTTGTTGGAAAAAATATTGTTTAAAAAATCCACGTTGTTGGAAAAAATATTGTTTAAAAAATCCACGTTGTTGGAAAAAATATTGTTTAAAAAATCCACGTTGTTGGAAAAAATATTGTTTAAAAAATCCACGTTGTTGGAAAAAATATTGTTTAAAAAATCCACGTTGTTGGAAAAAATATTGTTTAAAAAATCCACGTTGTTGGAAAAAATATTGTTTAAAAAATCCACGTTGTTGGAAAAAATATTGTTTAAAAAATCCACGTTGTTGGAAAAAATATTGTTTAAAAAATCCACGTTGTTGGAAAAAATATTGTTTAAAAAATCCACGTTGTTGGAAAAAATATTGTTTAAAAAATCCACGTTGTTGGAAAAAATATTGTTTAAAAAATCCACGTTGTTGGAAAAAATATTGTTTAAAAAATCCACGTTGTTGGAAAAAATATTGTTTAAAAAATCCACGTTGTTGGAAAAAATATTGTTTAAAAAATCCACGTTGTTGGAAAAAATATTGTTTAAAAAATCCACGTTGTTGGAAAAAATATTGTTTAAAAAATCCACGTTGTTGGAAAAAATATTGTTTAAAAAATCCACGTTGTTGGAAAAAATATTGTTTAAAAAATCCACGTTGTTGGAAAAAATATTGTTTAAAAAATCCACGTTGTTGGAAAAAATATTGTTTAAAAAATCCACGTTGTTGGAAAAAATATTGTTTAAAAAATCCACGTTGTTGGAAAAAATATTGTTTAAAAAATCCACGTTGTTGGAAAAAATATTGTTTAAAAAATCCACGTTGTTGGAAAAAATATTGTTTAAAAAATCCACGTTGTTGGAAAAAATATTGTTTAAAAAATCCACGTTGTTGGAAAAAATATTGTTTAAAAAATCCACGTTGTTGGAAAAAATATTGTTTAAAAAATCCACGTTGTTGGAAAAAATATTGTTTAAAAAATCCACGTTGTTGGAAAAAATATTGTTTAAAAAATCCACGTTGTTGGAAAAAATATTGTTTAAAAAATCCACGTTGTTGGAAAAAATATTGTTTAAAAAATCCACGTTGTTGGAAAAAATATTGTTTAAAAAATCCACGTTGTTGGAAAAAATATTGTTTAAAAAATCCACGTTGTTGGAAAAAATATTGTTTAAAAAATCCACGTTGTTGGAAAAAATATTGTTTAAAAAATCCACGTTGTTGGAAAAAATATTGTTTAAAAAATCCACGTTGTTGGAAAAAATATTGTTTAAAAAATCCACGTTGTTGGAAAAAATATTGTTTAAAAAATCCACGTTGTTGGAAAAAATATTGTTTAAAAAATCCACGTTGTTGGAAAAAATATTGTTTAAAAAATCCACGTTGTTGGAAAAAATATTGTTTAAAAAATCCACGTTGTTGGAAAAAATATTGTTTAAAAAATCCACGTTGTTGGAAAAAATATTGTTTAAAAAATCCACGTTGTTGGAAAAAATATTGTTTAAAAAATCCACGTTGTTGGAAAAAATATTGTTTAAAAAATCCACGTTGTTGGAAAAAATATTGTTTAAAAAATCCACGTTGTTGGAAAAAATATTGTTTAAAAAATCCACGTTGTTGGAAAAAATATTGTTTAAAAAATCCACGTTGTTGGAAAAAATATTGTTTAAAAAATCCACGTTGTTGGAAAAAATATTGTTTAAAAAATCCACGTTGTTGGAAAAAATATTGTTTAAAAAATCCACGTTGTTGGAAAAAATATTGTTTAAAAAATCCACGTTGTTGGAAAAAATATTGTTTAAAAAATCCACGTTGTTGGAAAAAATATTGTTTAAAAAATCCACGTTGTTGGAAAAAATATTGTTTAAAAAATCCACGTTGTTGGAAAAAATATTGTTTAAAAAATCCACGTTGTTGGAAAAAATATTGTTTAAAAAATCCACGTTGTTGGAAAAAATATTGTTTAAAAAATCCACGTTGTTGGAAAAAATATTGTTTAAAAAATCCACGTTGTTGGAAAAAATATTGTTTAAAAAATCCACGTTGTTGGAAAAAATATTGTTTAAAAATCCACGTTGTTGAAAAAAATATTGTTTAAAAAATCCACGTTGTTGGAAAAAATATTGTTTAAAAAATCCACGTTGTTGGAAAAAATATTGTTTAAAAAAAATCCACGTTGTTGGAAAAAATATTGTTTAAAAAAATCCACGTTGTTGGAAAAAATATTGTTTAAAAAATCCACGTTGTTGGAAAAATTTTGTCTAAAAAATCCACGTTGTTGAAAAAAATATTGTTTAAAAAATCCACGTTGTTGGAAAAAATATTGTTTAAAAAATCCACGTTGTTGGAAAAAATATTGTTTAAAAAACCACGTTGTTGGGAAAAATATTGTTTAAAAAATCCGCGTTGTTGGAAAAAATATTGTTTAAAAAATCCACGTTGTTGGAAAAAATATTGTTTAAAAAATCCAAGTTGTTGGACAAAAAAATATTCTTTGATGACATTTTCTGAATTTATTTTAATATTGTTTAAAAAATCCAAGTTGTTGGAAAAAATATTGTTTAAAAAATCCACGTTGTTGGAAAAAATATTGTTTAAAAAATCCACGTTGTTGGAAAAAATATTGTTTAAAAAATCCACGTTGTTGGAAAAAATATTTTTTAAAAAATCCACGTTGTTGGAAAAAATATTATTTAAAAAACCACGTTTTTGGACAAAAAATATTCTTTGATAGAATTTTCTGAATTTATTTTAATATTTTTTTATTTTAGAATTAATTTTTTCATCTTAAACCACTGTTTGTGGCATTTAGCCACTTAAGGATACCACAATGCAATTTACATTTGTAAGACACCCACTTATTAAGTATTTTAAAAAGAGATTTTTTTCATTCCAAATTGTATTGCAATTGTTGTTTTTGTTGTTTTTTCGAGTAGGTGTGAATTACATGCTATAGCAAAATATTACTTCCTACAAATGTAGAAAGCCGTATAAATTATCTCTTCATTTTGGCATATCATATTTGTAAGAAAAAATTTTTAGCCAATTAAATGCAAGCAGATTCATTAAAGCAATAGAAACGTATTAAAATATAAGTTTTTTTTTTTCAAATATCATTAAGGGACTATTACCCTTTTAAACTTAGATTTTTAAACTATTCCCGTTTTTTCATTGAAAACTATGTCATCTTCTTCCCTTAACTCAAAATTGATTTACCTTTGACGTAGACAAATCACTGTGGAAAATTGTAATTCATGACATGCATATACGCAAACGACAAATATCACAAATCGAAAATCTTCGACATATTCATAATGACATGCCCCAGAGCACAAACAGATGAAGAAAAACGGCAGTCAACAGAATAAAATAGTCAATATGCCAATGTGAAATATAACTTGAGCTGGACAAGATGTAGTTGAGAATTGAACAGGAAGGAGAAAAAATAAAGTTCGAAAAAATCCAATGTTGCCATTGAACAGAATGGATTGATTTCAAGTCACCATTCAAATGTGTCTTTTTTTCTTTACATACAGAGACAACAAAAATGTAACACATAAAAGTCCTGTCCTATGTCCTTTGGTTAGACAGGCAACCAACTGACCGCTAGCCAGCCAAGCCAGCCAAACAGTTCGACAGCTATGGCTTTTGGAATATTGTACTTTGTAATATGCCAAGCCAAGCCAATGAAGGGTTCATTGTAATTGTGTCCCTCCGTCTATCGCGTTTTTTATCTGCTGCAGCGTAGCTTCTTTGTTTGCCTGTCGACGAAACAAAGCAAGAAATCACAAGAATTACAATAACATCTGAACACTCGACAGACAAAAAATTTGTAACGCCATACCTCAACTGGTTTTACATGGATGGACAATGGTTTTACAGTAGCGGCGGAACTGACCGTGACGGGAGCCAACGAACGAAGAAAAAACACAGAACAATGTGAGTGAGCTGACAAACTTGTCACATGGCTAACAAAGTGACAGACAGTAGACAAGTCCGATTCAAGTTACCAGCTCTTGTTATTCTTTGCAAACCTTTCTGAGTGTGTGTCAATTTCCATTTGATTGTTTGTGTTTCCCGAAGTTCCGGTTGCCCGAGTTTGTTCAGTGTTTTTTTCCTTTTCTTTGGTGTTTGTTATTGTTGCCAATCCTTGCCTTTTGTCAACCAATGCTTGATTATAGAATTTTAATTGAATTTTCTTAGATTTTTTTCTTCGATGCACATTTTTGTTCATTGTTCCTATTCTTGTTACCTCAGTATTCAAATGTAACACTGCGTAATTTGACCCTGAATTTTCTTGAATTGATTGACACCTGTGTTTAATGAATATCAGCTTGCAGTGTATTGAAATGTAATAAGAACTATTTTTAAGACTTTTTAAAGAATATTTTTTCACCTGACCAAAAATTGTCAAGGACGTGGATTTTTCAAAGATTTTTTTTTCAAGGAAGTGGATTTTTTGAAATATATTTTTCAAAACCTTTTTAAATATTTTCAAGGTCGTGGATTCTTTAAGAAACAATTTTCAAAGACTTGGCGTTTTTAAAAAATATTTTTCAAGGACTTGGAGTTCTTAATAAATATTTTTCAAGGATGTGTATTTTCTGAAAAATTTATTCAATGACGTAGTTTTTTCACATATATTTTTCAAAGACTTCAATTTTTTCAATTTTTCAATTTTTTTAAAAATGTTTTCAAGGACGTGGACTCTTAAAAAAATATTTTCATGGATATGGATTTTTTGAAAAATATGTTTCAAGGATGTGGATTTAAAAACAAATATTTTTAAGAACGAGTATTAAAAAAATTCAAGGACGCCAATTTTTTTTTAAAAAATGTTTTTAAGTGTGTGGATTTAAAAACAAGTTTTCAAGGACGAAGATTCTTTTAAACAAATATTTTTCATGGACGTGGATTTTTTAAAAAATAAAATATATTTTTCAAGAACATGGATTGTTTAAAAAATATAATAAAAACATTTTTCAAGGACGGGTATTTAAAAAATTAAATAGAAAATATTTTTCATGTAAGAGGGTTTAAAAAAAATAAACAAGAAAATAGTTTTAAATTACGAGGATTTTTTAAAAAATAAAATAGAAAATATTCTTCAAGAACGTGGATTTTTTAAAAAATAAAATAGAAAATATTCTACAAGAACGTGGATCTTTTAAAAAATAAAATAAAAATATTTTGAAAGAACATGGATTTGTTTAAAATAAAATGAAAACACATTTTGAAAGGACGTGGTTTTTTTATTAAAATTAAAATTAACAAAGTACTGAAGTAAGTGGATTTTTTTAAATTAAAATTAAAAAGTATTTTGAAAGGACGTGGATTTTTTAAAAATAAAATAAAAAATATTTCAAAAGGACGTGGATTTTTTAAAATTAAAATAATAATATTTCGAAAGGACGTGATTTTTTTAATTAAAATAAAAATATTTTGAAAGGACGTGATTTTTTTAATTAAAAGAAAAATATTTTGAACGGACGTGGATTTTTTTAAAAATAAATAAACAACTGAAAGGACGTGGATTTTTTAAAATTAAAATAAAAAATATTTTGAAAAGACGTGGATTTTTTAATAAAATAAAAAATATTTTGAACGGGCGTTGGTTTTTTTTAAATTAAAATAAACAAGTAAGAAAAGCTTTAAGTTCGGTCGGGCCGAACTTTTTATACCCTCCACCACAAATTTCAGCCATTTCGGTGGATTAATGTGGCCACAACCTTCAAAATACCGAAATGCGGAAGGTACCTTCTATGGGGGCTATAGGATGGCGTGGACCTATACCTACAAATTTCTGGGGGAAAGTTTTATACGCCTAAAGAAGACTAAATACCAAATTTCAGCAATATCGGTGTGATAATGAGGCTAAAACGTTCAAAATATCGAAAATCGGGAGATATTGTATTATGGGGGGCTATATCAACACGTGGACCTATATAAACATTTTATGGTAGAAATGTTTCTTAGCCTCTGGAAACACAAAATACAAAGTTACAACCGATTCTTCGGTCAAATGGGTCTAATACATTCAAAATATATTCAAATGACGCGTACTTTATAAGGGGCCTTATGTGGGGGCTATACCAAAACGTGGACCTATATAACCCAACTTTGGTAGGAATGTTTTCTGGCCTCTGAAGACACAAAATACCAAACTACAACCAATTCTGTGGTCAAATGGGTCTAATACATTCAAAATATATTAAAATGACGCGTACTTTATATGGGGCCTTATATGGGGGCTATACCAAACCGTGGACCTATATAACCCAACTTTGGTAGGAATATTTTTTGGCCTCTGGAGACACAAAGTACCAAATTACAACCAATTCGGTGGTAAAATGGGCCAAATATCTTAAAAATTCCTTTAAAACGACGACGCGTCACGCGTCATTTTGTATGGGGGCTATACGAAAGCGTGGACCTACATAGCCCGCTTTCAATACCAAAAGTCCTACGTAAATATAACATATTTTCCCAAAATTTCATCAACCTACGTCAATCCGTTCGGACGCTAGAGTGATTTCCACAGACGGACAGACGGACAGACGGACGGACATGGCTATATCGATGTAGAATTGCACGCTGATCAAGAATATATATAGTTTGTGGGGTCTACAATGATTATTTCGAGTAGTTACAAACGTAGTGACAAACTTAATATACCCCCATCCTATGGTGGAGGGTATAAAAATATTTTGAATGGACGTGGATTTTTTTTAAAAAATTAAACAATTTTTGGAACGAGCGTGGTTTTTTTTAAATAAAATAAAAAATATTTTTAAAGAACGTGGCTGTTTTTAAGAATAAAATAAAAAATATTTTGAAATTTTTCTAGCGTTTGTAAAGAAATTTTTTTTTAATTACCACCTTGGATATCTTGAAAAATATTAAAAGGATATCTCAAAGAAAGGTTTTTCAAGAACGTGTATTTTTAAAAAAATATTTCTAAAGGACTTGGATTTTATGAAAAAAATATTTTTAAAAAATATTTCTAAAGGTCTTGTATTTTATAAAAAAAACAAGTAAGAAAGTATCAGTCAGCTGAGCCGACAGAGATATACCCTCAGTCACGTACCCGAAGAAAAAAAGTTAACACAATACTTCTGTAGGTTTTTAGCTGTTGGGAAAATTTTCCAGGATGGAAAGGGCCGCAAAAACTACATGTTGCAACAAAATTCAGAATGATCCATGACGAATGCATTTTTTCCCATAGGAGTGATCCGATGTAGTACATATTCGGACCTAATACAAATCTGTAGGAAATATTTTTTTTTTCTTTATTAGTCTATGGATATTTTCCTTACTAGACTTACAGACTATATAATTAAATATGTTGTACTTAATTTTCTGAATTTAAATATATTACAATTTTACTTTTCAATTTACAAAGTTTGAGCTAAATCGATTTCTCTCTTAAAGGTTTATTTGACACATTAGCCAGTTTAGGTGGTGCCGTTAGGATTTTCTGGACCTTTTTGGGTCATTATCTCAGGAAGTATGGACTTGCCCACGAAAAAAAATTACATCGTCGTAACAGGGGCCGCAAGTGCAACCTGCTGCATCACAAATTATTAAGATCAGAGAGGAGTTGTTAAACTATACTTTTTCCAAATTTTGTGTGGGAGGTACTCAAATGAGTGGACCGATATAGTCCATATTAGAACTCGATCTATGCCTGAAAGTAATATTACCAATAGCAAAGTTTGGCTCAATTCGGTTATTCCCTCCTAGAGTTATCATGCCCACAATCTTGGCGAAAAATTTTGAACCTTTGTGGGGGAGGTACCGGAAGGAGTGGACCGATATAGCTCATCTTCGAACTTAAACTAAGTTTGGACAAAATATGAATGGAAAAATAGAGGAACAGAAAAAGAACTGTATTAAGTGTATCATGTATTTAGCCCCCCACAAACCGAATGCGAGGGCCTTACACAGTATACCAAAGGAACCCAGACCTTTTCACACTGTTCACTTGGATCATTTGGGCCCATTACCGTCATATTTAACCAAATATGTTGATCCGTTCGAGAGTTATCGTGCGCTCCAACTACGACACATGGTATTATATGGGTTGTTTGCAGTTTTCGTGCTGATTTCTGAGCATATATAGACTTGCTCTTGAAAAAAATTATATCGTCGTAATGAGGGTAGTGAATACAAGCGGCTGCAACAAAAATCAAAGCGATTCGAGAGCAGGCCTTAAACTGCACTTAAGCAAAATTTTGTGTGGGAGGTACCCGAAAGAGTGAACCAATAGGGTCCATATTGGAACATTATATATGTCTGGTAGAAATGTCACGATGTGCAAAGTATGGACTAATTCGGCTACTCCATTCAAGAGTTATCGTGCGGAGCATTTTTCCGAACATTTTTGAACTTTTGTGGGGGAGGTACCTGAAGGAGTGGACCGATATGGCCCATCTTCGAACTTAAATCAAATCTGGACAAAATATTTCGACACCCAAAATTTGAATCGAATCGATTGATCCGTTCGAGAGTTATCGTGCGCACCAGCCAGCCAGACAGACGGACAGACAGACATTGCTAGATCGACTCAAAATTGCCTGAAACGGATATCGTACAAACATATTTGGGGTCTAAAACCATTATTTCGATGAGGCACATTTTTGGTCGTATCAAAGTGTAAATACCCTCTTTAGCCTAAAGGCTGAGGGTATAAATATATCTAAAGCAATTGGATTTCATAAAAAATATTTTTCAAGAACGTGGATTTTTAGAAAAATATTTCTTAAGGAAATGGATTTTTAAAACATTTTTTCAAGGAGGTAGACTTTAAAAAAATACTTTTAGAGGACGTGGAATTCTAAAAAATATTTTTTAAGGACGTGGATGCTTAAAAATATTTCGAGGACGTTTATTTAAAAAACATGGACGTGGATATATAAAAAAATTAAAGGACGCGGGTTTAAAAAAGGGGAGGATTTTTAAAAAATATTTTTAAGGACGTGAATTTTTAAAAAATATTTTAAGGGAGGTGGGTTTCTAAAAAGTATTTTTTCAAAGACGTGTATTTTTATAAAAGAATAAAAAAATGCCAAGGACTTAGATTTAAAAAATAAAATATATTTTTTCAAAAAATAAAATAAAAACTAATTTTCAAGACGTACTAATTGTTCCACAAACATCCCATAAGGGACAAGGAGACTTCTCTCATATCATTGAGTGCCCCCCGATTCATATTAGCTCAATGATATGGGACCTACTGTTTATCGCCGAGTCCGAACGGCGTGTCCACGATACCACTTGTAGAGAAGTTTTACAAGGCTGAAATACTCAGGAAATGTCGCCAACATTGCTGAGGGGTATTTTGCCACCGTTGAAAAATGTTTGATGTTGCTTGGCCGGGAAATCGAACCCAGGACCTTTAGCGTGCAAGGCGGGTGTTTATACCATTGCACCACGTTGGCACCCAATTTTCAAGACGTAAAAATCTACGTTTTCAAGACGTAGATTTTTAAAAAATAAAATAAAAAATATTTTTTCAAAAAATAAAATAAAAAATATTTACGGGTAATTCAGCTTAATCTCAGCTTTATGTTGTTTTTGAAAAACTTTTTGTTTTTTTTTTTTTGAGTTAACTGAATCCCACTTTAAAAACTTTGTTTATACCCTCAGCATTTATGCTAACGAGGGTATATACACTTTCCTACGGGCAAAATGTGCCTTACCGAAATAATGGTTTTAGACCCCACGTATGTTTGGACGAAATCCGTTTCGGAAAATTTGGAGTTGATTCAGCCATGTCCGTCCGTCTGTCTGTCTGTCTGTCTGTCTGGCTGGAGCGCTCGACAACTCTCGAACGGATCAACCGATTCGGTCCAAAATTTGGCTTTCATAACATTTTGTCCAAACTTAGTTTAAGTTCGATGATGGGCTATATTGGTCCGCCCCTTCCGGTACCTCCCCCACAAAAGTTCGGAAATGTTAGGAAAATTTATGCACACTATAACTCATGAAGGGAGGAACCGATTTGATCCACACTTTGCACATCGTGAAATATTTACCAGACTTAGATGAGATTCCAATTCGGACTCAATCGGTCCGCTGATTCGAGTACCTCCCACACAAAATTTTGGATAAGATCAGTATAGGACCTGCTCTCGAATCGCTTTGATTTTTGTTGCAACAACTTGTATTCACTGCCCCCATACGACGGTACAAGTTTCATCCGGGGCACGTCCATCTTTCCTGAGAAAATAGCCTGAAAGTTGAAAAAAAAACCCTATGACACCGTGTATAGTGGTTGGAGCGCAAGATAACTCTTGTACGGATCTGCCGATTCGGTCCAAACTTTGGCCTGCGTAATATTTTGTCCAAGCATAGTTTAAGTTCGAAGACAAGCCATATCGGTCCACTCCTTCAGGTACTTCCCCCACAAAAGTTAAAAAATGTTCGGAAAAAGTGTGCGCACGATAACTCTTGAAGGGAGTGACCGATTCGGTCCATACTTTACAAATCCAAATATATTTACCAGATATAGATCAGTTTCGAATATGAACTTTGTTTGTCCACCCCTTCGGGTACTTATCACACAAAATTTCTGATAAGTTCACTTTAAGACCTGCTTCCGAATCACTTTGATTTTTGTTGAAGCAACTTGCATTCGCTGCATTAATTATGACGGTAAAAGTTTTTTTAGTGGCAAGTTCATAATTCTTGAAAAAACAGCCCGAAGGTTGTAAACAAACCCCTATGTCACCACAGCTTCCGGTACTTGCCCCAATATTCAAAAATACCACTAAAATGGTATGCACGATGACTCATGAACGGGTTAACCAATTTGGTCAAAACTTTGGATCTCCTAACATTTTGTCCAAATTTAAACTTCTAAAATTGCCCATATCGGTCCTCTCCTAAGCATTCCTCCCCCACAAAAGTTCAACATTTGTGCCTAAGTGCAGTTTAGGGTATATTCGAAAATCCTTTGGAATTGTATTCCGATGCTGTTGGATGTGGTCCTGGACAAGTCCATGCTTCCAGGAATACTGGTGCAAAATTTTTACGATGACCCACTGAAAGGTCAAGTGGGCGCTATATCTATCAAAAAGATGTGACTCCCAAAATAAGAACCATTTCGATAATCCACATTTTTGTGGGCAAGTTCAAATGTCCAAAAAGGGTTTCAATTCACATGTGCTGAGGGTATATCTCTGTCGGCAAAGCCGACTGTTACTTTTTTACATGTTTAAATATTCTTCAAGGACGTAAATTTTTAAATAATATTTTTTTAAAAACGTGGATTTTTTAAACATAATTTTAAGGACCTGGATTTTTTAAAAAAGATTTCTTCAAGGACGTGGGTTTTAAAGAATATTTTTTTAAGGACGTAGTTTTTTAATAAATATTTTTCGAGGGCGTAGATTTATTTTTTAAAGAATATTTTCAATGACGTGGATTTTTTAAAAAATATTTTTCAAGGACGTGGATATTTTAAAAAAATATTTTTCAAGGACGTGGATATTTTAAAAAAATATTTTCAAGAACGTAGATTATTTTCGATGACATGGATTTTTTAAAAAATATTATTCAAGAACGCCGATTTTTTAAAAATATATTTAAGGACCAAGATTTGAAAAAATCAAGGACACGGATTTTTTAAGATAATATTTCCAAGGACGCGGATTTTTTAAAAATAAAATATACATTTTTCAAGGCAGTGAAATGAAGAAAAACACTTGTGTTGTTTCGTTTTATAAAATTAACAGAGTTTTTATTGAATAATAATTAGGAAACTAAAATATGACTTCACGCCAGGAGATAAACTTAGAGACTGATAAAATTTATTTCACAACTATTTACATTAACACCCCAATTGAGTGCTCACACAACAAACGTCATACATGTTGTTAGAAGGGTTGCCATTTACATATATTTCATCACTCCTCCTCAACATGGATGACATCTTACAAAATAAGATTTATTTTAAGTTTAATAATTCAACAAAATTATTATGCTTAATTCTCGGCAGGTTCTTCGTCATCACATCGGCTACCATATCAGCTGTCGGACAATACACCAGTTCAACATCTTTGCTGTGTACCAAATCACGAATATGGTGAAATCGTATGTCGATGTGTTTGCTTCGTTTATGATACACCGGATTCTCCGCAAGTTTCTTGGCACCTTGGTTGTCAATATGCAAGATTACCGTATCATCTCTCAAAGCATTAATCTCTTTCAGCAAACGCTTTAAATATACAGCTTCCTTCGCCGCTTCTGACGCCGCCACATATTCAGCCTCAGTACTGCTGAGCGCCACCGATGTTTGTTTTCTTGACTGCCAAGTCACTGGACAACCATAGAGATGAAATACGTAGCCAGTATACGATTTTCTATTTATGGAGTCACCACCCCAATCAGCATCCACATAACCTTCTAGTTTTGCCCCTTTGTTCTCATAATGCAATTTCAAATTTATTGTCCCAGACAAATATCTCAAAATATGCTTAAGTTGCGTCATGTGCTCTTTATGAGGATCTGAATTACGCTGCGCCAATTTTGTTACCGAATGCAAAATATCAGGTCTCGTACAAATGGCCAAATACATTAACGTACCAACAAGCGACTGGTATTGTTGTGTGTCTACCTTTTCACACTCACCCTTGCAATCTACCTGGTAGCCAGCGTCCAACGGAACAGAAACAGACTTACAATTCTCCATGCCATACTGTTTTAGTGCATCTCGTAAGTACTGTGTTTGGCTCAATTTTATGCTACCTGTTTCGCCGTTACGTTCAATTTCCATCCCCAAAAAGTGTCGAAGTTCTCCTTTGTCGCTCACATCAAATTGCTCTCCAATTTGCGACTTTAACTTCATGATGACGGATTTGTCTACGCACCCTATAATAATGTCGTCAACATACACCGCAACAACAATCAATTTGCCATCTGCCATTCCTTTGTACAAACATGGCTCGTTTGCACACGGCACCAAATTTAGTTGACGAAGAGTTGCATCTAGCTTGTCATTCCACTCTTTCCCACTTTGCTTCAACCCGTATATCGCTTTATGAAGCCGTAGCACCTTGCCTTTGTTTTTCTTGTTCGCAAAATGTGGAGGCTGCTGCATGTAAATTTCATCATGTAGGGTACTATTCAAATATGCTGTGCTTACGTCAAGCTGGTGGAGATGCATTTTCTCTTTCACGGCCAATGACAAGAGAATTCGTATTGTTGAATACCGCACTACCGGAGAATATGTCTCATTGAAATCTATGCCATAACGTTGATTGCACCCCTTAGCAACCAATCTCGCTTTGTAACGTTCAATGTCTCCATTGACGTCTCTCTTTATGGCATAAACCCATCGACACGGTATTGCCTTTTTCCCCTCAGGTAAACTTACCAACGACCACGTTTTATTCTTTTGCAAAGCATTGTATTCCGCTCTCATTGCCTCTATCCATTTACCACTCTCTTTACATGACAGGGCTTCGTCTAAGGTTTGTGGTAAATTCTCATCTACGGCGCTATTTACCTTATTATATTGCTTTGTTGGTCTACCTGGCTTACCCGTTCTTACAATTTTCGGCCTTCCTCGTCCAATACGCTGCTCTACCTCAACATCATTATGATCATCGATGCCATCATCATCTGCATCAACAACGATGTTATTGCTTTCCCCTTCTTCGTCTGCTGTGTCGAAACTCTCCTCGTGTTCGCCTTGATTTTCTTCAATTACGTCGTCAACGGCAGAAATACTCTCACGCGTTTGCCCTCCAGCCACAAAAGGAAAGACAAATAAATCGTTGTTTGACTCCTCATGATCATTTTTGTTGTTGTCAGCAGTGCCAAAATTATTTTCGTCGAAGAGAACGTCTCGCTGCTCAAACACCCTATTTTTCTTCATGTCATACAACCTGTATGCCTTTGCTGTTGTCGAATACCCAATCATAATGCACTGACTCCCTTTAGCATCAAACTTTGACTTACCGCCAGATTTGTCAAGTGCTACAGCAACACAACCAAACGTTCTAAAGTGTTTGACACTCGGCTCTCTACCATACCAAACATAATATGGCGTCTTGTCTTTCAGTTGTTTCGTCGGGCATCTATTTCTAATATAGACCGCTGTATTAACAGCCTCTGCCCACAACCGCTGCTGCACATTGGCATGAAGCATCATTGATCTCGCCATCTCAACAATCGTTCGGTTGGCCCGTTCTGCAACGCCGTTTTGTTGTGGTGTGTATGGTACTGTCAGCTGCCTGCATATTCCCTCGCTTTGTAAATATTTGTCGAACTCGGCATTCACATATTCCTTACCATTGTCGGTTCGAAGCGCCTTTATTTTACGACCTGTCTGACGCTCAACCATGGCCTTGAACAACTTGAATTTCGCCAATACTTCGCTCTTGTGCTTCATGAAGTACACAAATATTCGCCGCGATTTGTCGTCTATGAATGTAACGAAGTACTTCGAACCAGCTATCGAACTTGTCCTGAATGGCCCGCACACATCGCTGTGCACAAGTTCTAGCAACTCCATAGATTTCGTCTGCGACTCACTGGGAAATGGCAATGTGTGGATCTTACTCACCATACATGTTCGGCAATGCACATCAGTAGCCCTTTCTACCTGCATGCCCTTCACCATACTCTTGTGCGACAACTCATGCAAACTATTGAAATTCAAATGTCCATACCTGTTGTGCCATGTAATGCTGTTGTTGTTGTTGGTAGCCGAAAACAACCCCTGTTTTTTCTTCTCGCATACCTCGAACATGTTGTCTTTTCTCTTTGCACGCATGACAACCTCACCATTTGGCCGTTTTATTACAGCACCATTTGAATTGAAATTGACGCTCAATCCTCTGTCGACGGCTTTGCTCACAGAAATGAAATTTGCCTGCAATTCTGGGGAATAGAGAACATTCTCAAGAAAAATGTCGCATTCGTGTAGCTTCAGGGTTATGTCGCCTTTTCCCTTTGCGGTGATGTGCTTGTTGCCAGCCAAAGAGATAATCTCATCATGCTCATGATAATTGGCGAACATAGACCGCTGGTTACACATGTGCGATGTGGCCCCGGAGTCGACGTACCATTTGTCTCTGCTCATCGGCGCACAATCCGTCGCTGCCACCATCGTCATTGCTTGCGGTTTTGTATCAGCTTTTCTCTGCACACACTTACTGGCGAAAT